>NC_086291.1:45205147-45528718 GCF_963924245.1 Chroicocephalus ridibundus | reverse complement strand
AGTAGTTTATATCCACCAGTTTCTCCTCAAGAGATTATTAGAAGCAGGTTAATTTTTTTAATTTTTTCAGTGAATCTACTGAGGAAAGAAGGTTAAGGAGAGTAACACTGTCCTAGGTGAGAGTCAAATAATTTTTTAACAGTTTTGACTGACAACTTTCTACTCTGTGCTTGCCTGAACCAAAGCTATCCAGCTCTTAGGACACTATATAAACCTTACACATTGTATGAGGGAGAAAAATATGCTTACGTAACAGACTGCACACACATACAAAGAGTTTTATAAGATTTTCTCCAAGTGATGTTGTCATGCCTCTTGCAGACTCCAGTCTTACTCATTATTTATCCCCAAAATATTGGTCTGGGGATGCACTTCAAATTTAAATCCATTGAGACAGTATTTGGTTACTGTTTCCTCATTGGTGTTTCACTGCACAGCACAGAGCTCAGCTAGACTGTGGTACGCTGGAGGAGGCAGGGAAGCCTTTGAGAAGTTACGGGAAATCCTCTCTGAGCCTTTCTCAGTAGCTTTCCAAGCTTCTTGGTCGCCTGATCATTCTGCCCCATCCTACCACCTTCTGACTTCTTGCTGCCATCTGTCTTCTTGCAGAAGTTTCCCTCTGGTCAGCTTTTGCTAAAATGCTTTGTTGAAAAAAGAGAGATGTGCACATATACGTATCCCATATTTATATAGGCTGAACTGGCTTGCGTGCTCTGCTCTCCAGCAGACTTTCTGGCACAGTTTCTCTCTCTCCTAAAAAGCAATTTGAGAAACGTCCTTTGCATTACTATCTGTGATTTCTGTTGGCTTACTTCCAATACCCAAAATAATCAGAAAAAAATAGAAGAAAATTGGCCCTGCCTCAGAACTCATCTCCTCTTCTCTCCCCACCTACCAATTACATCTGGAAGTACAATTATAGCTCATGTGCATCTGCGTGGCCTCTAAAGGGCAGTCGGAGACCAGGGAACGCTCACACAGTGGGAGGAAGATTCATCCCCCAACAGACACAGAAGCTTATCAGAGCCAGGAGGATTCTGAGGGAGACTGTAACATACAAAGAGCACTTTATTTTATTTTGTGAAGAACAGGAATCTTTCTCCTCCCCCAGTCATAATACTTACACTCAAGCTCAGCCTCAAAAGTGAGCAGGTAAATCTCTCTCTCTCTGGACAGGGACTGTGATAGCATTGAAGAGAATGCACCTATCTTAGCATTGCTTTACACAAAGGAAAATTTCTGTTACAGGTTTTATTCTACAGACTTGCTGGGAAGTTACAGAAAATGTGTCTTATTTTTGTTCCTTTTCTTATTATAATCAAGTGTTGGTCCTAGCTTACGATTTCCATTTAACAGCCAGGGCTTTGTATTTCTAAAATGTAATTGTATGTCTCAGCATTGTCCTTGCAGCATCATGCACCATTACAAAATGCTGAGCTGTACCAGCTTTAACAAAGAAATCTATTTCCTTATCACTCCAGGAAAAGACTGTCTAAAACTGCAGCTATTCCCTGGCCTTGCCACGTTTGCTTATCATGGACTGGGGATTTGGTTACAAAGCCTATACAGTCACATTTTATTACCTAACAGCAATTAAGAAAAGCAAATTTTACCTTCTGATGAATCAGATACTACTTCAGTGTTTCCAAATGCTTCAGTTGAGCAAGTAATTACCTGCTAATTTCATAGAATGAAAACAAATAGCAGAAACAGAAAGCGGATAGTCCCTCTTTGGGAAACATTACCTAGGAAATTTTGGTGATATTAACCAGAAAGAAGGAAGCAGCAGCAATGAATTAACTTGAAAATCATGAAAAACTCTGTATTTTTATGTTAACAAAGTCTCTGCTGAATATATTCCTTACCGTTAAGGCCATGCACACCAGATAGCCATCAATACTGTAAGTCGTCTTCAATTACACTGACACTGTAAACCTCTAGCTCAAACGCCAAGTAGCAGCCCAAGACGCCCCCTCAAAATTGTTTACCTTTGGGATACGAGGGTGAGCCTACCTTTTCCCAGACACTTCTCATTCCAGTCTTTTTTCCTTCTTCCAGCTCACCCGAGTTCTGATCCTCTTCATCCTGGTACAAATCAGAAGCACCTTGGGAAAATACAGTGTAAGAGAACCTGAGGTACATCTTACTGCTGTGTTTTCAGAGTATGAATAGCTTTGGTACAGTCAAAAGATGATATGAATGGGAGAAAATGGGTGGTAGCTCATACAGCTCTGGCTAGCCAGGATCACCCTCTAGTCAACTCTAAATATAACCACACACATAGGCCCTTTTGTTGTATGGATTATATAGTCTCAAGGAGTCAAACTCATTAACTTAGGATGTAAACTATGTCTGTTTGAGTGCTAATACCATTGCATTATATCTAGGCAGAGGGGAAAAAAAAGTAAAATCCAGCTGACTAAAAAGTAATTAACTTCGGTACTTCATCATTTAAAATTTTAAGGCCATTTTCACAAAGTGATTGTGACCATTTCACTCTAATTAGGAGTTTCCGAATTCAAGAATCTTTAAAAATGCTATTTTTATGATCCTAACATCACACATTTTAGAAAAATAGCATGAACACAACTAAGAAAACAACAGGACAAGATGTGGGAAAAGTAGCTAGTGGGTTTTGGATGCCTAGTTTGCTGGAACAGATTATTGTGCAACTTCAGTTCCTAGGCATGGGCAAGTAAAAACACCTAGTGGCACTAAGCTGATCCGTGATGTTTTCAACCATTAAATCAACACTCATTTATACTTTGTGGCCTGCACATAGACACACAAATTTTCTGCTGTATTATTTTTGAGCACAGAGGCAATTACAATAGCATGAAAGACATACACTACAGCTACAGTTAAAGGTCACAAACCTCTTTGGCCTACTGGGCTTCTCATTTTAACTGCAGTGTTGCAGCTGAAGCACAGAGTGAACAGAGACGTAGGCTTAGACTCACGCATATGCAGAGTACTGACAAGTTTATACTCCCACCACTTGGAGCTCACTGCACAGGCAAAACCTAGAACCGCTCTTTGTGCTTCGGCTGCCAGTTTGCTTGGCTCTCGTCTGTCTGCCATTGAGTACCATCCACAGCTCTACAGAATCGCCAGTGATAAAAGGGACTGAGAAGTGCTTTCAGCTGCAGCATTAAAGTCTGTCCATGCCTGCTTATACAGGAAGATAAAAAGTCTCTGTTCCTTTCCCTTTAAAAAGCAAACAGAAGACAGTGAGGTTTTGTGTTTTTTTGTTGTTGTTGGTTTCCTTTTTTTTTTTTTTAAACTAACATTAGACTTTCATTTTCTGAGGGAAGCTCAGCACTGACTTACAGCCAATAGGGCCTTACTGGGTAGCTGCCAGATGACAATATCACCTCTCAAATAAGGTTTCCCTTTCTAGCTATCTCTGTGTTATTTATAGGCAAAAAGCAATGGATACAAAAAAGTCAGGGGAAAAGGGAGGGACAGCATCAAGCAGCTTGGGACTTTATTCAGTTACTGCCTGACAGAGAAATATTTGCCAAGGTCTCTCTGAGTAGGTTTAAAAAAAAGTTTCTAGTACAGGGGAAAAAGTCCATTATTCACAGATCTGGCAGCCTGGTGATAAGAGGCTTTAATTTTTAAACAAAAGGACACTTGGTATTAAAACCACCTGCAACATAGTCAGTTCTAGAAAACTATGAGGGAGGGTTTGTTTGTCACCCCCCTTTTTTTCTTGGGGGGGGGGGCGGGCGGTGTCAAGCAGGGAAGTGTTAGCTTACTTTAGAAAGAAAATAACAGCTGGAGGAGAAAAATAGTTTAGGACAAAATGTGGTTGCATGGGACAGCCAGGAAATTTCAGTGGAACTGCTCCCTTGCTTTAAATTAGGTGGTTGCTTATGCACATAGCAGAATTTTGCCAAAGTGCATTGCTTCTTTGTCTTGATTTTCTGAGAAAATGAAGCGCTGCCTCTTCCGCCTCCTATTCCTGCCATGAAGGCTTTAATAGGTTGGCCAATTCCAATCCAGTTTGCTACAAAGCCTGAAATACCAGTTATCCGCTGCCTCCAGCCCTTGGAAGACCCACAGTTGTGAAGAGAGGGGAAACTACTCTATTCTTTTCTACCCACCTAATCCCAGAGGAAAAAGTACAAACAGCTCAACTTAGATTTTTTTTTTTTAGGATGGCCCACCTCATATTTCAGAGGCAACAGCCAGCATCTACTTAGCTTTTAACCAGCCATAGACATGCTGCTCCCTGCCCTGTGAGCAAGCTAAAGAAAGGTAGGTGAAGATGGTGGAGAGTGCTGAGGGTGTGCATTTGGGTGGCTTTTTTGGCACACACATTGTGTGTGCACATGTGCACGACAACAATAGGAGGCTAGGCCACTACATACTGAGACAGGAAGGGAGCCAAAAGTACATCTATGTAGGAGTTTACACAAGACTTGAGGCGGAGCTCAGAAACGCAGGGCAAATTCATAGGAATATGCAGTTTTGTAAGGTCTGCTGTTAATGGCATAGCTGCTCTCCAACAGCACTCATTGCCCAAGAGGCAGACAGCCCTTTCTCTTTCTCAATTAGCCCTGGAAAATTAATGATCTGTCACTTTAACTTGCTGTATTACAACTTCTGTTGATAAACAATATACTAACCACCCAGGGAGCAGCACCAATAGCAACAGACTTACTTCAGCAATCATAAAAAAAGCCACCAAACCTCAACAAGCTAGCACCCCAGGGAGGTTCAGTGAGGAACACCTGAACATGCATACCCATTTAAGGAGCCCATGTGCTCCTAGTTTGCTATCACAGGCAATTAGTCTCAGAATCAGTAGAAACATTAAACTAGCTACACTTGATGGAAAGCCTAGGATCTACTGACTTTCCCTATAGTGCTAGATGTAAATTCCTATGCTTTTACAACATTATAAGACAGAAATGAAAAGCAAACATCAGAAACAAGGCTATTGAGCAATGAATGACATTTCTGATAAAGGCACTGAAGTTCAAGAGAAGTAAAATTTCAACATTTTGCCATTTGAATGTACTCAAGTCTTGATTTAGCCAGTTATCCAGAACACAATTAATATATTATCATTGTATATGGCCTTTTCACAACAACATGTAGCTCAGTTATCTTGCTTTGCAAATACAGAGGAAAAGTGGCAAGGCAGATCTAAAATGGGGCAATTAACATTGGATTTGCAGGTTAAACACTCCCAACCCCAGTAAGCAAGGCCTGCTACCATTTTTAATTTGAGCACTAAAGCTCTTGGCTCATTAAACTCCTTGTAGTGTTAATTTAACCAGTACAACGTCAACTCTTGAATAAAAGTAGGCAATTTCTGTATTTATACAAGTCTGGCATTCTTTCAGCTGAAGGTACAAAACCTACCACTACAGCCCATCCTCCTGGCTGTTTTGCTTAATCTTCTAGAGTAAATAGGTAGGAGCAACCCGCTGCCCTCCCCAAACATTTCACTGCAGCGACTTACTGATCATTCAGCTCTCCAGAGAGAAAAACTGTCCTCTCTCCAGAAGCTCTGATGGACAGTAAAGGTGATCAGGTCCGCCCAGATTTTGCCAGCAATTGAACTGAATAAAGCCTTTCCCCAGCCAGCTCTTTGGTAAGTCAGGCCTAGACCCCTGGTGACATCTTAAGTGTATTGAATTTAAATCTTATTGAGATTTTTGTATATTATTTATGAGAATGGATTGATTTTTCTTTTCTGTGAGGGAATAATACAGCATGTATCCCTCCCTCCCCCATCTGTACTTCTGGGAAAATAAGTCCTACATAAATACTGATGCATCACTGCCAGAAGCATTGTACGGTTTTAAAAGACTGCCTCATTTTGTAGTTCCCTTCTTTACCAGGGATTCACAAGGAATTTATGGAGAGGAAAGCACCAAAATACAAAGAAAATTCACAATTACCTTTCCTGCTTGCTGTTGACAGTGCATTACAGTATAAGGTTTAGTTCTCTAGCTACTTGCTTGCTGTCCTTCACTCACAACTATATGTTACCCAGATATTTATTTCATCTTGTTCCAAAGCACATTAAAATTGAGAAGAACTGAAGCATGGAGACAGGTAGTAATAGTATCTTCCTCTCACCATAGATTATGCATATTTGTTCTTTCCTAGCTTACGGTTGATAAATCAGAAAGACTATACAACTTATGTTTTTCTTTCACAGCATGAGGTTTCCATTCTCCTAAGACATTTTAAATTAAAAGCATGTAAGGCAGGAAATATAGGTGAGATCACGGCAGAATTTGGGTTCCTAAATTCAAAACTGTGATCATGAATGTGCAATACTGCTGAACAATTCTTGGGCTCTGAAGATGCTCTTAATGCTAGATGTCACTTCTGGCTTTACTTCTACAGATTGTAAATACTGTGTGTTGAGTTGAGCAGCCTTTCAGACAGCATGCTAGGTTTGGATTTGATTCTAAGGGTGGGATTATAACAGGGTTCTGAATTATCACTAATGCTATCACTGTAGCAGAGGTAGAATGTTTAGTTAGGCACCGGTGCGTTTATTTCTCTGGATCATTTGGTCTCATGTGATCCACTCTTCATCAACCATTTTCCAGAACAAGGTTGTCCCTATTCAAATAAGCCTTTACCCCTTAACCTACATGATTGTTTTTGCTTCATTATTTATCCCAGAGCTTGTCTATGGCTTTCTCTTACTGAAGTTGTCCCTGCTTCTGCCCTTGTTTTCTCCCCCTGCTTTTTCCCACAACTATGAAGACATTAGTATTTCCATCCACTCCCTCAAGGAGAATGAATCAGGCTATACCTATAAGCGGCGAAGAGGAAGACAAGGAGATGGGCCTGGCACAAAAGAAGGTTTGCTCAGAAATTTCCGATTGGGAAATAAAAGGCTACAAAAGTTTGCTTAAATTGTGAGTCAATTACAAAATAGTGCCTTTTTTTTTTTTTCTAATGCATGTTGAAATCAGAAGAGGTCCATCTTTTTATTTCATTAAAGCAAGTTTTTAGTTATTTAAACTAAACAGAAAGATTTAAGATTACCACTTCTATTTCAAAACTCAAGAAGAAAAGTTATGTTTAAATAAGTGCCCTACTATTCACTGCATCAGGGAAATGCAATAAACCCAAGAACCTGAAAGTGAAAATTACAGTCTCGTAGAAAGCTAACTGACTCCACTGAGCTACAGCATCTCAAGAACTGATGAACAGAAACCAAGGCATTTACTAGAACACTGTCATACCAGTTTTCAACAGCCAAACATGTACAAACAGCTGCAAAAGAACTCACATGGCTTCCCACCCCCAAAGCTGCTATAGGATAGTTCAGTGGTGACACAGAGGAACACCTGAAATCAATGAGTGGGTAAGCAAGAAATCACTCAGTGGAAAAATAACTCTTCTCTCAGTTTTGGGAAAAGCTTCTGCATAGAAGCAGCCTTCCTTGATGCTGAGGGAAAAGGGGGCAAAATTTGGAGGAACAAGTTCAGCTACACCAAAGTCAGTCTTGCAAGTGTACATTGATACGGTTAATACCCAGACTGCAGAAAAGGAGGTTTATCACTAGAGCTGCAGTGCCACCCCCTTGACATGGCTGTTGGTTATATCAACATTAAAGTAGTATAGCTACAAGCTTGGCAAGGAAAATGAATAAGCCTAGTTTTCTGCTGGCTTAATCAGACCCAGGCTACAGCACTGGCCAGTACTGAAATTACCCTGCTAAAAAACCCTGCAATTCTTTTTTGTCCAACACTGCCTTCCCATTGAGTGTGCCAATCTCCCACAAGTCCTGGAAATAAAACAGCACTACAAATCACAGCAGGGCTTGCTCTGTAGGAAGTTACTCTGACATCTACGACTGGGCCAAATACTTACCAGGGAGAAGAGCTTCACCCCATTTGCAACAAAAAAAGCACTAAGTGCAGTTTATGGGCACCATGATAAAAGCCTGGTCTGTAATCATATGAACCTGTATTACACTGATAGAGTTGTACTCAGTCCACGTTGCCATTCCTGCATTTAAAGTTTTTCAAAATATTCATATGGCCTGCCAGACATCTCCAGCACTCACTCCAATTTATTTGCTGCTGCTGCTGTGGCAGCATAACATGGGGGTGCTCCGTACCTCAGCATTCTTCAAATGCACTGGGCCTGGACCCTGTGGCCAATGCACAGATGGAGACGCTATCCAGACTTCAGAGGGAAAAGCCCAAATGCACAGCCCAGTCCTTCCCTGTTGCATTAGTGCATAAATGAGAATTTGAGAAATTATAATTTTTGCACTTGGAACTGAGCCCCTGGACCATACCCTGTGTCTGCTGAGCCAGTATCTTCCCTCTCTAGACCATCCCTCATGCTCCAAAGAACAAACCGAACCAAAACAAAAAGCAGAAGAGTATAGACTCTCCTGGCTCTGATGTTGGATAGTGTGACTCAAAAATAAGGCATTCTGCTGTCTTCCTTCCCCCCTCTTCTAGGCATTTAGAAGAAATCCATTTCATATGATGAGCCCTTGTTTTAAATGGGAAGGATGCTGTCATCACACACTAAGGACTGCTTGCAAGTACAGTTTTGGTCCCTATCCAGTGCAAATCCCACAGATCCGCTCAGCACCTTTCAATCAATGCTTCAGACTAAGAACAGAAATAATCCTGTTCCTTTGCATGATAGATAAAAACAAAAGGAGGCTGCTATAGCCCACAGTACTGCTACACATACTACGTCCTCTCAAGGACTAAATCATAGCTCTGAAGGTCTTCCTTTAAACTGGATGCCGATGCAGTAGTCACAAAATGAATTATAGGTTCCATTATAGACATAAGAGGCAACAGAAAACAACAGCAGTTGTAGTAAAGACTGTAATTCAGAGAAAGCATGTGCCTGGCACCCAGGGCCTGGGACATGCTGAGAGTTTTGAGTAAGATTTCACAGAGGTTTAAGTGAATCTCAGCCAAGACACTGTGGTCCTGTGCCTGTCCCTCCCTCCTGTTTCTCTCTTGTGCCAGCAGTAAAGTTCATGTGGCTCTATAACAAAAAGATCTGGCAAAGTAAGTAGAAATAAATTATTTTTGTTTTTTTTTTCTTCCAGCTAGAGTTCAGGCAGATTAGCTCCCCCACCACTGTCATAGGAGAAGTATTATAAAGGCAAAGGTGAGGAGAGGCAGGGCTGTACAGCAGACACCAGGGAGAAAGGGCTGCCAGGACCCACAGAAGACCAGCTAAAGCTGATGTGGGATCATGCTGCTGTCACTTGATTCTTTATTCATAGAATGGAGATACTGAACCTCTTTGCCAGTAAACAAGTTCACAGACAAAGTCTCTTTGCAGTTCTTTGCACCCTTCTAGAAGAAGTATAAAATAAACCAAATCTCAAACACTGACAACCCACTTGGCTCAACAGGGGTAGCATTGCCTTAATGGATGGAATCACTGGAGCCCTCTGTCTTCAGATTGTCCAAGTTGAGTGCAGAAAAGTTTTTTATCTGAGCTGTACAGGCTAGCTCTCAATACCAAATGGACAGTGATGCGAGGGGAGAAGAATTTCTGCTATGGGAAGATGACATTTAGCCAGAGAATGTCAGAAGCTTGGAAGCCAGTTCTTAGGAAACAGGCTGTGAGACATAGAAGATACCAAAGCAAGCTTGTCAAATGCATGCCAAGAGAGTGAAAAACAGAAACATGGTTGACAGAAAGTGGCCATGTCTTGATATGCCATGCCTGAGAGCAGAAAGTAGCTGACGGCTTGCCAGAAAGATCCTAGATCATCAGACAAAAAAAAAAAAATGAAGGAGATTCCTACTTTATAAATGGTGAGACTGAGTGTAAATCTGCACAGCCACACCTAGAGAACGCATTCTTCAAGCCTACGTCTGCTTCCCCTCCCAACAACGTGACTGTGTCCTCAATATCAAATTATTTCAAGATTATAAAAATGTAAGTGCACCTCTTGCCAAAACACAAAAAGCTTTCTGAACAGGACAGGAATAAATGGTACAGGCAAGATGGTACAGTAATGCTTGTAAAACACAAGCAAGGTAGGGGGAGAAAATACCGTTCTCTGCAAGGTCTTCAGGCACTGAGTGTCAAACTCTGGAAAGAGTCAGGATTGCTGCAAGATACTCCACAGTAAATCCAAACACTGCATACTGCCTCCTTCAATTTGGTATTCTTCACTTTCCATTTTGTTGTCTCCCTGGGATTATCAGCTGGAAACGGACACACTTGATGGTTTCCGAGACCTCAGATTCCATTATTCTGCCACAACACTTACTAATTATAAATCCTTTGCCAAATATCTGATGTTTTCACTGGCTGAAAGCCCATGCTTAATGGGCTGATAAAGAACAAGTGCTGTCAGAGAATGGCATGTGATTGGTTACATGGGTCAGCTGAAACTGTGCCCTCAGGAGGTGCCTGCCTGAGCAAACAGCATACACGAACATTTCCTGGGTGAGAAGCTGAATGAATTCTACACTGAGAAGAGAACTTCATACCTTTAACTATTCCCAGTGCTACTAAAGCTTCCCCTTCTCTCCTGAAAGTTGAGCATCCAATGCACGTTACTCTCCCAAGAATGCCATGACCTATCTTCAGTGACTGTAAGACAAGACATCAAACAATCTGAGTGAGTTGAGCTCAAAGATGAATCTGTTTGGCATAAATACCTGTTTCTCCCTTTTCTGGGCACACTGAACATGTAGGAAGATGCTTCCAACACTAATCTGCATATTCTGGCTGCTGTACCTTAGTAAGACGTTGCCCTTTTTCTCCTACTGTTCTGCATCTTCTCTTGTTTGCCCTGAAGTCCACAGTTCCCTCACTCTGTTCTCTCCCTTTCCTGCATTACTGCTCCACACCATCATCAATTCACACCCACAAATCTGCAAGAAAAAGTGAAATGAAAGTTTCAGTCTTCTCCACTCCATCCTACCCCCTCCCACCCAATCACTCGGAGCACTGTTTCTTAGAGAAGATATGAGACCCAAAAGCCAACATGGGTCACTGTTGGGTCAATGTAAAAGTACATTAGCTAAACAACGGGTCGGAGTGAGAGAGCAGAAGACCAAACAGCTCAAGTAAGATGGTGATCAGCAAGAAAGCTTCAGAAAGCAACTCAAGGATGTCAGTGGCATCAAAGCGTTGTCTTCCAAAAATCTTCAATAGCTGTTCGTCTGGCTTCAGACTTTAATTGGCTTCCTTCGCTTTGCGGTTTCATTTTTCAAAAAGCCTTGTGCTGCTGGGAAGGGGAAGTTACTGAATGAATGTTAGTGTATCTGGCTCCTAGTTTCCTCAGACCTTTGTCATCTAAGCTTTCTCAACAGCTAAAAATGCCTTTCTCTCAGCTTCCAGATGTTACAGTGATGACATGTCTTTAATCTGACTTATCAGCTGAGTGCATGGTCATGCAGTAATCTGATAGCAGGCATTTCTAGGAAAATTTCCAGAAAAAAACCAAATAATTAAAAGAATTTTAAAACATCACGCATTTCTTAAACTTTCTTCCATTAAGTCTTTGCTTCTATTGCACCAAATTCAGGAAGTTAGCACTGTGGAGATGGGCTGGGGGGAAAACAAAGCAGAAAACCCCCACAACCTGTCCTGTCACACAGACTTGTCAGAGGCTTTGAGGACGTGTGCAGGGGAACTGCAGGGAACTACAAGAGAAGCAGTGGCACAGGTCTGCAGAACGCTCTCAAAATGGATAAACCCCATGGCTGGCTTCCTAGACACAGTCAGGAAGCTGTGTCTGATTATGCCCCTTACACCTTTCCAGTTATTTATCACTCTCTTTATTTGCCATCTCACTCATATTCTTTTGTAGTGCTGTCTTAGAAATATATTCAGTGGTTTATTCAGTTCTGTCAGGGGAGAGAAGGGGAACAGAAGTCACCGCCACCTGGAAGCTGAGTAATTAATCTCTCTAAGGTATTTGTAAGATTACAGACCTGGGTTTTACAGACACCTTTGTAGGACTGTCTTTCTGTTAGATGCAACATTATCAACTCAATTATGTTTATGATACTAAGGCTTAATTCCATAACCTGTGTTGAGCGAATATTTTGGTATCACCACATCAGCATGTAATGTCATATAAAGGTGAAAGTAACTTCTGTGAAGGCTGCAAGGCAGGGGAAATTAGGCCATTTAGTAGCATCAGTCAAAGTTAGCATCAGCACAACCCATCCAGGCTCAAAGCTAGCTAACATAGAAGATCTCTATCTAGTTTGTTGGGAATTCAAACACCACATTAAAAGGAATACATATATGTTTTAATACATTTTCACAGGTGGTTTAATAAAAAGCAACTTTGAACCGAAATAACTTTGAAGTGACATACCTATTTCAGTGGCGGACATGCTACAGCACAGTCTGCAGAGAGGCTTTTCACCACCTGTCGAATCCTGTGTTTTGAGTTATTAGCTGCTGTAGCTGCATCAGCAGGAAGCTACAAGGTGGATGAGCAGAATAACAATTTGTAGGAGTTGCGCTAGCTCTGAGTTCAAACTCAGGTAAAACTTCAAATTGCTGTTTATTAGTGACTTTGCTGAAACCCCTGAAAAGTGACAATGATAGTTTCACTTTTCATTATCTTCTTGTGCTGGTCACTGAGGGAGGAGCTCAGTTTCTATTTCTCAGCAATAGCGTCTTCACCCTTAGGTTTCCTGCACTCTGACGAGGAATGTTTCCAAACTGAAGGGTTCTTAAACATTTCCACAATCATTACCACGTTCCTCGTGAAAGGCAAGGACATTGACCACCCACATCTATTCTTGTTTGCAATGGAGTACCAGGTGCAAGGCCATTACTTTACAGCAATTCCCAGGGCAGTGGGTCAGTTTTAAATGTCTTTATACACATTCTGTGCTTTGCTGAAACAGCCCAAAACATTTATTTCATGATGGGAACCAGCAAACTTCCATGACATAAGCACTGTGTCTCGCTGGCAGGGATTTTTGTTCTGGACAGTGTTCCATTTATTTAAGCTAAATTTGTGTCTGGTGTTTCATTTGTTGTCACTGATGGACCAAGTATGACAAAAATTACTCCTACCAACAATTCCACATGAGCTACTTCCACTTTTTTTTTTCCCCCCATCTAGTATATTTTACGTTTTTGTACTTTCAAATCCAACTCATTTAATCAAAATTGGTTGTAACACACACAACCCCAAAAGAATTGCATCAATATATACAAGGGCATCGAAACTTGCAATAAAAAGGCAGGAGCAAATGACTTCTTAAACCATTTTCTGCAAGGAAAAGTATATTGAAATGACACACTCCTGAGTGCAATTTAAATTTAAGCTTCTGCATGACTAACTTGATGTTACAAGTCCACCTCTGGAACACAAATAGTGCAACAGTCTCCCATAGGGGGAACTTGGGGCATAGTTTGTTTCATGAATGGACAAAAAAGGATGATTAGATACTTTTTCTATTTAAAAAATGGTTTGGCGGTTCTTAACTGATTTATTTTGGCAGGACAAGGAGTCTGTAATGGGTATTACTGTCTTGATGCTTTGAAGAACACACTTTTTGGTTTTTTTTTCTCATATTCCCACAGAAAATCATTTGAAGGACCAAAAAACCCCTTTGCCTTTTTATGTAACAAATGGCTATGGCTAAACCAGTAAGAGAACTTAAAATTAGTGCTTCTAATGTGACCACTGAGACATTTCAGACTTAATTACATCTGAAGCAGACTTAACCACTCATTTCTCTCCAGTTTCACACAAGTAATAATTGCCCCTGTAGCCGCACTGCAACATTGTAGAATTAACCACATCCTAGAGGAGCTGGAAAAGAAAAAAGGGAAACAAAACAGACTTCTGTATCTGTCCCAGCAGAACAGGCTCATTGATCGGTCCAGCAGGTCTCCCTTCTGCAGCAAGAATTAGAACCGTTCCATGGAAATCAGTGTTGTTCTGGACCAAACACCTAAAGCAGGTAGTAGTAATAGTCTACTTCCTCACTTGGCTTTCTACTTTAGCTCTCGTTGACTTACATGATGTCAGAGATACAAAGAGAACATTCCTGAGCCTGTAAGTACTTATGTATGTACACAGGTACTTACAATCATCCTTATTAATCTACATCATAAAACCCCCAGTATTCTTACTTTAAGAAGCTCTGCAGATTTTACTGCGAGCTGTAATTTTGTGCACCAGATGATACACTACCCCATGGCAAAAAAAAAATGTTACTAGTGCACTAATATAAACACAAATAAATAACCTCTATTAACAAAAATGTTGACATTAATGACCCCACATAAATCTTACACCTGGATCTTACATTAGAGGCCAGCAACCATACCATGGAAGCTGGAATGGGGTTCTGCAGTTTCAGTATGGCTGGACCACTCCAAGCATGCTCCTCTGTGACAGGCAACAAATCCTCAGTGAATGAAAGAGAGAGCAAAATACTTTTTACACACTTAGGTCCTGTGAATGAAAGAGACGGCAAAATACTTACACACAGATCCTGTAATCAGTGAGGCTATCCACAAGCTTATCTGTTATCCACAGAGCTAGGATACTCAGCAGATTCAAAGCCTAAGGAGGTAGCAGAAAAGTCCAGGAATTTCCTGGCACAATAAATAGTACAGTTCATGATGCCTCTGCCTTGCAGTGCTGCTCAGCACTATGATACCCTTGCACAGGGATATAATCCCCTCTCATCTTCCAAACCATCTCTACTACGTACTGTTCAGGGTGTACAGCTTCCCACCATGTGTTCCAGACTGACTCTGGAAGCAGCATGGAGCAATAGGCTGCTTTGTTTGCTCCAAGATTGCAAAGTTCATTGAGGGCCATGCACTTATTTTATACCTTGTACATACAGGTTTTGTTTTTCTGTCTTGGCTCAAGCAGATTGAATTACAGATTCCCACTTTATTCTGTTTCTTCACTGCCTGCTTTAATATAAAGAACAGGATTTCACATTGCACATTGAGCTGAAGATCCATCCTCCCAGCTCTCCTGGAATGGAGAAGGAAAGCTACCAAAACAAGGTGCAGCTGCTCCTTCTTGCCTGCCAGGTTAGAGTTTGCTAGAGATCCTCTTGGTTCACTACACAGAAGTGATTATTGGATCTGCCCCCTAGAAATAAACAAAAACATTCTACAGGAACATGTTACTGTGCAGATAGATTTGGAATTGCTCCAAAACGAACCCTCCACACTGCAAGCCAAACGCACCTGAAAGGCTGACTTTCTCTCACAGTCAAAGGAGTGTCTGAGTGAAGAGGTACAAATTTACTTCTCTGGGCGGACTGAAGCTGGATACAGCTGCTGATCTAAATCCCAAAGCAAGTACACGAGTGTATCTTTACAAAGGCGCAGCTCAGAGCTTGTGGAAGTATGTCCCAGCTTTCCGGTTTCAGGTGGGGTGGATTATGTTTTTCATTTTTCTTTCTTACACTGAAATGAAAATAAATAAATAATAATAAAAAAAATCACAACAGTAAACTAATAACTGACCTAAGCTCAGGCTTGAGTTCTATCTCAAGCACTGACAAAGGCAGTATATTTTGCTGTTTGTACTGCAATGTCTGAAAATTCCCCATTTGCAGAACTAACTATACTTTAATTCTCAGAGTTGACAAATACTGTGCTTTTCTTTCCTATTGTTTCCCTAATCTAGAAGCAGTTCAGAGACATGACAGCTCCATGTGTAAAACCGAGTAACAAGAACTAACACTGACATGTCTCTAGCCAGAACTAAATCTGTCTGTATGTCTGCCTGCCTCTTCCACCCCCCAACATGGCTCATTTCAGAGGAAAAGTGTATCCTACTGAACTCTGAAATACACCTCATGCCTTTGGTCTGGTTGGATAGAAGAGCTAAAACTTCTTGCAAGATTTCTGGTAGAGTAATTTTGGCTAAGGAAGGCTTGCATGAAAGTTGCTTAATATATTTTGTATGAAATACTGTATCATTAAAAAGATTTAAATATCCATTTCCTCCATCAAAAAGCTTGAAATTGTAGATTTTGTTCATTTAGTGTCCCCTAAAATTTATTGTTTAGATTCTCCACATGTAACCCAACCATGTTTGAAGCTTACCTATAGCCCCCCGTAGGCACAGCAGTTTTCCCTGCTTGTAACATACTGCATGGCATGAAAGACATAGTCTGCACAGGAAAGAAGAGACTGAAAAGAGAGTAAAGGTATGAAGATTTCTCAGCTACTATTCCCATAAGGCTCTGCAGAAGTGTAGTTGGACTAAATAGGTAGGGATCATCACTTTAATATTAGTATTTTCTGAACTTTGCAGATTACAGAGGAGATGGGAAACTGTTCTTCAGTCAACTCTTGTTGGCAGCTGAGGCAATGTTCCAGATGATCCTCATCCAGACTGGCTGAACAATCATACTGGGTTTGTCCTATTACTTTTCTCAAAACATCTATTTACTCATCACAGCATGCTATTCTAAGAAATTGCATTACATGGAAAAGTTTCCTCATACGTACTAGAAAAAAAAAAATCTTGTCTAGAAGATGTATTTTAACATCAGATACTACATATAACCTCTTTTACCACTGGAAACACAAAGCAGTCATCAGTAAAGGCAGCTGCTTTGGGTTCAGTTCTTGAGTCATCTACATATTTTATGTCATTTTGAGCAATCAGTCTGTGACATGCTTTCCTCATCTTTAAAACAGAAATGATACCACTACCTTACACTCAAGTCACACACCCTACCCTACACAGAAGTCATCGGTGCAGACTGTAAACTCTTTGTAACAAGGTTTGACTCAGGATTCATGTCTGTACAGCACCTAGTACAACACAATTTCAGTTTCGGTGTGATCAGGGACATCTGTGCAATACAGCAGTGGAGAATGAGAAGTTCTGGAATCAATTTCTGGTCACCCAGCACAGAGTCAGTAAGGCATTAAGAAAGACTACAGCATTAAGTGTTTCGGGGCTTGAACTATGCATACCATTCTATGATTCTATGATTAATAAGGTTTGTCATGGATCTATCCAGAAATTTCAACTACCAGAATGAATGGTACATTATCAGGAAGCTGAGGAAATCCTGACAACAGCCAGGGGTACATTGTAACACCAGGTCATTGTGACTTCTGCATTTGTTTTCTTGAAAATACTGAAAAATCAACAGACTAGTTTCCTTTAGATACATTCATTTCATTCACTCAGGATAATGTTTAAATTATCGTTCTAAGAAATACATAATGAGTGACTCCTGGTTAAGTCTCATTGGTAATTGTGCCCTATAGGAGCTGGACCAGCCACATCTCGTTCTTCATTTTGAAGTATCTAAAAAAAGCTTTACAAGGAATTCTCCATTTCTTTCTGTGTACAGACTTTCTATTCCCATTCCAGTTGTTCTCTGCTGCTTCCTGAGAAATCTTTTTCTAAAAAACAAGGCTCCACATGAAAAACTGTACAGAAACCAAGCCTTCCATGCAACAGACTGATCAAGTGAGATTGTTCAGAGTTATTCTGATGAACAATTACATAGTGTATTTGAAATTTGTTGTGGGTTCTTATGCTCACGGATGCCACATTTTCAGTCCTGTTACTGATCAAGCTCAAGCAGTTAAAGATTTCTTCATGCTTACCAAAAGTTAACACTTTCCTCCTCCGCCCTATTAGAGGGAAGTTTGTCACAGTCCCAGCTCAGAGACTGCCAAAGGGAATGTCTGAGAGCTGCTCACCTACACCAACCCTTCCACATTGTTTCAAAATACATTTCCCGTCACCTTCAGCTAAGATATCTGACTGCCACTGAAGCAGATGAAAAGCATTCACATGTTTTCTAGTGACTCTGATTTTGTATTGTAGTGTCTTAAACTGTGCCATTTTTACAATTTTTTTTTTTCTGAAATAATTGTGCAACTAATATCTGAGGCTTTTGCAGAGATGGCCTGTACATCATACTGCTATGGCTGAATTTAAGGCAAGCTTTTCACAGTATTTTGCTGTTCTTATGAATGTCTTTTTCTTTCTTAAGTTTCACACTTCTTTTAGCCTTGTTTCAACATTCTAAGATGGACTCACGCATTCAGTTTGGATTTTTTTACTATCATCAGTATGAAGCAGGAAGGACGGAAAAGATTCTAGAAATACTGATTTTTTTGGGGAGGGTGGGGATGGGGGTGTGTGTCGTCTTTTCTAAAATCAAAAAGAAACTAGGCTTCTTTTCAAACTTCAAAACTATTACCAGGAACTAATCAGACTGAACAATAGTGAACCATTGCAAATTATAACCAGAACTTAAATAAAAAAATCCTAGAAGCTAGGAGGAAGACTTTTTTTCTTAACATTTGGGAGTTATTCAGATGACCCAAGAGTTATGGCGCAAATGAAAAAACAAGTTTTTTTGCAGTGACTTTCAAAGTTACAGGTACTCACCAGGAACTACATTACCTGGTGCAAGCGATAAGACTGGAATCATAATTTTATCAACATTCCTTTATGACAAATTAAAAAGATTAATGAGTTAATTAAACATTAGTGAGTTAAAAAGATTAATGCTTGGCATCAATGTCAAAGCGCTTTACAAACATGACCTAAGCTTCCCAAGTGCACTATTAATTGCTTGATATATTTGAAAAGGGTGAACTAAGGAACAGACAGGCTGATGACCTGTCCAAAGTCCTATTAAGCTATAGCAAAGGCGAAGCCTGCTGATGCCAGGAGAACACACACTGTACACTCAAAGTGTACTAATTTAAATGCAGCTATAGAAAAGTCAGGTCTGATTTCCCCTAAAAAGTCTGGTTTTCAGATTCAAAGAAAAAACAGAGGAAGCTTAGCTCCAAGACTGTGGTTCAAAGATATCTGTGGTTTTAAAGAATTTGACAAAGTTTCCCTCCCCCCCAAAATATCTAATAGTGAAGATCTGTTCAGAAACTCACAAAGAAGCTTGCAAGACATATTAGCCGAGTCATACAAGACTATTTCCCTTCAAAGCATTTTGGCAGCTATGTAAGAATTACAGGTTATCTAGTAGACAGTGGTTGCAAACAACACTTTTGCAGGAAGGCCTTGAAGCTGATAAACTGTGATAAGCAAATTCAAGTGAACTGCACAATGGAGAAGCATCAAAGCAAAGCCGCTCACATCTTGTTCCCAAGAACTTTGGAATGAAGTTGCACCCTTTTCACATAAGCAACAGGGTTTGCACAGGATAATATGTATGTGGTGTAGAAAGGGTATGATTTAAATTCAAGTGTGGCTGTGGACAGTTAAATCTGATATTCTTACAGATGACATGTTTTTTATAGCATCAGTTAAACAACTGATATCCTGCATAGAGGTCAAGATTACATATAAAATGCTATATACTGACGTTTCTTTTCTCTTGGACTGTCTTTTCAAAATAGCTATTATTTTCATTCTTTGTATGACTTCTCTCTAAAAGCTTCAAAACTTTAATACCTGAACCAAGACCTAGTTACATAAAGGTTAACAAAGGACTTCTAATTTCTTATCAGAGAGAAGCCAAAATGAAACAGCAAAGTCACCACTTAGACAAAGCAAAGGGGCTTTATCTAGAGCTTAAGGTATGACTTACTATGAAATACGCATGCCTACGCATTCTGGAAAAAATGGCTCTGGTTTGAGAGATGCACACAGTCCTAAACATTCAAAAGGTTGTAAACACATAAACAACATTTTACATCTGTCTTGTTAAAGATTCTGGAAACTACTGTATGGTTTTGGGACATGAGCTTTTCTTTTCTTTTTAAAGATAAGAAACTTTTTGAACCCTCCTCCACTAGAAATGTATGTAAAAATCTACCTGAGCTGGTTATACAGAAAAGACCCCAAAATACTAACTTCAAATTCTGCATCAGACTCTTCTGTTTTACCAAAATTATACATCAAGTAGCGAAGATTTTTGGTATAAATTCTTGAAATCACTCTGAAACACTTAAATGGCTCTTAACATTTATTACTATCAAGAATGAATCAGTAGGCACAGAGCACTGTAAGAACCATTTAGGCCTTAGGTAAAGTATCTCTGCTCTGCCATCTTTAGGGAGAGTGCAGAAAGGAGATGCCAGAGCTACCAGGAGGCAGGAAGAGAACAACAACAACACAGAGCGAACTTCAGAAACTTGTTCCTTTCCATCCTTGTTTCTGAGCAAGACATGTTCATTTCTCAGGTTACTGTCTCTCCCATCTAACAATTCCCATTTTGCTTGCTGGGACCTTTTGAAGAAACAGGAATAATGGATAGAAAAAGGCAGAGTTCATTCTCCTATTCACGATCTCTCGTTTTCCATGTGGCCACGACGAAAAGAGGTAGAAACAAGCCAGTTCTGCATTGAGCCAACTCTCTGTCCTAAGGTGTTGTAATCCTTACCAGCAGTTACTACTTCCAATGCCCTTGGCTGAACTAGCTGGGGAGGGATGTGTTACCCAACGAGCAGCAGGTAAACCTCACATTCAAAGACAACCCCACTGTAACACGCTGATTTCATTTAACTTTAGAATTTGGACAGAAATCCCAAGATGTGCATAGAAAGTATTCCCAAATTGTAATATATCTCAAACTGTATTTATATAGATTAACAGGTGTATCAAATAGGGTAACAAGTACTGGAAATACAAAGATAGACAAATACTGGCCAGCTAGATTTCTTATGGTGCTTTGCTTTCAGTTATTTTTATGTAATTTGTTCCATCTGCACATGGATGTCAATAGATAAAAATAAATTAAAATCTAATTACTGCCTTACTTGAAAATCCTCCCCTGAATAGGGCATTAAAGTTTATTTTAAACTATGCATGATTGCTTTGATGCTTTGTAAACTCTTACAAGGGCAAGACAGATCAAGCTGCAAACAGCTTCTGCAGTGCCTGGATGCAGTGGGTCCTATTACACCACTCAATGACAGCAGATTTGTGCAGTAACCTAAAGCTTTTCAAACTCAAGTAGAAAACACTGCTGACAGAAATGTCTAGTCTCTCTTTAGGAGAATAACTCCACTAGCTTTCTGAAATAATTTATATCACAAAGCACTTCAAGGCTCTCTGTAAACACATGGGCAGGTTAGAGAGGGAACTACTACTTTATCTGACCCTAAGCCTCCCCTTAGGGCTAGAAAGCCAGCAATCTCACCAAATCTGAAATATCCGGGCGGTAGAGCAGCACAATTTTCAATCTACTTTTTAGGCTTTTTATTCCTGTTTTTGTTCTTACTCGTTGGCAACCTCCCCTCACCAGATGTGCTACAACAACCACTTGTGCAATTTCTCCTGTCCCACAATGGAGGCAGACCTCAAAGACAGTTAACTCGCTCCATTGAAGGTCGCCAGCCAAGGTGCACCTGAACAATACAGGTAACCTACATTTGTCATGCTGCACTCTCAGTCCCCAGAAAAAGAGAATAAAGATCTTAAATAGAAACCAATAACAAAAGAAAAATGCCAAATCATTTCACACGCTGAATCAACAGTGAGTCACAACACTCAGACTCTGAGTAACAGACCAGAGAATGAAGCAACATTGCAAAACAACAGTGGCTTTTTTGTTCAAAGATAACTGCATTGGTGATTTCTTGAAGTATTTGTGTGTGGGTGGGTTTGTTTGTTTTTTAATTTTTATTCTGCCCAAAAAAACCCTCTTGTACTTCATAAAAGCAGAGGGTAAATTTACTCATCACTAGGTATTTCCAAAAACTGTTGAAGTTCTCACCTTAACCATCATTTCCCAATTAGTACTTGTTAGTAAGGGGCATCTACTATTAAGAGAGACGCTTTCCTCCAAATAAGGATATATTCCTTCCCACCTCCAGTTTGTGGCAGAACTCTTAGGGTATTTTTTCATTTTTAGGCACCCAAAATTGAATTTCCACCTTCAGAATATTATCCTAAAGCAAAACTATGTAAACCCAAGCTATTTACTAGGGCCCAGAAATGGGAGGAAAATGTTGCAAAGCCATTTTCAGTTATTTAAAAAAAAAAAAAAACACCACCTCACCAGCTCTCGCAGATGAGTATTTTTTATTAGCTTCCTGTCATATTTTCTCCTTTTTAGTACCTTCTCTGTAGTTTAAACAAGCTGAGAAAGGCCTAAAGTTTTCATCAAAATTAACTCAGAGAATGAAGTGTTTTGGTAGAAAAAGAAAATGAAAAAGCAGCTCTTCTTGAACTGCATATTTTAAAAACATACCAGAAACTCCCGATTATGGTCTATGTGAGAAAGGTTTTAAATAACAGCAGATCAATATTCTGCTCTTTTCAATATTACCAGCCTATACGAAAGGATTTCCATCTTCTTGTGATTTTTCTAAAGCTTTAAAAAAATAAAAATAAAAATCAAGCTTCCTTTCCATGTCCTAAAAAAATTAAATAATTACATAAGAGCAGAGAGGACAAGGGCAATTAGAAATTTAAGTAGCCCCCTTTAAGAACCTAGAGGAGGAAGATTAGGTAAGAGGGGCTGACAGAGAAATTTCTATTATTTCTACTTTGACTATTGTGCAGAGACTTTCCTTCCACCTTGTGATTCTAAGAAGTTTTAGGAAGGACAGCTATTGAAACTGAAACACTGAATGCTAGCCACCAAGAAACCCCCAGTGAATATATTCACTGTCCCATACTCAAAAAGCAAGCCTTATCTCCGTAATTCACCAGTCCTACCCGCTACTCAAATAGCTTGTCCTAAACACACCATCTCCCTGCTGAGGAATAAGCCTCCAAAAGCTGATTGTTTGGTACAAGTTACCAAGTAGAATTTCCTGCGCATGTTATTACTCACCTCGCCCTGATGTGTGACAAAAATTGCAAGAGGAACTCTGCTCTACCAAGTGCGTAAAATCTGTTGCAATGAAGAAGCTGCATCCTTCCCACGCCTAACCTAAGACAAGATGCAAAACAGAGTCAAAGGAGCACTAACAGGATATGTGGTCTTGCCAATTCTTGTGATTTTATTATGAGTCTTTTAATTATGGAAAGGTTCTTAAATCATGACATTGGAACACTAGTACCCAAGAACCTCATCTCTTACTGAATAAAAACATTTCTAGCCTTTGTGACATGTCAGAAAAGCAAGGATCTGGAAATCTACTCCAAAACAAAAATTGAAATCTTCACACAAACAAGCATCAATACAAAGGACTTTACAACTGAGTGAATTCATGCTGCTGTGAGGGATCATCTCCTCACTGATCAGACACTGAAAAATCATCCTTGACCTCTTCGCTCTCTACTTTCCTCAGCAGGAACTGGGACATCAAGAGGACTCAGGGCGGGGAGAAGGCAGCAAAATGCTGCATTTGGTGGTAAGGCATACTCACCTGCAAACAACTTCTGTCTCTAAACTACCAAAATTTGACAGAAGTACCTGCCACCATCCCTGAGATGACTCTGGCTTCCTTCTTCCCATTCTCAGCAACATGCAATTTCAAAGACCTTAGTAGACTTAATAGTATATTAACAATATTACAGTATTAATTAGTAGTCTATCAGGATGTATCAGAGGAGTGGGATAAGTGCGAGTACCATTATTTCAGTTCACAAGTGCCAGCCAGGGGTAAGTCTGATTGTTATTGCATAATCTACTGGCTTCTTTACTGCTTTTGTTTAAGAGAGGACAGGTGCAAGCAATTTCCCCTCAATGTTAGAGGCTGGACAGAGTGTTTTCACTGTTATTCAGGGTACAAAAGGTGTGTGCACACACGTATTATCACGACAATCAGGTTCTCTTAGTAAAAGAGAGACTACTTTTGTCCTTTGTAGGCCCTGCCTTCCTGGGCTGACTTGAAATTCTTTTCTCTAAGACATTATGGTGGTTCTGCCTCTCCTTCAGAAACTCCTTTTTCTATTTCCGGTAGCTCTAGCTGCTGAGGGAGAAAAAGCTCTGTCTGTCTCTGTAGTGGTGATAGTGTCTGACTAGCTGCCTCCTTGACTCACTTGTCCATCAACATGCAATTTCAAACAGCAGCTGGAAATAAAGAGCAAGTTAGCATAACTGTGTAATCAACTTTTCCATAACCCCCAGTTTGGTAACTACCGCCAGATCAACATGACACTTCCAGCCCTTCAGTAACAGGGTGAAGCTGCAACAACTACAGCTTTCCAAAAAGAGCTTGTGGGGACACTGATGCTGGTACATACACTGAGGTAGCTCAGATTTCAGTAAACTACTTGGTTTTGCGCAGACTTTTTGTTCTATTGTTTCAGCTTCACATAGAAGTCTCATAAAGTCAGTCATGTTTACAGTCCATTTAAATCACAGACAAGAGCAATGTTGTTGAAGTAGAGAGCCAAACGTTTCCTGGGAATAAGTGACCCATTTTGTAAGAGTGGCAGAGGTAGGAAGCCTCAGGACCACTCTACTATGAATAACTGTACTAAAATAAACCTCCCCTCCAAATTTTGTAACAATTGTTTTAATAAGTTTTTTGGCAAGAGGCTAGAATAAATTATCCTTCATTGCTCCTGTGCCAATCACATTAACTCCTGCAGCTAGTTTAGCTCAGACAATTGGGTCACTAAAACTGTTCACAGTACTTATTTAATCTACATAAGTTTTAAGCGTACCTTGTTGTTTTAACATTTTTCTAAGCTTCTCAGCAGCCTAAATCTGCTTCAAATAAGTGATCCAAAAATGAGGACAAATTTACACAAAGATGTCTTTATCCAATTAACTTAAAGTCAAAATTTATTTCTGCAGTAAAACAACAGCTTGTTTTCCCACCCTGTGTCACAATGTTTATTGCATACTAAAGCCGAGAAAAATGATGTGTAACTAGGAAACAGAGCCTGAGTATTCATCTGTCCTTATCGGTCATCCAAACAAGCTAAAAAAAAAATTGAACTGTGGCCTAAGAGAAATATAAACCTTTATTTGAGGGCAAGACAATGAGGACAGAATGATGAGATCAGTGTTTTCCATTCAACAAGCACAACATCTCCCAACTTTGCAGAATGAGTCTCTGAGGACAGGCAAAAGCTTTCAACATGTTTCAAAAGATCTCATAACCTAAACCCGAATAAGAAGGCACTTGATAATCTAAAAAATTCACTTCTTAAATCCATTTTACAGAACCGGCATCCAAAAGCAATAATAATATTAAGACCTAGACATGTTTGCAGATAAGCTGTTGGTAGAATCCTTGAGCTAAAAACAGACACACAACTGAACATCATCCAACCAGACTGAGTTACTCCTCATCAACTCAAGTGCCTTAACTGTGTGTGAACGCTTGCCTGAAACCTTTCTTCTAATTTTGCCAGTGGGGAGTTGCAACTCCAGGAACTGCAACTCTCACCATCTCTCCTTATTTGAGATAAAAGGTATCAGCTTAAAATTCAACAGAAATTTCAGGAAACACATAAACAGTGAGTTTGCATTCCCAGTTGTATGCATCACATACTCAAAAAGATCACCAGAAAGTGCCAATGCAGCTTTTGTCTTGACACAAGCTCTAACACGGCAGCTAGGGATACAATTTCTTCCCCCTTGCCAAAGGGCTTCATCCATGCAATCCCAGTGAACTCTTACCTTGATATAGAAACAAACCCAGCAGTTTAGGTACCAAAAAATAAAGGTATCAATCTCCAAATGCTACATCTTTACTTAGACAAGTGTTACTTTGATAAAGACATATATACTGACACAGTTTCACCACTTACTCATATTACTATACTGGAATAAATTACCTTAATGACAAAGATGTGGATTTACCTATTAAAGGACTGTTCAAGAGGCTGCACTTACATATTCACTGGGACTAAGAAAAGAGTGGACTAATACAGCATTGCATTTCTGTCAAATTCATCTTAATCCCAGTCAGAATGAGAAGGGGGCTTGAGGCTGTGCTTTCATTCCATCTCTTGACACGGCAAGATGCTGAACCTGACTCACTGTTCAAGTCTGAAAAGATCTTGTAAGGAAACAGAGGAAAAGTAACAAGACAAAAGGCTGCAGAAGTTCTGAGGCATCAGAGGGATACAGGAACCACAAGACAGTTTCAAACAGAAGAGAACTTCCTGGCCACTAACTATGAAATTGGTACTCTTAGAGCCATATTCTTGGCATGATGTAGAAAGTCCGACTGCCAGGAACAGATTTAAGCTCGGTTTCCCCAATACACCATGTTTTAACATTTGCATCTTACAGTAAATCACAGTGTTGTCTCCTGTCTATGATACCTAGCTTGCTTATTTCACAGTACAATGTGATTTAACTTCTTCCTAAGAAAGCTTCTGGAGCAATGCCTAGTTTGAGAAATACCATTTCACAAGGAATGTATATTGACTGTAATTAATTCCTATGGATGGAGAGGCCAATTAACAAGAATCCAACTAATAATTCAGTTGGATTTAATCCATATACTTAACTGGCAACATGCACCAGAGAAAGAGGCAGGGGGTGCAAGGATATATTTGGGGAAGAAATCACACATGACAGGCACTTTCAAAGTGGTTCACAGACATTTTAAATGTTACCCAGCCACTCTTAACCCTTGGTCTCATCTGCTTTCCATCACCTCTACAGGCTCCTTTTCTGCTCTCTCTCTCATGCTATGTCTTTCCTGCATACACAGTGCAACAGTACCTTGGCTATTTCAGTTTTCAGCTTAAAGATTAAAATGCCTGACATTCACATATGCACACCATTCTTCTTAACAAAAGCAAGCTTCTGCAAAATTTGCATTTCCCTATTATTGAATGTCCTTGTGCATCAAATCCAGTAACAGAACATGAAAGGGAAGGAAGTTTTCTTAGTAACACCATTTTTATTGCCAAGCTCCATTTACAAAGAAAGGTCTATTGTTCATTCTTGTCCAGGTTTTCAATAGCCATGACACATGATTAATACCAGCAAATACAGATTCAGCTATAGAAATCTGGATTTCAGAAACATACACCAATATTTTCCAATTTCACTCCCTTCCCAGACACTTATTTACATTTTTCTTTAAATTAACATAAGATATAGTCACACTTACTTCAAATATCTAACATAACTTACATTAAATAATACTTATTGCCTGTAAAAAGACATTTCAGAATTCAAATCACCCCGTGTTTGGGCTTTTTTCCATGTAATGTAAGTGCATGTTCAGGACTTTTTTTTTTTCCCTCAAATGAAGTACATTTCAGACACAACTTTATTGAAATATATTTCATAGGAGGACAGTCCTTCATGTTCATTAAATGCTTTATGTAGTGTTTAAATCCCAGGTACATTAATTCTTCTAGAAAAATACATTTGCCCCTCTTTTCACTTAAAACAATCAAACTTACAAAACAGCCCAAAAAGAAGTAAAAAGTTTGCAACAAAAATATCAACCCACCCATTCACAAGTGGAGATGCCTTAAGTTATCCCCTAAAGTTTAAAATGCTAACAGCAGGTCCCCTAGAGTTGTAATAATGTATTATTCAGTGCTATCACTGGGCAAAACAAAGCTCCTAAGAAATTCTAATAACCTATAAATTCACGCACTTGAATCTATCCTCAGTCGTTTTCAAAATTATCTTCATGTTCATTACAAATGTTTCTGCCATGGTTAGTCCTTAAATACACCCAAACACAAAGCCTTAGACCTTCTCATCTCCTCATATATACTTAAGCTATCGGGCTGCAATTACTATGTCTTAAACTCTGTTTAGTATGAGTACCCATGAAAAAAAAAAAATCCCATCTATTTTAAGATTATGATCTTAAAAGAATCCTGGGAACACTATATACTAGTCTGAACATTATTTAACTCTTAACTTTTGTCATCAACAAATATTCTTAGTCATTACCTGCTTCTTAAGCCCTTTTTAGTTATGTTTTTAAATAAATGCACCCACACATTTATTTATGCTAACAGGACAGTCACAACAATGACTCAATTTTTTCCTTTTAATATTAAGAACCAATGAATTCAAGTTAGCAAAACAATAAACCAGATACCGCCACAGTGCACGTTTATTAGACAAGCAAAATTTAGCTTTACATTTATAATACATTAACAAACATAAAATACATACTTTATGACACCTTGCAAAAGAAATCAAATCTGAGCAATGCGCAAATCTAAAAATTTTGGGAGATCAAAATAGGCAAAATTCTGTACAAATGTAATAGAAAAATACATTTCCATATGAAAGAACCTTCTGTTTGAGACTCAGTCCAGAACTGCATCTCCCATGTCTTTGTTGCTGCTCAAAAAATCCCAAGCAGCAGAAAAAAAACCCCAAGCACTTCACCCCCCCACCCCCTAAAAACATCCCACCCTAGCAAGCCCTGCTTGGATCACCATCTGCGTTTCAGAAGCCAATAGGAGACAGTAAGAGTTACTATATTTGTTTCTCATTCATGCTGCAAATGTTGGGAAAGGTCAGTGCAACACAGCAGGCAAGCACAGGAGAACCACTCCAAAGACGTCTAGATAACAGAAGCACAGTGCCCAGGTTAGTTACACCTAGGGCAGGCCAGTGATGGTTAAACAGTGACGTACCAAAAAACTCTTTCAAGAAGAATGACAGGAACAGTTAGGAGAATTTTCAACACCACCTAACATTAGGTTGCCTGAAAATAAGTACAAGACTCATCAAGAAGACTCATTATCTTTGAGGCAAAACAGCTAGACCCCACTGATGTCCCCATCTGATGTCTCTTTGCAAATTTTAGATTCAACTATAGGACTAAAGCACTCAGTTTCCTAGACAACAGCTGCCTCTGCAATGTTCTTAAAAGCAACTCCCCATTTAACTTTAGCTGGTTAGTGAAGACCACATCAGAATGTTTAGCACGGTGGGTTTTTTTTGAAGAGTAACTACATGCAGGCTAGTGAAACTATTCATTAGGCTATTCTGTAGTTATTTACCTATAACGAGTGTGTCGAAAAGAGTGACTCATTACACCAGAGCACCGACAGCACCATGTGATTCAAGTGTTTACTTTTATGAAGTGGCTTCAAAATTATACATACAGTTTGACCAGCTTGCCTGATAGCTTACCTAGGTCTTCAAGTGTACAGTTTTAAGTTTAACGTACTACTAGTAAAATGACACCCAATTGCAGGGCAATTATTTGATTCCTAGACTGCTTAAAGTAATCACGCCAGGCCATTTGCAGTGAAATTAGTCACTCCTCTTACTGCTTAACTAGAAAAAAAATATTTCACAGCAATTTCAATCCTAAAGATTGCTGATTTTGCTATAAACAAACTATTTTAACCATCAGTTTAAAAATTCTACACACAAGAATACTTCAAAAATCATAAAGGAACATTATTCCCCGCTGTATTGTGTTTATTCAGCAAAGGGTTCATATGAATCACTGGACACTGACTTAAACTCTGAATACTGACCTAGATTTGAATTTTAAATTCTGGATATGGAAGAAGAGTTTTTAAATGTCACATACCTGTCCTTTAGCAATAGTATTGCAAAAGATTAAATGAATTCTGGAAGATATTCCCAATTTTTCCTCAACAAGTACTTCAAGGAAAATTCCAACTGTGTCGTAAAGCGAAGAACGTTGGGAAGCTTCTTTAACAGGTGTAATTTTATATCTTTTCTAAAACTCAGCTTAATTTAAGGAAGAGAAGTCAGAATTTTAGTTTATCATGAATTAGCAGTGGAGAATACAAATGAGCTCTGTCCTTATACTGTATATAATTCATGACTTCACACACAAAATAATAGAGCTTTTAGTATTAATATATGTGACCACATTTCTAATTAATTTGGTTTAATCCACACAGCTTGTAAAATGAATGGCAGGAAGCTTAACCTTTGGTTTCTTTCTAAATCAAAGAATTTCTGCAAAATAAGTAATTTTTGCACACCAGGTTTACACTGCAAGCATTACTTCTATGGTGAAGCAGATGTTAGAATTGGGCACTGCTGTTTCCTCCCTCCCCTTTTTTACCAAATTTCCAAGTGTATGCTGCCGTTACTCTCTTCACAAATGAAAAGCCTGAGTCTTGTTCATTGGTGTACACTGGATGACAGAAAAGCAAAGGGGACCAGCAAGAGGCAATGAACCTAACAGTGATGGCCACACATAGTTTTGTTAAACAAGCAATATCTTCGTAAAATTTGATAAAGTGAGACACATAGGCCATAAAATAGCAAAGTTTACATTCAGTATGCCTTGGCTTCTTTGGCTTCTCTTCTCAAAAGCAAGAGAATAATAGAACTATTTTAAGTTCACAGAATATGGCTGAAGATAGGCATAGCTTCTACAAACAAACACTGAGAATTTAGCATCTCCAAAATTTTGACATTTTGCTCTGGAACATTGCTATATTTACTTTAGATTGATTGTACCTCCCCTCTGCAGTATTACACTGAAATAGTGAACCTTTTGAATGGTCAGTTGTTCAGCTGCTGCTCTCTTTTGCAACTTGGTATTTGGATTTGGTTAAAAAGGGTGATGTTACACTGACGCAAATCAACTTTTGTTTAGAAAAAAAATACATTTGTGGCTGATGTGCTAATGCTTTCTTGGTTGAGTTTCCTTTTTACAGTGAAAGGGGGATAAGGAAACAGCCCTTGAGTTTTTCTGATAAGGGAGAGATAGACATGATACTCTTCAAGGAATTGTAAATGAGTAACACTGTACTTACAGAGATAAAAGGCTGCTGATGACAGATTACTTCAGCATCTTCAGAGCTTTTACATTCTGAAGCATGAAGCACAGTCAAATTGTATACGCATATGTCCTAATATTAGAAGCAAACAAGTCAAAAATCAATTGCTTCTCTGGCAATTTAGGAGATTTAGGTTGGTCTGTACCAGTTGTAGCATTTATCTAACACAACATTGGTAGAGCTGGTGCAGACAGAGCTTTCCTAGTGTAATTCCGTCTTTGCAGAGAGCTTTTGATAGAACTGCTAAAAGATGTCCCATCTTACCACCCCTTGACCAGCAGTGCTCTGCAGCAGAGGACTAGACAGTAGACCTAGTCTTCTATTTTGCTAATAATAGGATCTATCTCAGTCATTTCCTGTGAAGCTCTCAGTAGACAACTGGTCATGAGATTTAAAAGTCACTCAAAGGCAATCAAAAGCACAAAGTCAGCTTGCTTTCCCTTTGTGCCTTTTCTTGTGTGATATGGCTCAAGGGTGAGTTATGCACACCCATTAAAAAGACTCCTTCTGCATGGTCTTAATCTTGCTAGAACTGAATTTGAAATTAAATAAAGATCAAGGTTTTCCTGTCTAAAATTAATTCTACTTAAGGGAACTCAGCCGGCACAGTGGCATTTTGTCTAGGTTAAGAGCTAAGGTTAACAGCTAACATAAAATGCTTTCAAGTTCAGTAAGGCATCATTTTTAATAATGATCTTCAGAACATTACTGGGGCTACAGTGTAATGCTGCAATATACTAGAGGAAGTCTAGTTCTGGAATCAGTTCAGCTAATAACAATTTATGTGGTCTTTGTGTCCAGACTGCTACTGATGTCTGGGCTTGTTCAGGTACACATGCATTAGCTACAACGGTGACTGCAGTGTAAACTCACCCTAAGCATATGACCAAAAAAAAAAAGGTAGGCTCTTACTTCAACAATGCCAAATTCTCATCCCACATCTATAGCAGCAGCTAACTCTCAGAATTCTTTTAGAGTTTGGGCCACTCTGGAATGGTCAGAATATTGGTTAATTCAATTTGAGACAAAGTAGAAGTCACAGAAAACCAGAAATCAACAAAACTGTATGCAAAAGCTAATAAGGGAAGAAAAAAAAATGCTGCCATTCAATAGCAGACACCTTGTGTACATATTTTACAAAGATTAAGTTATGTGAAGGAAAAGATGGAAAAAGCAAGCAAAGTTATACTTGTGGACTAGTCAACCTCATATATAAATATTACATTTAAAATCACTTCAAGTATTCCATCTGACAGCCAGGAATAGGTACAATAAGAGACTGGGAAGTAGGTAAAAAGTTTTCAGATTCACCTACTTGATAGGAAATCAATGTTAGTAGAGGCAGAATGAGGAAGCAGATTGTACTGATGACTGAAATCATAATACCAAGTAATGTAAATAGTAGTCTTCAATATTTGAGAGCCAGAAAGCACTCAATGTTATGAGCAGACCAATAATGACAAACTACTCATTTTACTATTAATTTAAATTAACGCACATGGAAATTTGAGAAATCTTGAATTCCATTCACGCTAAATTACATATCAAATCAACAAAGAACATTCCAAACTTTAATCAACACTTTTGCACTACTTTCTGTCAACTTGGTATCAGGATCTAGGAAGCAAAGTAAGGCAAGCATAGACTCAGAATCACTTTTACATAATGGTGGTGTTTAACTGGGATACTATCCCAGATAGGAAAAAAACACACAATAACTTTCCTTTTGAGTTTCAGACTTGCGAAGGAATTATCAGTTAGATGTGGTGACCTTCTTCCTACATGAAGATGAAAAGTTTACAAAACCTCTTTAGAGTAAAACTGCTTCCACCTGCTTCTAGAAGTTGTCCTTCAGTGGAAAGGATATCATCATTCCTCAGAGGTGTAGCAATTTGACTGTCAGAAGCAAACAAACAAGCTATAGCAATCTCTTAAAATATTTCACATTCCTCTGTAGCTGGTTAAGCAAAGGCTAAAGTAGTGTCAAAAATCCCTTATGTAAATTTGAATAAGCATTTGTCACTAAATTTCAGGCTTTTACCTTTTAAGAATTTGTTTGATACATATCTTGCTTTGAATCAAACCTTGAAATAAATATTACACATGGAAAACACAAGTCTGGAGTCCTACGAAGACAACACTGGAAGTGGCCAAGCCTGCTGGTATCATGCAGACCTCCAAAAGATGAATGAGATCAGGATTTAAAAAAAAAAAAAAAGAAAAAGAAAGAAAAAAAGAACCAAAAAAAATCAAAACCCCTCCCAAAACTAGAAAACATACCATGTCTCAAACGGAAGTGTTATCTCTGTACTACAATATATAATTTTTTCCAGTCAATGGTACGTCTCCAGTTTCAGAGAAGTAACGATACAATATCCTGAAGCCAGGTATCCAAAAAGTTCTTCACTTTGCCATAAAGCTCTAGACCTTCTACAACTAACTTCGTTCCTGCAGCCGGAACTCTAAAATAGAAAGAATGTAGGTGCTTTGAAATACTTTCATGTTCTTGTACAACAGAAATTGTTAGGAAACAACCAGTCCAGATTAAAAAGTTGCAGGGTTTTTTTTATTTGGGTTTTGTTTTTTCTTCTCCAGTTTAAATACTTTGAGCATCTGAGGTTTACTCTAAAAGCTTCCCACATTCTCTTTCATCAGTGGGCCTCTTCTCGCAGACCAGATGGCCTCTCAGGCTTCAAGAAACATCCACACTCACAAATTAAAAAAACAACAAAGAATTTGGTTGCATTGGCTTCACTGTTTATCACAGTCTGCAGGCTGGCTTTAGTCAGAACATTCCTCCTCTACCTCTTTTACCTTGCAAACTTCAACTTCAGATTGCAAGGAGGACGGAGAAATGCAGCTGAATGTTCGAATGCTGTGTGGATCAACTGGTGGCACCAGTGTAAGTGACTCTACACTTAATGCATCTGTATTATCATCTATTATTAATGATATTGTGGGCTGCTGTGCAGGAATCAGGCTAGGAGACAGGTTTGCTGTTTCTATGTCACTGTTTTTTACAGCATTCTTGCTAGACTTTGAGACAGCTGAGAGAGTTTCATCAGTCAACATCGTCTGACCAGAAACGGTCATCTGAGGCTGCTCTGGAGCTGAAGCATCATCTAATAAAAGAAAACACCAAGAAACAATCAATATTCAACTTCGTATGTACATGAAGCCTGACAGTACAATTACTTATGAATATTTAAGAATAAATGGGTGGAAAATGCAGTTTTGTGAAGCACTACGTTTACACATTCACTTTTTAGTAATTAGAAATAAACGAAAATATTATGAGGGAATAACACAAAATGTCAGCAGGAATCTCTTCAAATTAGGAACCAGAAAGTTTTACACATTTAGTATCAGAATATGCAGCAACATCAGAAATATTCCTAGAGAGAGGAAATTGAGGGGAAGAATAAGAAAGCCTCTCCAGTATTTAGTATAGACTAAAATGAATAGCCACACCACACCAGGAAGCTCTTTAGAATAAAACCAAAAAAAAAAAAACCAACCAAAAAACCCCCCAAAAAATCCCACCCCTGTATATAACTATTTTTCCCAAGAGGTGGCTCGCTTCTTAACAAAAATTTGGAAGTCGTTCTCTCTTTTCATTCTCCAGATTCACATTTAAGTGACACCTCAACCACAGAAAGCAGAACTATAGAAGAACAGAAAGGAAAATAATGTGCTTACTGCAACTGAAAGGTGCTGCAAAATAGGCCTGCTTATGTTATATTACTTTTTTGTGCTCCTAAGCACAGAGCACGCAACATAGATAAAACTGGGAATAAGCATCACATACCACAGAAAAATGATATGCCACTACACCTTCCCACACAATGAAAAAACCCAAACATTAACAGCTATTTCTACTGTCCTTTTCTCCCTTAAAATCCTAGCTAACTATTAAGTAAACTGGTCATTTGGCCCTGATGGATAGTGAATGTAGGGGATGAGGAATACAGCCTTAGATTAATGAGCAGATATGCCCAGAAAAGTCAGGGTTTTGGTTTTTTTCTTTTCAGACTAGGGTAATAGATGCCATTAAAGTAACCGGTATCCAGCTTCAAGACAGACCATTTTTAGAGTTCTTGTAAGAAACAGCATGTGTTCAAGTGTACAGGCATCTGCAGAAAAGACTACAAGGCAATGTAGTGAATACAGAAACTAAGAATTAGGTTCTGGTTTTAATATACAGTGACCTTAAAATATTTCAGTTTCAATATGATTCCAATTAATCCTGTAAAAGAAAAGAAAGCACGAACATAATGCCAAAAAAAGAGAAAAACAAAGCTGAGAATGGAATGGATATCAGTAAGGTATCAGTGGGATAGCAGTAAGATTATTGGGTTTTTTATCTTTCTGGTAAGATAACCCCAACAATGGTGTATTCTCACTTCAGAAAACCACTCAGTTTTACTTTTTGCTGACTTGGTGGCTAAAGCTTCTTGGTTTACTAAAACCAAAATTCATAGATTGTAAAAAAGTCTCCTTAATAAAAGGGACATCACTGGTTATTTTTGAAAAATAAGGACAGATTCAAAGTAACTCTGCAGATTCTTCTTTTTAGCTGTCAAGAAGCTTTAGTGAGAATGTAATGATTGATAACAGAGGATATGATGGAAGACTTGCATGGAAAACGAGCTGCTAAAAACATCAAAATAAAGCCTCTTTTCTCTGAATTCCAAGATAAATACTTTTGTGGTCTGGTATGCACAAAACAGTGAGCCTCTTTGCAATGATTTTACATTCTGAATTTATAAAATCTTAAAAGAGTATCAAAACGTTCTTTGCCAAGATTATTTTTTATCTTAATTATATTATGAATATTCACCAAAATTCAGGATTCAGAAACCTGAGATATTCTGGTAAATAAAGTATTATCAATCAATGGTATTCTGCTCAGGAATGTTATATACAGCACATTTCTATTGCAGTTCTGCTATTTCACTTCTTATCCTGCAGTTCATTTCTTAAATCATTCCTCCCCCACTCCCAACAAAATATCAATATATTTTCACAATACTTTCATTTACTGAAACCATGACAGACAGACATGTTCTTTTGCAATGCTGTATTGTCCCCAAATCCTTCCACACAGGATCTAAATTAATGCTAAAGTGACTCCTGTCTTAATGCCACAAAGAAAAAGAAAGTATTTGAAAAAAGCCTCCCAAAAAAAAAAAAAAAAGTATCTGGAATCAACAAGTCCAAATTTTCTATCCAAAAGTCTGAAAAAACATTCAGAAAAAAGGTAAAAATATCAAGAAAAATGTAAGCCAAATATATTCTGTCCAGTATTTCAGCTACAGTATTTACAAAGAATACAAAATTGGAGCTCTTCTGTGCTTCCCTCCTGCTTTTATTTACTGTTGATAGAAATCTCTTCCCTCTGCTGCCAATATTTCATTAGTCACTGTCAGAGCTTCACTTCTGTTACAGCTTTCTGTTACCCAGCATGGCATTTCTGCCAAAATGACCAGGTATTCGGAAACTGCCACTAGTCCCCGCAGGGGCAGAAAGCAAATACCAGCACACAAAGGGGCAGGGGAGGGAGAATTTTTAACGTTGTCAAGCAAAGGTCAACAGCTCTCACTCTTCTGTAGTATATTATTCCTTCTGGACTATACTTAACTAAAAATCTGACTCTTCAGGTCACAGCTAGAAACTATGGCTATGAGAGCAGTACTTACATCTTTGTGGCCAAGCTCTCAAACCCACAGGCTAGTTGAGATGTATACTTCGCTTGGAACTGCAACTATAAGCTTGTGTTCATTAAGTTTTTAAGCGTGATCATCTCTCATATCTTTTGGGTATAAGGATAGAGGAAAAGCATCCTAGACTACAGCAGAAGGAAACTAAATAGAAAATAGAATACAGAGGTCTGGCGTCTTGGAATGAAAACTTGGTATATTACAAGAGGCATTACAATGAAAAATCAGACCATTATTTTGATGTAAAAAGTTTTCACATATAACACCTCCCAGTTAATTGAGTACATGGTTTCAGGACAATAATTACTAATGAGAAAATTTTTGAGGCTCAAAATTTCAAAGCCTTTTGAAGTCATGCTCAATTCAAAGAAGGATCCAGGTAGATAAATATATCATTACAAGAATGTCTGTCTCCAAAATCCAAATAGGTACCAAGCTCTTGATTCAAAAGAGTTCAAGGCACCCGTACGTTTAGAGATTAAGTACTCTACCCATTATCTGGAACTTGTGTCTATATTGCACATAAAAGTACTACCTGGCTTTCAAAAAAACTCAAACTCCTAACACTTGGTTCCAGTTTGACATTTAGATAGAAAGAGCAAAAATAATTGTAATTTCTACCTGAATAAAATCACCAGTCACTAAGATATGCTCTACTCTTAAATATCAAAAAGTTATCCTCTAATATGGGAAAACAGCATTTTTATTTACCTCTCCCCAACCCCCATGTATGTAAGCAAGAGCATTATGGCAAAAAATATAAGCCAGATCTGCAACAAAACCAGGGAGAGTGAAGTCAGTTTCTTAAAATAGGTGTGATGCTAAAATTTAGTTCTAACAAATGCCCCTCACATACCCCCAAATTTAAGTACCAAACAAGGTTTGAAAACGGGGTGTCACTTTACACGTTTTTGGGTATTATTAGCTTGCTCTGGTTGTAATGGCATAAGGAACCTTACTCGTTTTTCAGCACTTCTCTAATGCTCCCAAGATTATCATTACAGCAAAAAAAAATCCAAACCAAATCACTCAACTAACTTTAACATATTAACTTATGTTAAAGAGGATTATTAGTGAAAGACGACAGAAAAGAACAGGAAAAGGAAAGAAAGAATATCATCTACAGAGAAGTTTCCCCATCTGTACAGCAACATACTATGAAAGGATAACAAAATATAAATAACAGGACTTTAAAAAGAAGCAAAGTAAATCTATAAAGATGAAAAAGGATGTTTATATAATATTAAGAGAGTAAAATGTCTTCATGCCATGATAGTAAAAAAAAAAGAAAAGAAATTAATTAGATACAAGTTAAAACATGTTATGTAAAGAAGAAGGTAGTCTGAAGTGTATTTCCATCTTTTTTGCATCTGCTTCCCCTCCTCACCTCCTCAGGCAATTAAACAGTCCATAATGCCATCTGCCTGAGTTTGATGATCATAGAAATATTAAGCTTGTGCCATCACAGTCCAAGGACAATCTTATGCTGAATGCTTGTCCATTTTACCAGAGTTATAAATAGATTTCTTGCTGCTAGCCAAATACCTGTGTTACTGTCCATTCAGGAGCCTGTGCTTACTAAATTCCACTACAGCCATGGCTGCCCCTGTGCAAATGAAGACATAGCTGCTTTGAAGCTGGAGTCTTGATAGCAGAATTTCCACCTTTGGCAAGAGAGCCAAGAAACATGGGAGAAACTGCAGATAAGGCTTTCAGAATTATTCAGCTAATTATTGCTTTACAATTCTCCCCAAAAAACAGTAGAGACAAATAATTATGATGCTTTCTTCAGTTTCCTACCTCACTGTCATTACTGTCAGCATGGAAACGAAGTACGTTCTATTAACTGTTAAGGGCTTTTGAAAGCTTATGGAGGAACCTGCCTGAATTGATATTGCGCGAGTTTCTGTTGCAGCTGCTGCTTGAAGACCTAAACCCAGTGTCCACCGTGACTGTCAGCCTCCGACAGACTAAACACCCGCCGACGTCCTTTCCTGCCAGACCTTACTAGAGGAAAACACAGCGATATATCATACGAAGGCTTTAACAATGAAACAAGGAAGGGAAACTGGAATGAAGACAAAGGATAAATGTTAGAGTTGCAACAAGAATAAGTGACAAGGACACATCCATAACTGCTGGTATCTCGAATACAATTTGACACCACACCAAGAGTCTTGTAAGTTTCGGAAGTACTTCTGAAGCTGGAAGTATTCATTCTTTAGAAATAAGTGAATTTAACTGAATTTATTTTTTCCTTACCCATCTGGAAACGTTCATAATACGGTTTGGGCTATGTCTGGCAATATCGACAGCACCTACACTGAGGAGGGACTGGCAGGCATTTATTTGCATTACAATCTACTGACATGCTTTAGAAATCTTGAGAGAAGCTACTTATCACAAATTCCGGTGACACAGAATTATTATAATTTATGGCTAGTGGAAATCAGAAGGGACGCACTACCGTGCAGGTGACAATACTTCAGACCATTCAGCCCTACTATTCTATGATATGAAACTGCAGTCTTAGATTTGGTTTATAAAAAAGCCAGAGTGTTTTAAAAGATAGCAGCAGTTCAGATGTTGATGCTTGGTGCATAGAAAGTTTCTAGAAACGAAACTTTCTAGAAACAAATGTGCTTCCTCAACTAGTTAGAAAATAACTGGCATCATAGAACAGAAGAGACCAAACCACGTTTACATTACTGATTATAGAGGGAAGAGACAGGGACAGAGAGTAAGATGGCAGGCACTGCTCTTACAGGCTCACCATGCTTGATTAATCATCCTGTCCTTGGAATATACAAGTTTTATTTTACAGACTGGAATCCAGTATTTTCTCTGCAACAAGGGACAGCTCTTTGTATACTTATTTTAGACTTTTTACCATGCAACATGTGGCATAGAAGATCAATGCCTTCTGAAGTCCTCAATGTCCATTGCTCCAGTGTAAACAATTTTCTTAAATATTGAAGCCAATTGCAAAATACATAATTCTGGAAAACTGCTAACTTACAGTAAGAGAGCTTCTTTATCTTAATCCTTGGCATATATAAAAATAAGTGCTTTAAAGAAGTGCATGGTTCCAGCAAGTGTAGCCAGGAGGAGACTGTATTCTAAGCTCAGAAGCCTGATGACTAAAATCTGCCTAGCAAGAGAACATTTTTATCTTATGCATAGCAACACTTCCAATGGACGTGTTAATTAAAAAAAAATAAATCATGTAAATACAAAGGAAAAACCCCAACCTGATAGCAGCATTTGCAGAACCTGATACTGCTTTCTCTGTCTCACTAAGGATTCTCCTTTCTTTAAAGGGATGACTTCTGCTTTTTCAATTTTAAGGTGCAGAGATCTTGTAAAGGGATAAGTTTAATTCCCAAACACTGCAAATGGAAGAGCTGCTAGGCTTTAAAAACACCTGTGCCATGAAGTATTGTGACAATTATTAGGTAGGATAGCTGATAAACTCAGGAATCATAAGAGTTTATTCTACTCATGACAAAGCAGTTAATGCAACTATTGTTCTCTTACAATGGACTGAAACACGCACAACAGTCATATGATTTTATGTAAGATACCGTGTGATTGTTTGATGCGGGTAGGAGTGATAGCAAGTAAAGCGTTTTTACAAAACACCAAATTAATTTTTTTTTTTCCTGTGATACATTTTTGAAAGCTCTTTTACTGTTTAACTGTTAATATATACTCTACCTTGTTACATTGTTTTCTCTCAATTAACAATTATGCAATTTGTCCTTATTTTGTTCTCACCTGTCACTATTTAAGGTAAAAGTCAGAACATATGTTCCAGATCTTATTTCCTGAAATAACTGTGAATATTACAAGTACCATCTCAAATATATCAGTCTCTGAACAGTTTAAATCTGTCAATAGACAGTGGCTTAGGACACTACAATCACGACTTCACGACAGAAACAGCTGTCGTGGTGTAAGATGTTGCTCTTAAGGAAGGTAGTTGAGGTAGTTTTGTTGAAGGCCACGTACATTCCTCCTTGAACTTATCTGGCCTTCTTGACTGCAGTTCCTGAGCAACTTAGCATGTTCTTCATGGACAACAACCTGAGCAGTTGCCAGAACAAACAGGGGAGCAGAGGAGGAGTGAGGGACAGAGAGCACATATGTGCGCTCATGTAAAGTGTGCTCAAAATGGAACAGAAAATGAGAAGGGAGATTCAAACGTGACAGACAGTGGCAGCATTTGAGTGTTGCCTTGGGGCATAAACCAGATCTTGGTAACAGCTTCCTGTTCATCAGCTACTTGTTACTTCCTCCTTGAAGGAGACACTTCACATTATGTAAGCCTCCTCTTCTGCTTCACAGCAGAGTAAGGCAGTTCAGTTTCAATAGTCCTCAACAGGTTAAGGGAAAATCCACATGGTTTTACATTGAAGCGGGTGAATACCAACAATTGTTTCTGTAACTCAGCCGAACGGTCAGCAAGACCTGATATAACACAGACAGTGGTCAAGACACTATCACTTACTTCAGCAGTGTACCTCTGTTCATGCAGAAGCCTACAGAGCAGCTATCTGGATATACCAAACAGATAATGTCTTTCACGGTCCTGCTCCTGGCAACAATTTCCCGTATAGATCACGATCACATATAAATACTAGAGAAGGGAGATCATTCATGAGAACATTCATTACAAACTTGCAGTAAACTACCAATTGGTCCTTCAGACAATCACATACACGGCAGGGATGCTTGGTCCTAAAGGTCAGAGTAAATATGATCCACAGCAAAATCCCTAAGCCCCATGCAGGTTAGATGCCCGCACCTCAGTACCAACTGTTCATTGCGCTGTTGCACCGAATTACCTGCTTGTGCACATACAGTCACTGTCTTCCTCTTTGTACTGCTCTCCAAGTAGAGTTAGAACAAAACCCAGTTCAAAAGTCAGCCGTCCAGCAGGTTACTGCAAGCTGCTGACTTGGGACAGAAGCAGCTGACCAGATTCTCATGTTCTTTTCCACTGACTTTGCTGAAGGTTACTATGCTAATAGTGGTAGGGCACTGAATTGTATCCTCACAACTAGATTTGCTGAAGCACCTAAATCTGAGCACCTAGATCCTGTGCAAAAAACCCAAAACCCACCCAAAGACTGTTTTCCTGCATGACATGTGGCATTTTGAACATACTCTGTGATTAAGCCACAAGGAAGGTCAGACTAAGTGTGGATAGTTCATGCAACCTAACTGGTAAATCACAGACAGATACCAGGCATTTAAAAAACAAAAAACAAAAAAACTTTTCTCAGTTTTTTGGGTTGTTTTTTTGGTTTATTTTTGTGGTGGTAGTGTTTGCTTTATTTGGGGGGGGGGGAGGGGCAGAGTTTGGATTTTTTTGTTTTGTTTTGTTTTTTTAAACCAATGAGGAGCCTCCTTTTTAAATTGGAGAAAAAATAAACAGAATTTTATGTTATACAAATGCCAACATACTGTGTAAGCAGATTTTACTTTTGTTAACCACAGTCTCATTATTCTTCAATACAGCACTATCTTTTTACACTAGAAGAGGAATTATGTGCTCAGGATCTACTCATTTTTTCATAGGAGTCAGATTATATGCACCTGAAAGACTCCGGTTTGAAACATGTAGTATATAGTCTTGCGCGGTGTTTCTGTGAACTAGCATGTTGCTTACAGCAACAAAAATAATTCCATTTTTTTTATTTTCATTTCCTTTACCACAGTTTTCTCTTAGCCATTATTGCCAAGAGGTTTCAAATACAGCAAAGGACATCACATATGAGCCCTTTTACACTGCTAAGGAGAAATATGTAGTCAAACAAATGTTCTCTTGTCATGCCAATCCATACTGAGACTTTTGGCAAGTGATACCACTTCTCTGTGTAATCACCACATTATCTAGGCCATCAAGAGACTGGATAACAGCAATCATCAACTGAGAAAATAACATGAGGTCCTTCCAATGTTTTTAATAGACTGCATATAGAAATATATTCCAAATTTTATTCTGGAATTATATATATTACAGGAATATTTTGACTATATGTTAGTCTGTCACAGTAACAGATGCTTTGTAATCTAGAGTCTGGGTGCTAGAATGCTTTATATATTGTTCATAAACTTCATAAGCAGCCTTTGCTTACCCTTTCCAGCAGTATTTCTTGCAGGGATAGTCACTTTGGACATACAACGTACATTGATCTCCTGACACTGTTCAGTGAAACCTACAAAACACTAAATGCCTAACAAAGATTGCATCATTTCCTGTAGGACTGCAAACAAGTTTATATCTATACGAGACTTCCAAATAAAGGCAAAATGGTATGCCTTAAAAGGGGGAACCAGAACAACCATTTCAAGGAGTGATAAACATTGGAAGTGACTGTTAATATGAGGGGACTGTTTGTAAAACTCTTGAGAATCACATCACCTCTACTGTTTTGCAGCCAAAATGAGGTAGAGTAGGTCAGCTCTAGCATGAAAGCATTTCAGTATGCATCCTTTAAGATTTACTTCTTGTTCAGTCTCCAGCTTGAGGCTTTCTACCTCTCACAGAATTTGTAGTCAGAACAATCATTACAAGATTCTTGACAAATGCTACACAAACAAGGAAGAATTAAGGCATTCTAATGCAACGTGTCCCACTATAAACATACCCACTAAACATACTGACCAACACAAACACGTAGTAGCTACATTTGTGAAAGTTACACTGTCAGTCTATTTATATGGCAGCGTCTTCTGCACCCATGAAACAGCCTCCTCAAATGTCGTGGTGATCAGCCAGAGTGTGTTATTGCAAAAGCTTTACAATATTAGCTTCCCAAATATCTATTTTCAAATATTTCATATTTGGCCCATTGTTAAAAATTAACGTAAGATAAACATACAAAAGTAAGCATTACCCAGTTCAAAAAAAGATGCTTCATGTGGAGATCAACTTACCCACTACAGTGAAAGGCTAACAGTTTACATTACAAATTTATGCAAAGCAATACTTCACTTTAAAAAAACAAACAAACAAACAATCAACAACATTATAAATTGTATGTGCTAGGAGACAAATCAGACAAGCAGGACGTTATTTCACCAGTACTTAAAATCACTGCTGAAAGATGCCAAGTATTTATTAGAGTTCCAGAAAGCTGAAGAGATCATTAAAGTCTGCACCATAATTTACTTTAACTGGTTTAGTTGAATGATCAAGCAATCTAAAAACATAAAGCCCTACTCTGCATTTAACCAATAACATAGTAACTTAATTTTACAATAAGCTACTCTACACCCCTTGGTGCATAGGCTGAAAATCGTGATTTAATACCTGATGGGCTCTGTGCAGCAGAAGGAGTGGATGTTGAGCTTGCAGTCACTGAATCACAGCGCCCCGTACTCCCACTGCCACTGGAAGGTGATGGTGATGAGAGTGGTGATGGATTGTGCTGATTTATGCACTGGGCTACAGCAAAGCCTGTAAAACAGGACAATTAAGTTTACAAGTTAATAATTAGCTTGAAAAAGTTAACCCACATGAACAAATTGAGAAAGGGAAAGATCGAATGTTGCATCAAAGTGGTGTTAATTTCCTCTAGTGACCCAGAGGATGCGCTCTCTCTCACCTTCATCTCAGAAGCCTGAAAATCTGAATGCATCTTACTGAAAACATACTATGTACAAATGCTGATCAATGAACAAGTAGAGGTTAAGGGATTCAAAACATTTTAAAACTTAGAGCTTGCACAAAAAGTCAAAACTCATCAGGTTTTAGTATATTCAATAAATTAACGCATCACAGACCTTAACATGATAAGGAAAATGGTTAGTTGAAAGTGAACAAAAAACCTCTTGGGTGGAAAGCCTGCTGTATTTTATCAATCAAATAAAAAAAATTATCAATGAAATCTAATGCTGGCATTGGATTTCATGCACCTTCTCACAAGTCAAACAGTCTATACAGTGTCTGATGGCACTTTTAAAATGTCTTCTGGCTTTCAGTCTACTATTGCTTCAAATTCTTTACATTGTAGCATCCTCTTCTTTCCTAACATAATCTTGCATTCATTTCTTTTTCCTTCCTCTGCAACCCCCCTGCTCCCATCTTTGATGTCCCTTAAAAAAAAAAAAAAGAAATCCTCATTTTTGTTCCTTCCCTCCTCACATAAGACTCATGTACTTTCTCCTTCAAGATGCAATTTCAGAAAGTATTGAAACAGCAGCACAGGGAAATCCATCAGAAGTATGCAAAAGAAGCGTAAGGAAGGAATTCAAATCCCTGGTTTCTCAAACCCAATATCTCGTATCTGAATAACCTGAGAATGATGTACTACACAATATTTAATTTCACTGATTTAGTCAAGATAAGCATTCATTGCATAAGACTACAATGAATCAGAAAGTAAACAATAGTTACTCCATATATGTTGTGCAAAATATTTTGTGCAGAAGCATGCTATGAGCCAAAAGAGAACTCAAATTTATTCTTTAGGTTTCTGGTGAATGTGTTACATTGCCATTCAGTCATATACTACTAAAATAAGTGCCCACAAAAGTGTCTCCTTTAAGTCCAATACCATTGCAAACACATGCTGAACACTTAGTAGAAGTAAACAATTAGTAAATTTTTTTTTTATGGATGAGAATGATTGTATGGTAAATTTGTACAAAACAGATACTACATAAAAAACTTATTTGACATAACTAGCTAGTCTTTATTAACATCCTTATTTTTTACATTGCCTTATTAGCAATGTGTCTGGTTGACACAATTCACTTGTGACAATTTTAAACTAAATTTAACACTAAATTTCAGACATTCACAGACTATAAATGGTGAGGGCAAACATTTGACCATTATTTCACCTTGACATAAACAGAAATACGAAAGTATCTTTGGAAGAATCAGAACACTTTACAACACCAGTTTTGTAAGAATGTAGTTTGTACTTGAGAAGGGAAGCTGGAACATGGAGCAAAAGAAAACAAAAAACCAACTTGTTTCAAAAGCATGTTACTTTAACAATTTTTTTCCTTTTTCTTAATAAGTCATGTTCTATTATATCTGAAAAATACGTTTTTGTTGGTTGTTTAAAACATCTTCTGTTTTCCAGCGATTGTTAAGACTGTCTTCAAAGCTTCTAATTTCATTTCACAACAAAATGAGTTTACCATTGCTGGGACAGAAGCAAGTAAGCATGTGCTGGCTTTCAGCAGACTTCAGATCAAGAAAGTCAGAGCACTTAACTCTTGCATCATCCCTCTGCCAGACTATCAGAAAAAGGTTGTTCAGTGGCATTATAAAAGGGTCCGAGCTTGACAACAAGTTTGCTTTGGCACAAAATCCATAGCATGGAATAGCAAGACTTGCAGTGAAAATACTCCAGTTCTGAAAAACTTCAGAAATTATTTTCACACATTCTGTTGATCCTAATGTGTTGAAGACCCTTTGGTCTTTGGGATGACCTGCTAACTCACTTTTGACTAGACTGTTTGAACATGAGATCTCCCATGAGATTAAAACCAGTAAGTTGCCCTTTACTGTATCTTTCAATTAGCAGTTATTTTTCCCCTTTGCTCTAATCTTTCAGCTGAATTTTTAACATACAGTTTTCATAGTTCTGTTGTTATAGAAGGCAGTGGTTTGATCTTGAACCGCATCAGTGTTATAAAAATGCAGAATAATCAAAACCTTAAAGGTCTAGCATCTACTTCAAATGCTATGGAATTGCCTGCTAGAATTTACAACATGCTCTGAAAGAGAAGTTCATGAACTGCCTTTTCCACACAAGTCCAGTGAAGACAAGTACCACTACATTGTTCATACTTCTTTGATCTCTTACTTTCTCAGCAACCTTCCTCACAATGACATGCCCACAGCAATTCCTCGATACTATTAGTAAGGCTTTCCTTTGGCAGACATTCCTCCTAGTACTTGGAAGCTTTTAGTCATCTCTTCAGGTTTTGATAGCAGGCAGCTCTTCAGAAGTTGAAGCACTTCTTACAGCAAAAAAAGTATCTTCAATATGGGCTGTATGTCAGGTGATGTACACAGCTTGGCAGCCTTCCTCACTCTCCCATGGGAAAGTATTAATGCAAAAGTTTGCTTTTTATCGGCAGTCCCCTGCATTATTGAAAGTAGCCACGACATGCACTGTGAACCACCTAACAACATACTACTTGCTGTCTTCACCGCATAGTGAATACTGAAAAGGAAAGTATCTGACAATCAGGTATGAGAGAAAGCAAATGCACCACACAATTCTTTATTCTTTTATATGGGGAATCTCCCATGGCACTGGATGGATGATTCACTCATTACAGAGAGTCTCCTGTATGGGGAATTTGCTGGTGCCATTCAGCAGGCGGACAGTCAAAACTCAGTTTAAATGGGCTTGTTAGAAGACGCATATGAAAGCTTTAAAACATGGGCATGACAAGTCAGGAAAATGCTGTTAGCAGCACCACATACCGACAGGTTGTGTTACAAGGGAAAAAGCCAGAGTGGATCAAGCAAAGACGACAGAAAAAAAAGTTAACAAACACCTGTTCTGTTAACAATCTGACTTAATCTGTGGCCCCACCTCTTACCATCTACCTCCCATGCTTATACTCAAGAACTAGACTCAAACCACTTGCAGAAACACAATGCTATCTGAACAGCTGTTAGTACTAGCATCATAGTTTTAGATGGGTACATTCCACTTTTACCAAGCTTTTCTCTTATTTTCAGTTACTACTCATTATGTTCAAGACGAACACTTGAAAGAATTAAATAACTACTATGGCAGGAGACATCTATTTTAGTTGAAAACAAAATAGTTTGGTAAGCAACTAATTATTCCACGAATGTAAATAAATCCATGTATTTTATTTCAGAAACCAAACTGATTGATCTTCTACAATCATTTAGATAAGTTAAACTGAGCTTACACACAGTGACACGTGATAGTCCGCAAAAAGTTAACCACAAACTAAACTGCCTCAAACATGAAAGACTTTTATAGCACTCAGGGCCACTGATACGTATAGTTTTTAATATACCAAATGTGCATTAGGTTTCTCATACACACTTCATATTTTGAAACACCAGTTAGCATGGGAAACTAGGAATAATCAATGGACTTGTGACCACAGAAGTGAGGCAAAGTCATCTGTTAAAGTGAATGAAACTTGGTTTTGGAACAGTTACTAAAGCCATTGGTAGAATAGTGCTTATATCAATATATTTTGTTTCCCTTACAGTGCTGGAAAAAGTTGTACCCATCCAAGACATTCTATATCCACAAAAGGTTTGCATTTCAAGAGAGGAGAGCTCTTTCGTCCTCATCAAAATAGCAGAAAAAATAAACACGGTCTACTGTGACTGTCATAGGAAAAGCTGGTCTGATTCAGCAAGATTGCCTGCCTAAAGGTTCTGCAAAACAGTGCTCATGGATTCATGTCCTTACACTGACGCATTTGCTTGCAAATGATCTTAACATACTTTCTCTCCCAGTACCACTGCAGAGGAAGGATTTTAAGTGTGCAACAGGAAGGTAATTTAGATGAGAAATTCAAAATCCTGTAACCGGGAAACTACTGACCAAGAACAAATATTCTAACCAGGAAACTCCTTCAGGAAATATCTGCAAAGAAAAGGCGAGCAGAATTAATCACCACTATGGGAAGTAAAATAACACTCAAAAGGTTCTAGAGGTGCCTTTCTTACTACTTAACGACTTAAGTTGTGACAGAAGTTAGTTACAAACACAAGTACCTTCTTCCTAGTAGTCATGACTCTGCTTCAGCAAAACTTTCTATTTAAGACTCAGTAAGGTATTACTGTAAAGATGTACCTTCCCAGTTCCTTGAAGAAGATCTTAGTTCCATAATCACAATGTTTCATTAGGCTGGGTTTCTTTCATAAAATATGTATCAACAGTTATCATTTTGCCACGTTTTACATAGCAGCAGCAAAATTTCATGCCAAAACCTGAAACAGCTTCTTGGCTTTTCTTTAAAGGACCTTTTTCTTATGCAATTAATGCAAATCTTTCTCCTAAATTGGAAAGAGTCTTCTTACTGTCTTATAATGATTTAATGTAAAAGACTGCCTGAACTGTAAGATCTCCTAAGAACAAAATTTGAAGGTGAGAAGGGGAAAGGGTGGTGGTGGCAGAGGAACAGGACAAGACAGACAATAAAAATAAAAAAAAAGCCTGAGAAGTAGAAGTAAAACCCTAGCCTAGAGAGCAGAAACTGTTCTCTCATTGTAAACCAATATCTTCATTACCCCAACATCTTTTGTTTTTATTATGATTTCTTTCTATTCTTCTAAGTGTAGTTATAAAAAGTTCCATAACAACTTGTATATGACATTCAAACACACTGAGCAATCTAGCCTCGAATTAGTTAACGGGTGCAGATGCTCATCACCTGTGAATGTCAAGTCCCCCATTAGTACTTTGATCAAAAGGACCTGTTTTCTTACTGTAGAAGGAGGCAATTAAATTACAAAAGGTTATACACATTTTAAGAATACATTAATATTATTTTTTAAAAAATCTACTTTTTTCTTCCTTCAGATTTTAAAATTAAGATGGCTATGCTTTGCTTGCAATGGCTAATATTAACAAGTTTTTTTTCCAACTTTCCCCTAAAAAATATTATTATAATCATAATATACTAAGGTATTAACAAAGGAGAAAATAGCAAGATAGATCTATTGATTTATTTTGCTTTCCAAAATAAATATTGTCCTAGGAAAGTGACAACACTTGTTAAAATATTTAGACATGTTTTGCAGGAAGTCGTTAAGATATCCCTGAAGACACACTAAGCACATAAATCTCAGTATGCAGCTGGTATTTGAAACTAATATTTGAGTTTGGAGAGGAAGTGATTATTTATTTACTTTCAACATAAAACCTATGTTCACAAGACACCTACCAAACCTGTTCCTTTCTTTCAAAAACAATGTAATTCTTTATTTACATAAAGAGTGCTTCAAAAGCATCATATGAATACCTAGCTATTCGATAAGATGGTGAAGAGTCCAGCCAACTAAACTATCCCCAAAATGCTCTAACATTCTGGCAAGGGCCATTAACCTAAAATAGACCCTGAAGTATATTCATGGTCATGACTTCGTGATGATAAATTTGATCAAGGATTTTGCTTCTATTCATTTCTGATAAGAATTGCCAGTTTATCAAGCCAGTCATCTGGGATGACTACACCATCTGACTGCTTTTGCATAACCCTTACTTTTTATAACTATTAGCAGGGATGTTCTGATGCATGGTCTGATATTTTCTTGTCACTTTTCACCCGTCTCACACAAAATCTGGTTTTAAGCTGCAACAACCTTCACCCTCATCCACAAGATAGACAGGTGCTTTCACAACAGATTTTAATTTTGGACCATGAAATAATAAAGCAAAGTGAAGCACAGTTTGACTACAATAAGGTAACTGCATGCTCTCTAGTGAAATATGTAGAGCTCTATGTATGCACTACTATACCAAACCAGAGCAGACTGAAATACGTGTTCTTGGAGATTCTAAATTAATTGAAAAGAGGGATTAGGGAACTGATTCAATAATTGAACTAAAATTCTCCACAAAATGAAATTTGCAGGAGGGCTAAAAACGTTTATATCTTTGTCAATTTCTTAAAAACCACATTGCATGTACAGCACTGAGGTGGTCCTCCCAAAAAAAAAAAAGTGATTAATCTTTCTAAAATATTGCCAAAAACATAGCTCTCCTTTAAGTGAAAGCCCATCATCACCAATGGAAAGCATAATTTGCTTCTTACAAGTATAATCAAATTAACTTGTTTCTGTTATTGGTTTTCTCACAGACTATACGAGCTTTGCAGAACTCTTAAACACCACTTAAACTTGTAGCATTAAGAAATCAATACATAGAATGGTTTGGGTTGGAAGGAACCTTAAAGACCATCTGGTTCCGAGCCCCTCCTGCCCTGGGCAAGGACACCTCCCACTAGACCAGGTTGCTCAGATCCCCATCTGGCCTGGTCTGGAACATGAACATGAAGCTAGTTATTTAACTGCAACTTGTTCAATAATTTTTTTAAAGGCACAAAAATCTTTCTTTGAAAGTAAAAATCACTCCAAGTCTGATTAAGGGATAACCACAAACAGATTTCCTAGGAAAATCACTCAGAACGAGGAAGCCTCATTCATTCATTAGTGAAGATAAGGGAAGAAGGAAGAGGCATTTGATATTTATTTTGTAATCAGATGTAAATCAATATATTAATCCACTTGTATTATATCATAAAATACTTCATGTTCTGTGCCTGGTTTCTCATGCTTGGTATCAAATAAAAGCTTCAAAATACTTTTTCTCCTGGATTTGCATGTGCATACAGTGGAAGTTTCCATTTCCTGGAATTCAAAGTAAGTATGTGGTTGTTTGAACAAACTATCATATTGTACCACCGCTAAAACATCCCTCCCCTCCCCCCACCCCCAAAAAAATAATTAATAGATGTAGTCACTTGTTATGAATACAAGCACACTCTTCTTAGAGAAGGCTAATTCTGAAACAGTAACACTGGCATCTTTTCAAACACGCCTTTTCCATGGAAGTCACGTCAAATAAGGAAATACCATCATACAACATACAGGTCTTTTGAAAAACCCGACTGTCAATATAAATGCTTTTACGATTTCTGTTCCCCAGACTCAGGACCTGGGCAAGCTGAACTTTAATTTCGTCCTCAGGCTGTAGAACATATGCTTTCTTAAGTAGGGCATTTGAATTTTGAATCCACCTAAACATGAGGAGGAACTTCTTTCCTTTGAGGGTGGCAGAGCCCTGGCACAGGCTGCCCAGAGAGGTGGTGGAGTCTCCATCTCTGGAGACATTCAAAACCCACCTGGACGTGTTCCTGTGCAGCCTGCTCTGGGTGACCCTGCTCTGGCAGGGGGTTGGACTAGATGATCTCCAGAGGTCCCTTCCAACCCTATGATTCTCTGATCACTGAGTAACATTTCAAGAGAAATGCTGAGTTTTGTGAAATGATTGGCAGCTAGTGGTAAACAAGATTGCATCTTTTTGTATAATACAGCAAAATTAAGTACTTTCAGGCAGTATGAGATTCAACTTTAAAATGACTCAATCCAAAAGGAGAAAAGAAAAACCACCCAGAAAAAAACCTCAGCGGAGAATTCAATTTGTGAAATAGACAATAAGGAGACAAAAGAGCAAAGAGCTCATTGATTTAGAATCATTCCTTTAATGCCAATTCCAAGATAATGTTTTAGGAGTAGTCTCACTAGCTTCAAGGTAAACAAGGCAGTACACAGCATTCCAGCTATTTTTATAAACTGGCAAGAAAATTATCATAACCAAATTAAAGGAGGAACTATGCACAACTGACAAATGTGTTGCATAAATACTGAGTATACGAAACATGACTCCCATTTGTAAAGGAAGGCAAAGCATTAAGACGCTTCTAGTGTATTTGGAGAAACCGCCATGGATGTATTGCTCACAACAAACCTGGAATACACACCCAGGTATTAATTGTTTCTCTAGGAGTAAGTTTTTCCATAAGCCTCATCCTGGGGTTTTGTGTTCAGAAACATTACCATAGTAAGCTTTTTGTTGCTTATACAAATCACGGTTCAGCTTTTGCAGACACAAAGAAAAACTTGCCTGATAATGAATGCTAATCTCACCTGGAACTTTGTCAACAGATGCAAAAACAGAGCGTTGCACTGTAGGATCACTGCTACCACGTCGTGACTGATCATAAAATCTAAATGGAAGGTGTTGGGCTGTAGCTGCAGAGCTGTGTCCAAAACCCATAACAACTTCAGTGGAAGGGTGAACAGGAAGATCCAGGAGAGCTATGTTTAATCACAATTGATAATTTTGTTACTCAAAAATACAGAAAAAGAAGAGCAGGTGAAAATAAAATTGATAGTTTGCTCTGGATCTTAAGACAAAACCAGATTATTTAACATAATTCGCCTGCATTTAGCTCTTAATTATGCTTGTAATTTCCTTGGAAAAGAAGAGAGACAACCTTTCTGGCAACCTTTTCTACCATTGCTGTCCTCACCACATTTACACTAAGGAAGCCTCAAAATACAGTGGAGGAGAAAAAATGATTACAGCAAGCTCCTTGCATTAAACAAGCCATAGGAGTGATTTAAAAAACACGTTCAGTTTTTCGCTGTACAAATAGTCATTCGTTAGTTACAACTGAACATTGCAGAAAGCCATTTAAAGAGACAATTTGCTTTAAATTTGAAAAAAAAAAAAAAGCCTGTACACTACCATTAAACCTAAAATTTTACTATCAAAATAGACCTGTATAAACTTCCAACTTGCTTTTAATTTTTTTAACATGAAACAAGCCATAAAAGTATGACATATCTATTTGTTAAACGCAAAACATAAAACTCTCTTTAGTTAGCTTCCTACAGAATCATAAGACACTAAAATAATCTTAAACCACCTATAATGAGAATAATTCTCTGGGCATCTCAATGATTTTAATACCAGCTATGTCTTTGTCTTTCACTACTCTGATTAGTTCATCATTGGTCTTCAACAATCCACGTAACTGAGATAGTTGGTTTCCTTTTCCATTTGCTCACATATTTTCCTTCCTGTATTTAAGTTTCCTGTTCTATACTCACCAATTCATTCAGTTTACCGGTAAGCTTCAATTTATTCTTCACTCAATCTTCAAGTACTATTTTAATCACTCTTTGCTATTTACTCAAATTAACCCTTTCCTTCACCTCTTCAAGCGCATTTCCTCCAAACACAGAAATCTAGCTGCTGATACTTTGCTTAACATTTTGGATTGCTCATCATCACCACACGCAAGCATTAAGCATTATCATCAACACCATCAGGACACCACCCAGCTCAGGACTTGGGCAAGCTGAGCTCCAATTTAGTCCTACTAAGGCAGCAGAACATCTGCTTTCTAAGTAGGGTATTTGAGTTTTAAATCACTGAATCATATTTCAAGAGAAATGCTGAGCTTTGTGAAATGAGTGGCAGCTAGTGGTAATAATACGGGATTCATTCTTTCTCATCCTTTCTTTGATGTGTCTGTTATTAAATACGAAAGCACATATTTTACTCCAATAAAATCTATTACTTGGAAACTAGACACTGGTTTACAGTTTTCTATGGCACACCACTTAGATCTTTCTAACACATCCTTCTGTTACAGAGTGACTTGCTATGACATACAAGTCTTGTTTCTCAGAATCATTTCAAAATAACCATTTACCTGCTATTCTCTGCATTTTCATACGCCGAGCTTGGATACGGCCTTTTGCAAGACGTTGTTTTGCAATAATGCAGCGAATGTGATCAGAAAAAATAAATGTAGCTTGAAGGATAGGGAAAGGCTTAGAATGAGGACTTGAGGCAGGCTTATGAATTATTATGTTCAGAGCTCTACTGTCATCCTCTACTCCCGTCACCTGCATATCCTAAAAAGAAATAGAAGGCAAGTAGCTAATGAAAAAGGTAGCATTTTTAAACTATAGATTAAATATCAACATTAAAAGGAAACCCTATGAATGCTTTGCTAAAGCTCAAAAAAAACCCAGTTTCCATGTTAAAAAAAAAAATAAAAAGGAGTATGCAAGTTGTACAACCTTGGATTTAGTTCTTCAGAAATTGGTACTTGTAGAGATTAAGTCAGTTTAAAATTCAATTACGTTACTTGAGCATAGCAAATTTTCAGGAAATACAAAGAGTGTTAGCTAAAGCAAGAAAGAGACATAAATCACAGAAATGTCTTCTGAAATCAATTAGATAAGCACAGGACATTTTGAAGTTACAACCTGCCACCTTCCCTACCCATATAGGAAGATCAGAACTCTAGGAGAGTTCATTACTGTGACACTTAAGGAATATGCTTGGGAATCAATCCTCATTGTATATTATTTCAGTGTTCAAATGAACACACCCCAATACAAATATTGGGGAAGTTACCCGATTTTCAAGTATGCTTCTAGATAGCTATGTACACTTCTTCAGAAAACCAGAAATAGTTTAAAAGGCAGGAACTAGAAAAAAGACTAGTAACAGAATAAGCAAGTAAGCACACTACAGAGCTTAAATATATAAGCTAACATTGGTATTACTATTTATCCAACATAAATGTAGATTTTCAGCTGAGAAAAGGTAACCACCAAACTTCTCTTACCTGCAAAAGGCCCGCAAACTTAACTACTCCCCATCCAAGTCTTGCAACATCTGGCTCAACCAGACTCATCTGGTAAATATCCACAGCCAGGAATCTTTGAACTTGACCCCCATCCTTTGTTATGACTGTACAAGCAATTAGATCACTGTTATCTGAAGGAAGGAAAAAAGTTACATAGCTACTGAAATTAAGGATTCTGGGTTTTGGTTCTTTTATGTAACATAAAATGTTAATATATGAAAGTGTAACCACCTTTACAACACATGTGTAAAGTCATTCAAGGTTGGGTTGGGTCTGGGGGTTTATTTTAGGATGTATTCTGTATTTCCCTATAATAGGTATAGTTACATATAAAGTACAGGATATATCCAAACAACAGGGGTTCAGATATCTTACAAGGCATCTATAAAACGTGTATTATATGACCTCACTTTCTCTTACCACCTTCATTACCTTCTAGTATAAAAGGTGGCTTCATTTCAGGGGTGAAACTGCAACAGTGTTGATTTCTCTCGCTAAGTGGAAATCTCAAGAAGTCTTGTGGAAAGACCACAGACACAGTCCTACACCACTGCAGGCAATTACACCTACCTCATTATAAACTTAGGCTCCATTCTGGCACAAGTTACATTTCTACAGGTCTGAAACTTGATTATTCTGGCTGTTGGAAGCCTTTCAACTTCAAGAATACATGGACTCCCCAGGTAAACTGTATCAGTTTTTTTGCCAGTATCTGTTAAACGAGGTGACACTTTTTCTTTTACCCTCCCATTTTATTCATTTGTATTGAGAAACATACTCTCTCTTAACCATTGCTCTAGGACCCCTGAAACAACCCCCAAAACAGAGATCTCAAGAAGGAAATACACCATTCCCTAATGCTCCTACATCTCCTCAACTGCGCCCATTTCAGTTCAAACCCATTATTCTTGAAAAGTGACTAAATTGCACCAGTTGAAGTCTGAGCACCCCATAAACTGGCAGTGACACCTCCCAGCAGACCTTTCCTAATCTTACTAGAGTTGCTTTTTCCTTTGCTTCAAATGGAGACACTCATGGACATAGTTAATACACACAGGTCTCTTTCCTCTTTCTCACCTAGTACAATTTCCAGCAAGTAAAAGATTCTGTGACCACACATGCTGTGCTGAGTTCATCATCTTTATAATTCTAGATGATACTCCACACCATGATGGATTTAACCAGCTAAGTTGCAGCATTTTAACAATCTCCTGCAATAGTTTTGATTTGGTCTTGGTAGGTTTGGGGTTTTGTTTTGTTTTTGGTGTTTTTTTGCAGAGTTGGTTGGTTGGTTTTTGTTTGTTTGGTCATTTTTTTTTTTTTAAGAATAGAAACCAACCGATTTTAAAGCAATGAGTTCTAAAGTTTGGTTGTACCATAGACCCTCATTCTCCATAGCACTCTCATTCCTTAGCATTGCTAAGGCATTGATAGACTCAGCAGTCTGGAGTTACTCATTCAAACAGCCTATTACATATTTGAGACACCTGTGGGATAGTTATAAGCTATACAAGTGGAAGCATACAGCTCTTCACAGTCACAGGTCATACAGTTAGGGACAACAGCCATAAATTACCATTTCGGAGGTAGAGAAAATTCATTTGTGCATAACACAAAGAAAGGTTGCGGAATTTCTATCACCAGAGTTTTTCAAGTTTCAAAAAAATCCAGAACAAACAACCCTCCCAAACGCAGCAACCCCACCACAACTGGGAGGTCCCTTCCAGCTAACATTTCTATGATTCTACCAATTACCCTTTACCAGTAGAATCCATTCAAAATTGATCGGGTGGTAGGAGAGGAAGGGAGCAAACATGGAACCCTAATACAATTGAAAGAGGATAATTAATGCTAATCCAGTGTGAATTCAGCGTGAGCTTTGGAAATTTGAGAAAACAAAGTATAATCAATAAATACAACACTGCTACTTTTCTGCAATACCTACAGGATGTGATTCAGTTACATGAGGAGTGATTGCTATTACCTTCTTCATAAGCCCCAGAAGGCTCAAGAAATCCATACAGGATTGGCAAATATTACTAGAAGCCTATGGGAGATTTATCCCTTTTTAGAGAAGAAGCTGAGAGACCAGGCAGAAAATCACAGGAGATCTAAAATGGCAATGTAAGCTATGTTTAGCCAACGGAATTCTACTCCAGTATTATTGTACCAATGACATTCTAATAACCGGAACAATAAAAGATAAGAATATATATTAAACGCATCAAAAGGTCTACCTAAATTTTTAGATCCAAAAGTGTATCTGTATTCATATATATTGTATACATACACATCTAAAAGTGGTAATGGAGATACAGATCTACTACGTCTTTGTTTATAACTGGAAAGTTTGATGTTATTATCAATGTTTCTATGTCATGGGAAAACAAGGATAATCCAAGTGTCATTTATTCTGAACTAGACTGTGAATATAGGCATAAAACACCCAAACATATTTGATTGTTGTGAAATGTTATAGACATCAGGGAACGAAAAACAGAAGCCTTCTAGTAGGAAGGATTGTAGCTAGGATTTAAATACTCTGAAAGAGACTTGGAATTACAGTTGATAACAAAGTCAATGTATTTCTACAATAAAATGCCAGACATCATCTCTGAATGTACACAGAACATCTCTGCTTTACACTGGTGTATTACTGTAACACTGCGCCAGGTGAAGTACAGGCAGTTTTAAAGAAGCACGCTGAAAGAAACTTGAAAGACCACCACAACAAAAAATTACATGAAAATTAGAAATACTTTTTTTTTTTTTTTTAAGCAAAAAGCTTAATAATTCAACTAACTTAGTTTAAAGAATACCTGGAAGGCAGGAAGATTTTAATTCATACGTAAATAGTACAAACAGATAAGTAATTTAATACAGGGCCCAGTCTAACAGACAAAAGCTACAGCTGGCAGCAGTTTCATGATGAAAATAATTGACTGATGAAACTACGCAATTGGTAGTCTGTTCCTTCACAGGACAAAGTTTCTAATCAGGAACTAACGTTTTTCTACGAATACACTTTGGTTCAAACAGAACTAGCTTCAGGGAAGTCATATGTAATGCTTGGATATATGCAATGTTTTTTTCCCAAGCCATAGAAACAGAATAAAACAAGAAAATCCCTATGAATATAGCTATTAACAGAGTAAGAACTAATTCTCAAACAGGTGGTATGACTAAGCGAGGATAGGCTTACTATCCTCTATATTGCACAAACTCTTATAGCTGCTACCTTTTTTGAAGCAGTTTCAATAACAAGCATAAAGTGTCATCAGTGTTAATAAGCTCTTAAGGCTTTCAGCAATTTCAAAACAGGACCCTGGAACATGCCTGGTTACTTCTTAACTTGAGACCCTTTATTTAGTGCCTCTGTCATTCTTTAATCCAATTAGTCTGTCAACGTATTTATTTCAGTTGATACAAATTCCTCAAACAGCCTTATTCTTCTCAAGACCTGAAGTAACTGGATTTGTAGCCCTTCGAATACGTAATGTGATATTGCTGAATTTTTTGGATAATCTTTTGCGAGATTCTCAACATACAGGCCACAACACCAAATAGAGATGTGAAGTTCTCAAATATTTGGTTTTGTCCAGCATTTATAGTTTTTAGTGCAAAAGCAAGCAAATTAACGTACTTGGAATAACCGTTGTACAAATTCAACTGCCTGACGACAAAAATTCAGTACTTAAGGTAAAGAACTGAAAGGGCAGAAGTTGATTTCCAGAGAACAAATTTTTCATTTTAGAATGGACAAAAACTTAAAGTAAAGCATTACTGTGAAAGTTTATCAAAGAACAGACAGGAAAATTACTCATTTATTAAGCAACTATTAAAGGAATCTTTTACATTTATACAACTGAATGTACTCCATTTACGTGACTTTCTAGTTCACAGCTTCTGAAGGGTCGTAAACTACAGTCATCCTTTATGACAAAAAAAAGAAGAGAAAGTGTGGTTAAACACATTTCCAGTGAACTGATGTGAGAATACTTACAGCTATGCTATAAAACAGTTACAGACACACAACCACATTTCGATGAAATAATTTAAAGCTCAGTAAACTTCAGTACTACTGATATTTGACCTGGGGATTAAAGCGAACCACAGACTGAATGGTTCACTGATGTGACACCACTGCAAAAGAGTGTAGTGTCGTTTTTGAGATCAACAACAATGATTAATTTTTCCTCGTGCAAAGTGAAGCTCGTAACCAGTTTGGACACTACACCTCCAAGACACAGATCCAAGCTTCTTCTGGACTTACTCCAAGAAAAATGTAAATTTTACAAAATACAGCCTAGGGAAGAAGAGTTCCAAGACATCAGCTACTTACAGTGAAGATTTAAATTATGTGAAAATATTGCATGAACACAGGCAACTCTTTGCCTGGAAAGATTCTATTACATGAAGTCTTTATGAATATAACAGCTACCTGTCCTGCCTCACGGCTTGATTTTATAATTTACAGTCATCACAATTCTAGAAATCATCTGCAGACTTTGTGTGCATAGGTGTCAGTGCAAGATAAGCATTAGGCTGCAGATAGTTATTGCACCACCTCCCACTTCACATAAAGAACTTTTTCGAACAGCACGTAGCCCATTTGGTACAATATTCTGCTTTACTACTACTATGTCAGTCTTTAATTGCAAAGAACTTGAGAGTTAAAGTTTTGCACTTTGATGACATGAGTTTATAGAGGAATATACGATCTTGACAAAACTACAACATGTTCCCCCAATGTACTTAGAGTTTATAAAGCCATTTCAAATTTTATGTAAGTCCTGTGAAACAATTATCTGCACCACACTCTATCCAAAATGTTTTTGGCAAGTTATGTTTTGGCCATGTTGTTGAACAGTCTAAAATTACTTCTGTTACTCTTCACAATAAACAGCCCTCTTTCAGAGAGGTTCAGAATTACTTTCTCAATATGTCTGCAATGTCTCTTTCGTCCAGTTGTAGGTCAGAATATCTCAGTTCACATATTAGTCCCTGCTCTTGGTCAGGACAAGATGTCAGCACCCTTCTTGACTGTTTTCCTCAAATATGACAACACCTTTAGGAATAAGATAGACAAACCCCAAACATCAGTACTTTAGAAAGAAAACTAAACAAGAAAAAAAAATCTCGTTTAGCATACTCAGTCTTGAAATTAAGTTATTTAAAAATATTCATAAAAATTAAAACCTACAAATTTTGGTGTTATCTACCCACAGTGTAATCTCTTACTAAACTATAGAAGGAAACTTTAATTTGCCTAGGCAGTTTATATTCAAATTAAATGCTACTTATGCAAATAAATTGAACTAAGTTTCATTTTCCTGACCATAGCGTAACTCTGTCTTCACTGAACAGATCTTCAAAGTAACTGGATAAGGACTCAAAAGATAAATATCTTCCAAGGAATCTAACTTAATAGAAGAAAAATTTATATGCCTTATGATAAGACTTCTTATCAACGTCTGCAAATACCTGTTTGGGGAAGTAAAGATGATGAAGCCAGTGGTACCCAATAAGAAGATGCACTGAGCACAAAATGAAATACAGGAAATTCCACAAAAACACTGGGGAAAAAACCCAACAAAAACCCACAAACCTTTTTTATTGTGAAGGTGGTCAAACACTGGAACAGGTTGCCCAGTGATGTTGTGAAATCTCCACCCTTGATGACATGTAAAACCTGACTGGTGAGAGCTCTGGGCAACTTGGTCTAGCTGATCCTGTTTTGAGTAGGGAGGTTAGACTAGATGATCTCCTGAGGTTCTTTCCAACCTCAATTGTCTTGTGACAAATTTTCCTCAAATCTTATTAAAACAAACATGTTGACATGATGGCCTTTACCTGTATATTTGGTAGAGACAGAGTGAACAAGGAGACTTAACTATCATGTTACTTTTTCCAGTTTTAGCTTTAAATGTATCATTTACCTCTTGGCCATTTAAAACATTGTCAGCAACAGAATCAGCAGCCTAAAACCAAGCACAGAGGCTGTTACTTTGAACTGCCAGTGAAGGTCACACAAACAGTCTGCTGAATAAGATTAAAGTAGTCACCTACATGAGACACCTACAAACTCACATAATACACAAGTGCTTCAAAACTATTTACATTAAAAAACAAAACCGAAAAGTAACAGTCTATATCATTGTGGTGGCAGCACACCCAGCAATACAGAACAAACCTTCTGTGGAATACCTGACTCGTTTCTAAATGTACACTAAATATAGCACTGACAACGTTACAACTACACTTAAAGGTTTACAATGAATGTATGCACATCAAAATATTAAAATGCTTCTTTACAAGAAACTTTAACCTTTCTCATCAAGCTCCCATAAAACTGTAGCATTGCATTCAGGCAAAAAAAAACCCAGAACATTTTGATAATGTGAGTTTTGCAGGATTTTTCAAAATCAAAACCGTATCTGAAATAATTACTGAATCTTGTTAACCTCTAGTCCTTCTTGACACTATATCTATATGAACAAGCACAACCACTGGAGGCATCTCAATGTTCAGAAAAAATTAAAAAGCACTGTAATAACATAGATTGAGGAAAATTTGTTAGATCAAAAATATCTCCAAAGTGATAATTTAAAAAGGCACATAATTACAATTTTTGTGGGTCACGTTTTGCCAACTGCCAAGTCTCCTCCCAAAATACTGCATCTATGAAATGGCATGTATCACGAAATGCTGATATTCTCTTTCTTGGATGATGAAAAGACTTGAACTGGAATCTACGTCTTTATGTTACTACATGCACTAGAACTTCATCACTGTACCACCTCAATTCAGGTAGTTTAAGTTACAAGAGCAGTGATAAGCAGTTTACAAAGTGTTACAACCCAAATACATAAACTGATGCACATGTAAATGTGCATTCAAAGGGTCCCAATGAATGCAGAGCATCTGCTAGTAGCCTTAAAAATATTAAAATTAAAAATAGAAATCACAAAACAACTCTGATGACTTTGAACAAAGAGTGTGCAGTGTTGTAGATGGGAAGAAGCGATGGAGGGGAAAAAGGTAAACATACCAAGGAAAAGGTTAAAAAAAACCCAAAAATACATAGCAAGACAAGGAAAAACCAGCTAACACCAACCTGATAATCATGGATACTCTGCAAAAGACTTGTTCAAACCTAACAGTATCTATTTGCTGTGAGGATCAGATCCAAATATCCCTATCTGTGCTACACAGTATTATTTTAGCAATTGACTGACAAGAAGAGCTCCTCCCAAGGAAACACCTGAAACATTATGATGTTTTGTGGACACAGATACCAGTGCCACTTCTTTGGAACAGGTCTAACACCTGTCAACTTGATTTGAAGATGAAATAAGTTTATGCTTTTCTAGCTAATCAGGAAAGAAAACTCTTCTGAACCCAACATATGAAACTCCACATCAGGCACTGATTGTTCAAGACAGATTCTGACTCAAAGACAGGATATGAGAAAACTCAACAGAAAGGGCTTTTTACAGCCCTTTTCAGTTCATTTCAGTTTCTGGAAATAGGCTAGAACTCTGTGCAAAATTTTGAGATCCCAGGCTGACTGACTCCCTCTTCAGATATGGACTGTTTTCACCAATAGTGGGGTAAGCGATGTGTATAACGGAAAATTGGTGACTCTGACAGCTGTAGAAAAATTTTTGTTTATTAATAAATGCTGGAGCATATGGAAAGACTCATGCTTTGACAAAATCTATGGCTGTAATTACATATTGTGGTCCCAAAATAAAGACTAAAACCTTCTGTGAAAAGATCAGAAAGCAGTGAATACACCACAGCACAGAACTGCTATCACTATGTTGATACTCTGTATTCAAACGCACCAGCACATACGTTCCATGAGTAAGGCAACCGAACTTATTTTTCTTCTCTACTTGTATATGCACATGTGCAAACACACATGAATGCATATACTTATTAACAAATGATAGCTTCATGCACATGCATACAAGTACCACATGACAAGCAGTTCAGTACGTTCTTAAAAAACCAAGAACTACTTCATAATTTCCAGTTAATTTAAGAAAAACAATTTTTTTTTTTCAGTAGAAGCTGATTCATTATTTCATCTCACCCTCAAAAGACAGTCAGCATTTCACAATAAATACCTAACTCATTTGAAACAGGAAGCTGAGTTAATTCTGTATCACCAATCCTTTACCAAGTAAGCAGTAACTATATTATGGACATCATTTTTAACTGAAAACTAATAATTGTGTACTGTAATTAACAACATCTTGTGCTGTTCATTATCTTTGGGAAAGCTTTTAGGGAAAGACCAAAAGTGATGAGTTTGCATTAAGTTCATTCAGCTTAATTCACCAAGGCAAAACAATACCAGTAGGAAGAGGACAGAACATAACTATTGAAGAACACATTTTAAAAACTATTTTCCCTGTACATTTTCTTAAATCTTTAAAATAATATAGAAATTTAAAAAATGAGAATTTAAACAAATGGTCTTCCACACCATTGGCCATGTAGCTACCAAAAAATGCAAACATTGGGCTGGTATCTTAATATCGTCTCATCTATTGTAGTCTAATGCTTACATTTACTTAGAAAAAGCCTGTCCCTATCCTACGGCTTGTATATTTTTTACAAGTTTAGTCAATGGCTTTGATAGCATTTTTTCCACATTTACAGATAAGTGAGTTTATTCTCAAAACCTCCCACTGCTCTAAGCTGCATGGCTTGGATGTTATGCCAGAGGGAGTGTCCTCTGACATTTTCAGTATTGCAGACATATTTTCTAAAAATTAAATTTAATACATTTTAATAATAATTTTGAAATATCATTTATTTATTTGTTTAAGGTTTAATCTGGATTTCATCCATTAAGCTACTGCACAGCAGCTCTATTATCACAAAATCTTTTGCTTAGCTCACTTGATTTCAGTGTTTTCCCTTCACTCAGATAATTAATATTCTTAACAGACTTGATACACAAAAAGGTCTCCGAGATACTGGACATAGTCCCATAACATCTACTAAAGCAACTAGGGCAACTATTTTGTTTTGGGTGGGTTTTTTTTTTCCCTGTTTGTGGCTTTTTTTAGTTTGAGTAAGGTCAACAAGCACTTAAACAAAAAGAATAAAAAAAAAATCAGAAAAATTAAGAGGTTTTTTTCATTCTTTTGTAAGAAAAAAAACCTTCAAAAATTAAAACCCTAGCAAATACATATACTCTATTTTAGGAATCATGTGCCCTCTAAAGCCATGAATGGTACCTGCAAGTTCTTCAGAAGAAAACTGCCTGAACAAAAGTTAACTACTTATCAGCTAACACCAATATATCCAATTCTTTTAGGTCTTGATCACAAGAAATTGAATTAATAGTGTTTATATTATCATGCACGTTCTTTTCAATTCTAGCCTAAAAGCACACTTCTCTACATATTTTAAACCTTTAAATAAAAAGCAAATGCCTCACACTATAGTAAGATTAACTTACTGTACGGCAAGATACTGTTTCCTAAACCATGTCAGTGCTGAAGACAGTAAAACTACTGCTTTATGATTCAGGCCAGAGTTACTCTAGAAGTTGTACTGTTTAGTAACACGTAAGGTCATCCAGAGGTGTGTATTTTGATGTTAAACGAACACGGGTGTATTGAATTTGCAGACAAATAGCCCATACTTCATGATTTTATTCCTTTCAACTTTCTTCAGTTGGAGAGTGCAGTAGTATTCTATGACACTGCAGGAAGAAGGTACTTTGCCTTTACGTCATAATAAATACTACTTAATATCACAAGATCATTCTGGACATTACAGGCTGATTGTCCTTAGGAATAGCTCAGCATCCTGTTCAACCATGGGAATAAAAGCTTCCACAAGCAAACTTTAAAATGACAGACGAGATGTGAAGAAAAAGAACACCAGTGCAGGGAGGGGAGGGATATGATGACAACCAAACCCCAGTATCGGTAAACAACACAGTGTGGCTGTTGGAGTAATTACCTCCAGTCTCTTAAAGTTCATGAATTGTTTAAGTGCATTACGAATAGGTGAAAGCAGAACAGAAGAAAATCCACCTAGGATCAGTTAATTTAGAAAACTAACATACCAGGAAACCAGATGAAGGACTGCAAATACTTTATGTGCTAATATTTAGATGCTGGAATATTTATTAACAGTTTATTAAAAATAAAAAAGGCAACAAAAAACCAAAACCACAAGCAGTGCCCCAAGTCCAGCAGAAGACAAACTTCATATGATCATCCTTGGCAGCCAACTACACAAACGAGGTAACTATTTGCAGTTTTTAGCTTTAAAGAAACAAGGCCAGCAACTTTTCCATGCCACAGACGATTTGAAATTCAGGGACTACTTACTCCAGTCAAGAACATCATCTGTCTTTATCAGATCTTCTTCCCTTGTGAGTGGTAACTGAGTTTCTGGCTCATTCCGCAAATGCAGTGACAGTGAACGGAGCATAAAGAAAACTCTGATTGCCTTGAGAAATTGAAAAAAGAATATTGAAATATTGCTGCACTCAGTACTACATATTTTAACAGAATCTTATAATCCTCTTTCACTACAAGAACTGTATTTTCAGTATAGCAAATAAAAAAAATAATTTTTTATTACTTCTGGTGTTTTTTTAAAACAGTTTCCTACATAGCAATTCTTTGGCATACTGTAAATTAACTGCTGCCTTAAAAGTAAAAGGCAAAATCCTTCACCCCTCTGTTTTTAAAATCAGCAGAACTGTGGCTCCCATTAACCAGAAATCTGAGTCCTTGGTCAGCTATCATACTGGTGGTGCTTTCAGAAACTTCTGGTAGAACAGGGATGAAAACGGGAAGTCATCTATCTGGCTCTTCCATGAATTGACACCACAGCAGATGAATTTGGTACACTGTTGAAATCTAATAGGGTGATAAGATTATTCGGAGCAAAGAATGTCAAGGGTATCTAACAAAAATATGATATTAACACTACCTTATGAATAAGAGCAGAGTCTCTTTATAATGGGAGACAATCTTTCATATTTCGGCAGATTGCAATTTAATGTATTGTGGATTTACTGAAACCAAACAGGATTACTATAAAGCAGTTTTACTGCCAGATGCTTCAAGAAGAATTCATGGTATTTGGTTTAAAAGTTTCCAAATTCAATCAATAACAGCATTTTTCCTTGCATTCTTGGTAACCCAAAAGTCAAACACAACAGGTTTTTTTTTGGTTGTTTTTTTTTTTTTTTTTTTTTTTTAATTCAGAGGGCAGGTACCACTCAGCCTGCTTTCATTTCTTTTTTCATCAATCCTATTTTCTTCCTAGACAGAGCATTGATTTTCCTCACATACATTCCCCATAACACTAACATCACTCATGTCCAAACATGTAATCACATATACTGCAGAATAACTTACAGGAGTAGGAAAGAAAATGAGAACTTTACCCTTTACAAGAAAATAAAAAATAATTAAGAACATCAAATGAAGAGGGAACTACACTGTGCTTCCTACAATACTGATAGCCCTCAGTTTGATAGCAATATCAATATAAACCCAAAAGCATGTGATTTGTGACTTCCTTTAACATTTTATTGAATCTCAATAAAACAGCAGCGTACATTGGCCTAGAATTTGTTGCCACTGACTTCTGTTAACTTAGTGAAGTAGGGACAAATATGAATTGCTATCTACATTAAAGAACTACGCATTATGATGAGGTATACTTTGTGCTGATTCCTTCATTTATATACACATATCATGTGCAAAGAAACAGCAATTTGCAGGGAAACCTACCAGTATCTTATTACGTTACATCTATGTACTCCAAGGCGCAGAGTTCAAGACCCATACTGTTCATTACTTCCCAAAGAAGCACATAAATGAGTTTGCATTATTCTAGGTGACTGGTAAGCAGCACCGTCTTTAGGATTACAGAAATCAGAAGGAAGAGATGCAAACAACAAGCAGTAACTGGACTATTAACAATTCAAAACAGCATCTGATTCTGGGCACAAGGCTTCATCAAGCAGCAGCAGCTGATTTCAGAAAGCAACCTAACAACTTCTGGTCGTTTTAATGTTTTAAGACAGAGGGGTTGGCTGTCTGGATTTTGGAGATGTGCCTTTGATAACTTGAGAGATATCTGATTTCTGAGAGTTCTGCCTAAAGTTAAGAGGAAAAGAATTGCCACTTAGAGGGACTTTCTATAACGAAAGAAGAAGTGAGAGCCTAAAAAGATCTGATCTCTAACAGCTAGGAACTCATGATATAATCAAAGTACGGGACTTATTCACTTGCTAGTGAAATAAAACTTGAGAACTTTTTTAGAATCATGCCATGTGATGCTCAGAACTGAATCACTATCCATTTGAAACTGTCAGCAGAAAGGGCCTCCAGCAGGTTAAGCAGCAGCAGCAATGTCACAAGATACACCTTGCTGATAAGATACAATACGCTGAAGTTCAGCATATTGTGATGGCAATCCAGCCTAAGAGAGGTAGCCTAGCTGGAAGAAAGTAGCATAGGAACTCTAAGAAATTCTAAAACTTCTAGAACAATGTGATTGGGGAAGAAGAACCAAGAAGGACGCATTCTGGGAGTTCTTGCTGATAAGAAAGACCCTTCTATCCCAAAGAATTTATAGGAATGTTAGATTTTTGAGTTTCCACCAACAGAAGTTAAGCTATTCCTTATTTAGCACATGAAAAGCCATGTAGCAGTCAGTTTCCATTAACGTGCATTTCTAAGTATCATTCTATTAAATGCCTCAGAGAGGATTCTAGGAAGCATTATTGCTTTCTAAGAACAATACTTTTCAACATAATTCACTGTACTTTATCAAACTTAACTTGCTGTGATAACAAGAGCTGTGTGGCTTATAGTAAGTGATGAAAACAGATGTTTTCAGAAGGCTCCTGGAAATATGCTTTTTCTCCAAAAGTACATGAATATACTTAAATGCCAAGCCACCCAAAGAACAGCACTTTTCAAATAACATCATGTAGTAATAGATCTTTAAGACTTACTGGCACTGCAAAGACTTATAGGACACAGCCAGGTAAGGGCCAAGAACTGATTATCCCAAGAATGCTGATAATGGTGGTGTTATTCAGGTCAGTGTCAGGCATAAAAATAGGTATTTTGCTATTTTTCTCCTCACTTTCAAGATCTTTGTCATGAATTACTCCAACAAAATGAAAATATTTTTTTCTTTGTCTAGAAACACAAGCAATATAAAGCCAGCCAGCCTTCCAGTGAAGATTATTACCATTGGAATATAATGAAAAACAGACTGAGATATCAGATCATGAAAGGAAACTGACAATATATTCAATAGTGTCATCAAAATGCCATTTTATGTGAATGGTCTAAAAAATTAAAACCCCAGTGCAAGAACATATTGAATTGACTAGACACAAGAAATGGTAGACAAAAAGCTTCTCCACTGGCCCAGATAAATATATACCCTACACACAGGTTTGTCTTCACCAAGTCTTTATGATTTTATGGATGAAGCTTCCAATCAAGCAGCTTTCAAGGAATTCTAAAAATTCTAAAATTGCTCAAAGCCTTTGGCATCATTGTCATGAACGAACGTAAGAAAAATAGTCTTACTCACTCTTCGTGTTCTTTCCACATCTCCACAAGGCAATCTTTTCACAAAATCAATACCAGTCAGTGGTGTCCCCGTTGGAGGCAACAAGATTGAGGCATCCATCATCAAGTACTCTACATTCATGGGTTTAATCTATAAAAATATTTTAACATTGATTAGTATACAGAACAATAAGCATTTGCTTCTTCACTTTCAAATATAACTCATGGATGCATATTTTAAGAGGAAGGAACTGTTACAGAGTTCTGAGAATTTTCAATACCATCTCTCTTATTTTAAGTTCCTTACGTGCAATGTCCATTTTGCATTTGCTCGCTGTTCCCTAACACACTGTTGAAGTTTCCATACCGAAAAAACATGGGAAAAAGCTCTGAAAGATTACAGAAGAAAAGCTATTTTATGAGTATTAAAAATCAAAGTCTGTCAGGTTTAAGTTTTGACTCAAATTTTATAATTACTTCAACCACAAAAATGTTTCCCGTATCTTTTTCTCTCCAAAAAGAACTCTCTAGTCTCTAATAATGCAATAACTTTCACACTAGACATTTCCCCTCAAGCTTGCCACTAACAAGGGAATCTCTTCCTTACATGTTTGCTTATTCTCATGAATAAGTAATGTCTGAAGTATCTATCCTTCAGTACCTTTGGGCTATTTCACACAAGTTCTATTATATACATGTGCACTAAAGACACGATCTTCTTTTTGCCAGAAAGCCAGCTGAAATGTCTAAAACATCCAAAAGCCCTTCCCACAGTTTGTACAGTATTCTGCATAGAAGAAAAACGCAGTCACGTGGGCATTCCAAAATAGTCAACTGTAACTGGAAGCATTCCCAGCCACTTTGCCATGGTCACAAAATAGAACCATAGAATAGTTTGGGTTGGAAGGGACCTTTAAAGGCCATCTAGTCCAACTGCCCTGCAATGAGCAGGTCTGATACCATGAAAGAAGCAGACCAAAACATGGTCCAAAATTTTCACAGTGCAGTCTCAAACTGCTGCCTTGCACACATACAAATTCAAAAACAGTCTTTAGACAATTCTTCTGATCTCAGAACAAATCATCCTCAGTGTTTAACAAATTCAATTAATGTGTAGAAAGATACATAAATCTGCACAGACAATGAGAACACATGAGAACACAGAACTAAAATTTCTAACAAGTAACTACTTCAGAGGCAATTCACTTGAATGTGAATTGGCTTAAACAGCATATTAGATCATAAAGGTGAAGAATGTTAAAAAAGGCAACTCATTGCTGAAAGCAAAAATACTAAGGACTACAGTGTTCAATTTACTTGTTCCTCTGAACTTGTTCTCATGTATCATTAACGAAGGCACAACTTTGTTTCTTTGTCATTCAGACAGAGCAAGTATACTTCTTTCACAGAAGATCCATACCATGTTATTTACACAACTCATCTGACAACATCAGTGTTGCTTAGCACTTCATTTGCTAGCTAGGCAAATAAATATGCTTTAAGGAAAACAAAGTTCAAGTTCCAGGGTGTAGCTCTGTCTTTTATGGTAAACGGAAAAAAAAAAGCTGTCTCAGAAATAGAGATACAACAGAAAAACCTACTTGTGTACTGAACTTGCAACACAAAAACGATGCTAGTACCAGTGCCACTTCTCAAACTAAAAGCACAGCAATACTTAACTACTAAAAAATTAAATATCTTGCTAAATACTTCTATTATTTAGGCTGGCAAGATATATGCAAGACATTTCCCATATTAAAAGACTTAATTGCAACACACCAACTGTAGACTGTGTTTTATCAAAAAGACAACTCGTGGCTGCTCATTAAATCCCTGTACCACTGTAGAAAAAACCTGTAACTGAATACCTGAAGTGTTTTTATCTGAATTCTAATCTAAGAATTGAAAGAGATAATTAGTTTTAAAACATGTTTACAGGTTAAATATGAACTGTTTGAGATTAAGTTTAGTAATCTGTTAAAACTTTCATAGCCAGTACTGCGGTGCAGGCAGTACCTCTCCTAGATGAGACAAAGGCCCCAATATTTGCTTGCTAGAACCCTATTCTCTACTGGTAAGTGGCACCACTCAAAACTGAAACCTTGCTGGGCTTTAGAAAAATATAGGAGATTTTCACATTGTTTAGTAACTAGAAAAAATATTAATCCAATGTCTCTTTTCACAGGATGAAGTAATTTTTGTATACTTGCTTTCAGAACATAATGGGCTTTTATTAAATAAAGAGCTGTGAAATTTCACGTAAACTATTTATGTAATTGTAGACCCAGTTCCTCAGAGACAAAAAACCTCACCCACATTTTGTTACTCTGCTCCTGGAAATAAAGATACCAGTAAAGATACTCAGTTGTTATCAGTTAAGACTTGTTCTTGCTCCTCTGTTGTATCTGGGTTTGAGGATTTGGCAGGGTGTCACTTACTGTCATACTCCGGTATTCATCTTCAAACATATCCAGAAAAATTTCTTCTCCCTTTCAAAAAAAAGGGATATTGACACACCATGAATCCTTATGGCTATGGAGCCAGGCTTGTTTTTGTTTAATTATGTAGGGGGTGTCTGTGCCCTGGTGCTGGCAGGGGCTGCAGGGGCCTCTGTGAGGCAAGGCCAGGGCTGCCCTGTGCCACACACAGCTGGTTCCAGCACAGAGCACAGCTGAGCCCCTCAGCAACACCGATGGCACCTCGGGAACGCATTTAAGAAAGGGAGAGAGATTCCTCTGCCGCCCGTGGGGAGACCATGGTGGAGCAGATACCCACAATGCAGCACGGGAGCAGGTGGATATGCCCTGAAAGAACTGCAGTCTGTGAAGGACTCACACTAAAGCAGGTTTTTTTTCCTGATGGAATGCAGCCCATGGAGGAGAGGACCCACACTGAGGCAGGGGAAGTGTGAGAAGGAAGAAGCAGCAGAGATAAACTATTATGGACTGACCCCAAACCCCCATTTCCCACCCCTGCCCTTGCACCACTCAGCAAGGGGAGAGGTAGAAGAGTCAGGAATGAAGGAGCGAAGTTAAGCCTGGGAAAAAGGAGGCATGGGGGGAAGGTGTTGTTTTAATTTGTCTTTGTTTTTCCCTATCTAAATTAATTTTAGCTGGCAATAAATTAATTTTGCGAAGTTGGGTCTGTTTTGACCGTGATGGTAATTGGTAAGTGATCTCCCTGTCTTTATCTCGATGACAAGATTTGTTCATCTTATATTCTCCCTCCATCCTGTTGAGGAGGGGGAGTGAGAGAGCAGCGGGGTGGATGTCTGGCAGCCAGCCAAGGTCAACCCACCACAGGTTACTTATTTTTTGCAAGCCACATTGAAAAAATATTCCTCAAGAGAATTTTAACAAAAATAGGAAGAGATTCTAGACACTCAAAATCTGTCACGGATTTACTGCTCCTTATATAGAAGTTAATGCCTGGAGCTAAAAATTTTATTTCTCTCATAGCTTACAATAAAAAAAACAACAAAAGAGTCAAAATGCTGCAGAGGTCTTCAATAAGAAAAAAAGATTAAGTAAAATCTTAGATCATCATTTCACATAAGACACAAAGAGTTATGCCAAAAAGAAACAGATTCCTTATTTAGTGTCAACGATAAAGCCTCAGAAATGTTCTAATAGCGTGGCTCTGTTCCATGAAATACATAGCAGTTGCAACAAAAGCACAATTTGACCTCCAGTACAAACCCTGTGAGACTTCCAACAGCCTTTTTGTGATGTATGTCAATGTGGTACAGGAAGGGCAGGAAAGGAGAGGAATCCTCCAGTGAAACACTTCCTTTTCTATCACAAATATGGAGTTCCCATCTCACAACAACTGCCTTGGGCACTATGTAGAGACTGAGCTGCAGATTTGCTTCTAATTCCGCATTACGTAAAGGATTTTTTCTCAAAGCATTTTGCATACATACCTTATAGAAACGACGAAGGAGATGAACACTTTCTTCCCTTGCACCCTAGAAAAGATAAAATAACTGTGTTTCAGGTAGTAAATACACCATTTACTCAAAAGTCACATTTAAAAAACCACACAAAAACTCATACAAAAGAGACTGTCTATTAATATCCCCATACTCATAGCCTTCAGCCCAGAATTTGATAGAACACAGTTCTCACACTTATGGAAATACAGCTTATGTGAGCTTGTTAGTTTCAAAAGCATTTTTCTTTACATTTTTGAGGTGGATGACATACAAGTTTCAGAGAGAAAATGAAACATAACCCTGATTGAGAAGTTAAGAGTTTAAATAGCAAGAACATGGGGTATTGATTCTTTACATTCACTGCACAGAGCCACCAACGGAATGATGTTCTAGAAGCTCAAATTTCACTTTTATGCTTATTGCACTGAGAAGTGAAACAAACTTATTCAACTATACTACAAGACTCAAAGACAAGTAATGCTGTGACTGGTAATTTGAAAGAAAATACTCACCTCAAGGCAAGCAAGGTGAACATCTTTTATGATGCTGCCATTTTTAGAAAACACAAGCTGCTTCAGCAACAGGCAGCCAAGTTCTAAAGTTGCCAAACGTATTTTTCCATCTATGAAAAGAAAATTTCAACATACAGAATAGTAGCAGTTTAAGTATTGCTTTTCTCATTACCCAGTGTTCTTAAATGTTTCTACTCTGCAACTGTCAAACTTTGCTCCTCTGTCATACACACCCTGTCTGACAAGGATGAATGCTGATGCTGGCTTACAATCCCAATGGCTATTAAAAAAAACCCAAAAACTGGAAGAGTAATTTAAAGCAGAAGAAAATTTAGCAGAACCATGCAATAAGAAAGCAATAAAGATTAATACTACTAGAAAAGAAGCCAAAACAATGCCTTTATCAATCTGAATCAAATGTTGAATTACACTAAAGTTACAAACGAATCACAGACATCTGGCATGGATAAAGTTACAAGATGAAAGGAATTTCTGTATACGACATACTAATAAGGCACAGCTTTTCCTTAAAAAACAGTCCAAAGGATTCAGATACAGCCTGGATGTGAGGTGAGAATCTAGGGAAGTCAGAGTGAAAGAATGCATTGAGATTTTAAGCTTACAGTTTCAGAAGGATGTAAAAAAATAAAAAATAAAAAAAAAATCACAGTCTAAGCTCAGTGATCAACACTAAGGCAATATACCCAAAAGAGACATCTTAGCTTTTGATCCCAAGTTCCCATATACTATTTTACAATTTAGCGCTATGCTGCCAGAAGCTAAAGATGCAGGCAAAGAACTGTACCCCCAAAAGAAGAGAAAAGGAGCTGTTCCACACAGAGTTTAGCAAGCTTAATAAAAATATGCTATTTCTACCCCTCATCAGAAGTGTTTTTGTTTAAACAAAGGCATTTCTTCATCTTGCACTTTCTCCTTCTGCAGTATGCACAAACTCATTATATCCAAACATGCCTTTAATCTGTGACTGGCATATCAGCATAGCAAGTTAATACTCTGTAGATCAGTCTCACGAGTCAAACAAGCATCAGATTTTATTCTGCAGACAATCAGGAATTTGATAGTGCGTCAGTTTCAGGGGAAAACCAGTTCTACTCATTTGAAGTTTTAAGAGGGAGAGCGCTATGACTTGAACAACAATCATGTTTCCATGGAATAGGTCACTGAGCCTTGTATCCCTCATTTCACAAAAAAGTTGAAGTCATGAAAAAAACCCCCACCATATATTCTGCAAAACAGTTCAGAACTGAAAACACAATCTGCGATTAAAAAAAAAAATCATGGGATAATTTGGTATCACCTCTAGAGACTAAGGACTGCTCTAAGCAAAGGGTACCATATAGTTTTCAAGACTACTTCTCCACCGGAATTACTTTTACAAGCAAAGGTGCCACAGATCAAATTTGCAGGATGAAATCCTACATTAAGCTGAAATTGCTATGCATTTCATCATTTTTGTTTATTCAAAACCACAGAAAATTAAGACAACAGATCCCTGTACAGTTCTGAGTATAGAAACAACTATTCAGCAGAAATACAGAGTTTGTTTCCTCAACAATGAACAAAAACCTGATCGCTGTCTTTCACAGACCACATTTACTTATTGTTCATCAAAAAGCATGCTAAACAGTCACTTTCCCTTCAAAGACAAGAGGCTAGGTGGCTTCCCCCCCTACCCCCCTTCAAAAATTTCAGCTTGGCAAGAAAACAAATATTGGAAAAGTGATACCTGGTTGTGCAGCATAATTCATTATCCTGATGAGCCTTTCTGCAAGTACATGATTATATGAATTTCTCTCTTCAGCATGTTGAGCTGGAAGTTGAATTCTCTCCAGCTTGACTGGGTCAATTCCTTTTGTGGGGGATGAAAGAAGAAAGGTAAATTAGAAAACAGGAGTACGCCTCAAGGTAAGTATTTAATAGATCATAGCAGTTTTCTCAGAAGACTGTGATTAGCAATACAAAACTAGGCAAGTTAGTTTTGAATTTCTATTACATGGAAAAGGAAGAACAGAAAGACTAAACAGATTTACGTATCACTGAAAAATCTCAGCCTTAAATGGAGCCTACTTAAATCCCAAAACGGTTGATGACATCTAAACCATTTTGCTGCATCTGGAATTCTCAGACTATTTGTTTGCATATAAATCACATCAAAGTCAAGCCATACATCTGAACAGCATTAAGGCTAAAGAGGAAAAGACAAAAGTCTGCTTTTAAATTCCGCTTTACTACTACTCTTTAGTACCCTCCCCACCGTAAATCACAGATTCTCACTGACTTTTACAAGGAAACCAAAGGTTTCTTCAACTTATTCCTCTAAAATAGCGAAGTTATTTCTCAGAAGAGACTGGTTACTGTAAGACCTCTTAAAACAAAACATAGTTATGGATTGTTGAGGACCTCCCTGTCCTTGTTTTAAAGAACAGTAATAAACAACCCCGTAAAGCAGCAGATGACTACATTGCAGTTTATAGTTTCTTCCAACCCTGAACTTGTAGTTAAGCCTACACAAGCAACACTTCTGATATCTGATTTATTTCTTCACTAAGCGTATGTATTTGGAACAATTATTAAAGGTCTGTTTGAAGATAAATGACAGTGATACAAGTGTTCTCTGTCATGGTGAGACTGGAGAACGGGATGGGAGGGAAGGGGGCATTCAAGGAACCAGGGCAAAAACAGTATTAATGTTCACAACACTAACAGTTTTGTGAAGAGCTACAGTTTTCCTTCTGGAAAGGAAAGCTGCTTATGAGTAACATTTCTTAGAGAATATTTATATGCAGATTAAGCTCTCACAAAAGTACATGGTCATTAACCACCAGAAAACCATTAATGAGACTAACAAAACATGGGGGACATATGAAGCAGGACCAGGCAGGTGTTCAACAAAGTGGCCAAACTGAAATCACAGTTAAAGAATTCATATTTAGCAACTTTCATTTGGTTGTCTGCCTGCCAAGGATGCAGAGCTCTGCATTCTTCAGATACAGTACACGCTCTACCAACATATATGAAGGGCTCCTTCTGGGTCTCAGATACAATTTGCAACAAGTCTATTTAGCTGCCTATGCGTACCTCTTGGGATTCTTTCTTCCTGTTCACGTGAATATTTCTTTCTGGTGAAAAACAAGCACATTTTCTTTACACTTGTTCAAAATGCAGACTCAGTATCCAAATGGAAGGAGTCACAATCAAAAGCCTCAATAGGGTATATACATTTAGTGACAGAGAATGAAAAGGCTGATCCCTTAGAGTAAGGCCTGAAACCAAAGTTTTGGTTAAGCTAGGGCAATTCAGATTTTTTTGAATGTGTTCTGTTGTAGCCTTCTCCACAGCGCCAGAATGAGTAGGATGAGGGAAAGGTGAACCTTTCTCCTGAGCTAAAGAATCAGAAGCATATCTGAAGAAGCCACTATACCGAAAGAGAAAACTGCAACTCATTTCCTAATGCTGTAGAGAGGACAAGCTTGTGTGGCGCTCATCACAAGAAATCATCCTAAATTTCCAATTAGTTACCTGTTTGTTTGAACTGATTCAAGTGCTCACTGGAGCATTTACCATCTCTGTCAGATAGATAGTAAATAGATAACCAGATCCTAGACACACAACTCCTAGAGATTTATTACTTCCTGGAACTGGGGAAACAACTTGGCCTCTCCATGTCTGGAAAGAGACCTTAATGCCCTTTTGTAAAAGAAAATTATCAACCCATAACTTGAGGAAGTCTGTAAGCAGACAGATATCTTACATTATACTGAATTCAGACACAACCATTTGCTCCAGCTCTATCCTGAGGCACCTTCCATGACTGACACTGAATTTGGTGTAGAAAGGAGCAGCTGTACAGCTCCTGACCCTCTAAAGAGCAACATTCCGCTCTTGCATCAAACAGGGGCACTAAATCAGCAGCTTGTAAAACCTATCTTCTTCAAGAGATAGAGGCACTGATTTTGTGGCCCCCAAGGCTGAAAGCAGTTTACCACAGGGCACAAGAGAATGGGTTGGTAAAAGACAGTGAACACTAGAACTGGATGTCATTATCTACCTAGTATCTAAGATCTAGGGTTAAAGAGCAACAGGCTAATGTAAATTGTTGACAAGGAAAGCCAATGAGTATAGCCTAAAGAATTTTTCATTTAGAGGGTGTTGATATGACCACCAAAGAATGAAGTGTAGATTTTGATCCCTTAAACGCATAAAATGTATCCCCAGTTTTAGGGCCTTTTAGTCTCTTAAAAGGTAGATATTTTTTCTGCCTGTTGTATTTGTCTTGGTAACCCTGAATATTGGGTGAAAAATAAACTGCACAGAGATTGCTGAAAGTAAGCAGCACGAGACTGCATCTGCTGCATTCCTCACTGTTTACAGCAATACTACAGATATAAGTAAATCATCATTGAAACAAGAGAGGATGTCAGACATTTTTTTCTGGGAACAGGATATTGAAGATTGATTAATTACAAGGAAAGCAAATACAGTGGGGTGAAGAACTATGGTCTTAAAGAGAAGAATTCCTGAGAAATACAATCATAGACTGTAGGCTTACTCCTTTACAATGATGTTGAAAGACTTACAGGGATTCTCTGAAGCTGCAACAACTAATGATTTTGGATATTCACAGCTTCAACTAATGAATTTTAAGAGAAGAGAATCCATCTCTGACATCAGTGTTTTCTAGCACAGTGATGCTCAAAAGTCCCTTGGGGAAAGACATTTTCTGGAAGAAATATACTGGCTGCAAGGGCATGTGTGGGATATCAGAGATGCAACTCAGAGAGGGCTAAAGCATGACAAGGCTGTGGTGCTATTTTTGGTGATATTAGTTATGTTATCTCTTGTCATAAGAGACTATGAAAGCCCTGAAATTGTTGGCAAATTACAATCTCAGAGAAGCATTCCTTCATGCCTGGAAAAAAATAAAGCCACCAAGAGGATGGAGAAGAACAGAATAAGAGTGGCTGTCTCCCTCAAGACTCTCATTTCCACTCTGCTCGCCCATTAGAGGTACCTTGAAGCTGTAACAAAATCCTTACTTTCAATCCTTACTTTTACATCACACCTGATGCTCTTTTGCTCAGTTTACTGTACCAGTTGATTCATTTAAATTACTAGTATGTTATAGAAACTATCCTCATAAGCAGAAAATAACTTAGATTCAGTGCTCAATTCCTGAAACACGATTATTCACATGTATGAGATGTTTACGTTACTGCTCCACAAGGAACCTATTTAAAATGCACACAAACAGCAAAAAAGCTAACCATAATCATCCCTTAGAAAAGGTCACATACTCTCATATTGTCTGAATTATAATGAATTACACATTTAACATAGTTTTGCTAGTTTACAAAATAGTCCAGGCTCCTTGCGAGACTTTCAAGATGTATTATGGCATAGAACACTGACAACTTTTATACTTGGCTTACACGTAACAATCACAGTACATGCAAAGTGGGAAAGAACTGGATCCCATATATATGTAGATTGAATATAGTGGGCTTCAACTGAAGAGATTAAAAATGAAACACAATAGTCCTATTCCAATTCCAAGAAACCTACAGGAGAAAAGTTATCTGATGTTCACAAAGCTTTCTACCAGATAGTTCTTAAAAAGGTGTTCCTTAGCAACTGTTTTTACATAAAGCATACTTGTTTCTGCCTCCCCCATGTAAAGAATTTCTCACCTTTTAAGGCATGCATAAACACAAGTTATAAACAGATTGTGCCTGTCTAAAACCATGTGTCTCATTTAGTTTTCTTTGGAAAAAGCAAAAATTGCTTACCTTTGTTGTGTGACATTGCATAGAGAAGACAGAGCACAAAGAGGGCATAGTAATCATCATCAGCACAGTCCAGTGCATTATAGACCATATCAAGAAAAGGCCTGTGGAAAGGAGTAATTTTAAAACAGTTAAAAAGAAAAAGATGACATCTACAGAAAAACGAGTAAATATTTTGTTCTACATGTAGCTAATGGAAGAGGCAAGTTTACAGTAATACACATTTTCAGGCATTAAACAAAAATTAACCTGTTTAAGAGTACTCAGATTATAGCCATGACTTGTGTTTACATTCTGATACTAATTATGATGTTTTAATGGGATTTGTTACATAATACTTTCCCAAGAATTGATTGGTCACACATTTACTGGGTTCTTTGTAGCACATTTAGTATGTATGCAGAAGCGTACAGCTTGTTTAAGGTGTATATGTAAGTAACTTCAAGGAGCTGCTATCCCTGTTGCATAAAAAAAAAAAAAAAAAAAGAGGCTACCTTAAAACGCATGTACCAAATAGAGTTGAAAAGTTTTTATTATTACAAGAAAGCAGTTTTCACCAAAAGTTTGGAGGAAGCCAGATTCCAAAACAATCAGTGAAAAACTTTACCATCCAACACTTATAAGAAAGAAAAGCGAACCAGGAAAGAACATTTGAATGGAAAAAAGAAAGCTTTGGACTGCAGAAGAGCTTTGTTTTCCTGGATTTAAGCATGTGTGACTTACAACACATACACAAGAAGCTACAAACAGTGCCAAGTTCACCCTTCACCTGTACCCTGAACAGATCAGAAAAGTCAATTTAATGCAAAAGCTGTTTGGACAGATCAGATATGTCTGAGATTCATCTGATATTAGCACAAGCCTGATGACAAGACAACTTGGCTTCTTGTCTTAAGCTGGCTTGCATGCAATCAGTTCAGAGCACAAGCAAAAATTAAATCCATTTTCACAGGTGGCCCAGACAGACACAAAAACATGTAAAAAAATGAGTGAAGTGTCAGAGTCACCAGAAGACAGTTTAGAACCTTGACTGAAAAGAGAATTCCTACCTCTCAAAGTATTTCTTTAACAGTGAAAGGAAAAAAAAAAAAATCCTTACATTACCTAAATTACATCCAAATAAAATACATTAAAATAGTGTCCAAAGTCATAAAAACAAGTACATTTTCCTATCTTCAGACCTAGCAGACCTGCATTATCAAAGTCTCAATCAGAAACCAAAACGACTCTAGGAATCCCACTCATCAACAGGTCCTCACATAGACTAAAAATAGGATAGACCCAGAAAAACTTCAGGTGTAAGAAAGCAGCAACAGAAGGCACAACATAGCATGAAGGTTTCGCATTCTGGAAAAAACTTTGCTGTGCAGCATATCATAAGAGGAAGTTAATTTAAAACAAGCCTTAAGGCTTAAACTTTCCAGTAGCGAGGCCATCAAAATAAAATTACACCAAAACCACTTAAACTTTCTCTATTATGTTCTTCACAGTAGTAAAAGGGCTAAGGGAAATTGAAAACTTGACCTACCTTTTACAGCTACAGATTTTTAACTGCAAACTGTGCTGTTTTCCATCTATTTTTCAACAACTACTGGACAGCTTTTAAAATCCACTTTTAATATTAAAGGCTATATGGCAAGTATTTGCAAGTGTATTTCTTTACTCTGTAAGCATTTCCTTCCTTTACAAGCATTTTTTTCCTTTACTAGCATTTTACTAGTGACTTGATAAAAGAAACAGATCCAACAATGCCATACAAGTATTCAAATTATTTATTCTTGTAGAGTGTGCCCACAATTGAAGACTGCAAAACATGAGGAATCACTATCACCACAATCACTAATGGTTATTCCAGTTACGGAAGTTCACCCCACTTCAAGTGGAATAAAAGATCACTGCATTTTCCACTGCCATATGGCACCTCATCCACAAGACTCGAAGATAACAATCACTGTAGGGAAGAAGCTATACACACTTGAGCAAATTTCTTGAGCATTTTAGCTACTGTTTCAAATACTATATTTGGCATATGGAATAACACAAAATCTTAAACTATAGCGGCTTATCCACGTATATTTCCAAAAATTCATGTATAAAATTAAGGCCAGAAATGCCCTACACAAGGTCAATCCTTATTTTAAAAATATTTTTAGCTCTGCACATTCTTTGATGCTGTTTATTTTTAGAAAAGATGCAGGATGCTGTCAGATCGTATCTGCAGATCAAGAAAATCCTGAAACGCGGGCATATGCCAAATGAATTGCCATCTCACATGTAAGTATTTTGTGCTTTTCAAGACCTGAGCATCCTGGTTGCTTTAGTATCCAATGCAGTCATTGCCAATTTCTTTCTAAAAGCCATTTGGCACATATTTTAGTCAAAATATCAATAATCTAGAACTATGTATTTTAAATCCAGTTCAAGACAAGGTTCAATTTCACTTTTACAATGAAATGAAATGTTATCTTTATTAATGAATGTAATCTAAGCAACATCAAAGCTATAATGGAGACAGAATGAAATTCTGGGAATACCAGGCAGCATTTCCCAAGTTTAAAAATAAATTTGAAATCCTATTAAACATGTGCATTTCCCAAAGGGACACATTTGCAATTACTTTTGTGTCAGAGATGGCACATTTGGTTTATTTTCTTTAGCATTTTAATAACAAGAACACAAAATTCTCACTGGGAAAGTGTCTTTTGAGTATTTAATAAATACAAGCTTAAATTTTGAAGTCAGGTCAATTTCTGTTCCCAGAAACACTTAACAACTGCATTTCCAAGAGAAGTTTTCGATACACCTAAGATACACTAATGGACTTTGGAAACTACACATAGGTTAGCAGGGTTTATTCATAACTATTGCTACTAAAATTCTGAAAAATTGAGCCCTGAACTGAGGAATTTTCCATTTTTTTTTTCTCTATAGGCATATGCAAAATTGACAGATATGACCACAAATATCATTAAGAAAAATTCTTTTGGCTTAATTTAGAGGTTTAAAAAATTCTGGAATGAAAACATTTATATTCTGGTTTTATTGTGTTAATAGTTTGTAATATAACTTTACCAACATAGGCATCATAAATGCCATACAGGAAAGCACAAACTTTACAGAGGAACAGGACCATTTCCAAAACCGATCAGTAGAGATGCCATATTCCATTTTTCTGTTGCCTCACTTATTTGTGATCCACAAGAACCCCTGTAATTTTAATTGGGGGCAGATTTGAAATACTGATTAAGAGAAGTGAGAGAGTCAATGGAAGGGCAAGTAAGGAATCAATACAGCAAAATATATTACAGTTCCCTTATACCTGTTCCAGTTTGTTATCTCACTCCCAGAGGCAGCTGCACTCTTTTCTTCATCTGTTGTATTCTGTTCTGTCACAGTAGAGACAGACAATTCTGACAGTTTACATCTCTCCATGATTACCATCTCTATTTCTAAAAAAAACAAAAAAAACCACAACACCAAAATTTGATATTTTTAACAATCGCTTATCACAAGCTCTTCTGTATTTTGTGTTTTGCATTAAAAGTGACTGATGCAACTATATATAAGAGGTATAACCATAACTTCAGAAAGGCTAATGAATGAATAGGTTTAGGCAAATTTTCTTCACAATAAAGAGGTTTGCTTACATTTCTTTAAGGAATTTAACTGCCACAAGAAAATTATACGTATACATAATACACATAAAGAAAATATAAAGATTATTTTGGCAAATAAACAAGCAACAATCCCTCTCTCCTCCAAACCACAGCAATTAATAACATAGAAGCTCTTTCTGGAAAAAAGTTTTCTTTGTGAAAATGCTGGTGAGATTGGGGCATGGGTGGACATCGAGTTTCACAAAGGGTATAAATAGGTCTCTATAATTACAGGAAGCTGGATACCTGGTCCCAAGTGGGACCTATTGGACATAAGTCTTAGGACCAAATCTAGCTTTTGCTTAGGAATTTGGACAAAGATGCCTACTAAATGCACCAGTTTGAACTATAGATCATGCCATATTTTCTTCAAATCATCATCAGTTATTTGACACCATTTATTGAAAGCCTTCTCAAACAGACTGTTTACCTAAATCAAAATGCAACTATGTTTGGAGAGGGCTGCCAAAGCATAAAGGTCTTGTTTTCTATTGCTTGCATGCAATTCTGCCACATTTTTTCTCAATTTGCCTAAAGTAAAGACTAGTTTCTGATGCATCCTTCTAATAGTTACTAACTAGTAAAATAAACAGTTACAATATGCTGTAAGACCACTCATCCTATAAAACCATTTCTTCGAGGTCTGCATTACATCAAAAATCCTGAAGACGTTTTCTTCAGCTTTGAACTGTTTAACATCATCTTATACCACGTACTGTCACTTTTAGCACACTTGTTGAATTTTACCACTGAAACATGCATAAAATACTCCTGACCATCTTACAAAGGTGAAGTGGCTACACCATTTGCCTTACCGCAGAAGGAAAAGTTACAAAGTTGTGACATCTACTTATAAAGTGCCCCATAATTGTGTACACCTAGGTGCAAGGCATGCATTTGTGATAAGGTCCAAAAACTACAGAAAGATATGAGAACACTTTCATAGTTTTTAATCGGATTACATGTTCTGACAGAATCACTTAACATGAGAAAAAAATACAGCCGAAGACTGAAACAAATTTAGTAATCCCACATTTACCTAATGCAACAAGAGAACAAGTCATGTAACAGATCACAACGAGGTCCACACAGTAAATAAAAGTATCCAAATTGTAAGCATCTTTTTTATTTGCTGGTATACTCACCTTCATTTTCACTGCTTGTTCTGATGCCCTTTGAACTTGCTTCTGTACCTTTAGTTTTATCTAGGTCATCTTGGTTATCTTCAGATCCTCTCTCCTCTTCATCTTCTTCACCAACATTTTTATAGTTGGGTCTTTTCTGCAACCTCTTCTTCCCCTTCTGTTTGTTAATTTCAAGAGATCTCTCCAGTGTTTCTGTTGGTTTTATGAAACATCTGATACTTGACTTTGCCTGTAAATTTGAAGAGTTTACACTGAGTTTACAGCAAGACATTTTTAACTCTAATTGATAAACTTCAGTTCACATAGGAGAGAGTTTTTAGAATGTAGATTAGCATACCACTTACAAATCTCAAATCAACAAGAAAGCAGACCTCAACTTGTATCAAATCATCAATAGAACTATTATTTCCAAAGTAACATATTCTAAAGATCTATCATTTAAAAGTATGACATCTTGAGACAAGATCTAGAACTACCTATTTCATAAGTTATTATTATTAAATTTTTTCCCCTTCTTTGAACTTTCTTAACAGGCAAAACAGTACCTACAAAATTAAGGTACCTTTTGCAAGAAGGACAAAGGCAGCAAAATCTAAAGTGTGTGTTGATAGAAATGTATTAATATGAAATACAATTTTTAAATGTCTTTGGCACTAGCAAGGACAAAAACCAATGCTCTATGCTGCAAGCTTTTTTTGAATTTTAATCTTCCCTCAACAGCATACTAGTCTTTGTATCAACATGGAACAAATGGCATGGACATCAACCAACCTTTTTGGGCTTCCAGACGTGGGCCTTACCAAGTCCAGAAAACCAACATCACTTCATTTGTTAAGACTTCAATATACTTATGTTCTACCCAAAGATATCAGAAGTTTATCACTCAAGTCAAAACACTGTTTTTTGACAAAAGGCCAAACAGTATTCAATCAGTATCTGATTTCCCCAATTATTAATTCACAAAGCAAGACATTAAATGTAGATGACAAATTTCTCCCAGAGGAAATAAGCATTTCCAAGAACCCGTGCCATCCTAACAACAGAGACGAACATATTCTTGCAGAACGGCACAAGACACTACAAGAAGTTCTGTGACTAGGAGGGCTAACAAAACTTGGTTTCCTACAATTTTGCCAATTGTTTCTGAGCTGTGATGCTTTGAGCTCCCTTCTCACTTACTAGACCTGCCAGCTGGATTACCAGAGTACATACTCCCTTCTCACCCAGAGCTATAAACATTGATCAGCCAAACCTCCCTTGTTACTGACAAGTGAAACACATGGCGTGGGGGCTTCCTGCCAGCACAGGTTTACTCTGAACAAGACTGCTACAGAAACTTTGTTACCTTTCAGACCTCAATACTTCAATCACACTTAGCTGATGCTGGCTAAAGGGGTAAACGTTTTAGGGCAAGCAAGAGGAAGACGACCAGAGTAAACAAAACTGATTCCACTCCTTGCCTTAGGTGACCCAAGTACAATAAGCATTGAAGATGAGTGCAAAGAGACCTCAGAGAAAAAATTGTGGAAAACCCCTCCCTTCACTCAATAAGGAACACTTATACATAAAAAAAAAAAAAAAAAAAAAAGAGCAGGAAAAGATCTGGGAAAAAGCCTTCTACAAGACAAGGGGCCAAGGTGTTTCTCTGAATCTTCTTTTTAAAAAGACTTTACAGAAATCTTGCAAAAGTCACCGTATGCTTGGCGTTGAAACAAACCATATACTAGGAGGAATCTTTCACAATACCAAAAAGCCCACAATGTGAAATTTACCACACGTACGTCCCCCAGTAAGCTCTCTGATATATATTTTTAGTCTGATCAAACTGCAACATAGGAAGGTTATAAAACAACCAGAGTTACAACCAGATACCTTTTATTGATGGCCTCTGGTCAGAAAAGTCATAAGGAAAGGGAAGAATGCATTAAGCCCTATTCTTCAAGAAAAGTATCATGGAAGTTGCATAACGCATTTTCCTCTTCCTGCATTCGCTTCTTAAAATTGCTTTCTAGAATCCTGTAGCTACTTTCTTTATGAAAAATGCATGTAGTTAACATCCTTGCATTTCTAATATGCTGTTAGCCATGTAACCAAAATACCAGAAGAGCAATGTGATCATAGGCACTGAACCATGGTCTGGTCCATCTCAAGAAAGAATGCTTAGAAAAAGTCAACATATATATTCTGTTCTGCTAAATGTAACAAGATTACATATAAAACATTTTAAAATCAGACTTAAGATTACTTTACATAGTATGTGGTCTATCTAAGTTGATTATACAGTTTGAGATATTGCTATTTCATACTTCTAAAAAGTCTTTCAACTGTATTTTCTACTATGGTTTATCTTGTGCAATATGTGCTGGTAAAATAAGGCAGTACCAGTAACAACTTTTACAGGAAGGAGAAAGTAGGTTAAACAAGAAACCAAGAAACATGAAATAGGTAGAACTGGCACACATCCGAATTATGGAGGAACACAGATCTCACAGGAAGTAAGGTAAACCTTAAAACGATGACTGCTAACAAGTTTAAACATATTCTGTTGGCTACACACATTCCAACTCTCATCATGAGCTAAGAGTTAGTATTTCTACTGATGTCACCTAAAACCAGAAATACAGGGAAAAAATGTGTAAAGAAAAGTCTATCTTAATTTGCTACACTTTGAGGTGGAGAATCTGTTCAATGGAGGTTGAGCAATCACTAGTGCCCTATGATGTTCAGCAGATCTCCATGGGTAGGTTATTGCCAATTCATAAGCCATTAGCATTTAGATCCGCTGATGATTTTTTCCAGAAAATTATTTTGAGGAAAAAGTACCATCTGTTTCTCTGCTGACAAATACCATTACTCTTTTGCTCTAAATAACTCTGGGTATGTTGCATTTATACACGGCAACTGCAACCCTTCTTGGCTTTTATTTTGTTAAGTAGTCTTTACCCATTTAGTCTCCTATCATGTGTCACTGCTTTTGGTAATCTCGGTCTGTACTCTCTACACCTCATTCCACTTTAATTCATCTTATCAGGAAGATGAATACAGACATGAGGTTCTACTTACTTTGGGTTTTAGAAACTACATGTTAATTAGAAACTGGCAGTTACACTTCAATTTAAATATAACAAGACATCTTTATTACCAGAGATGAATAGTATTTGGTACAAAGCAGGGGTTTAGACATAACTGCGGCTCACCATAACACACAGAAATATCCCCAAAACAAGCAGTTTAGGAGAGAATCAGAATGATTGCCATGGGAAATTATAATAGAAAGGAAGTAGTAAAAGATAAATCTGTGTCTGACTTAAGAAACACAATTCTAAACTCAGTCATAAAGTAAATTAAAAAATTTGCCTATCAATTTTCTCTACTAACCCCAGAACAAGCAATTCTAAAGTAGCTTCCAAAATAGTTTCCATTACTCAATAGAAGTTTGTCATTTCTTTGCAACAGAATACACCACAGTAATAACTTTGCAATGATCCTGATACACTTTATAGTCCAAAGAACAGCCCCTGAAATGGCTAACAACGCTCAAAAATCAACTTTCTACTCTAAGAAGTTCTATCACAGAGCAACATGAAACTGCCTCACTTTACTTAAGTTGTCTATGCCTCCATATCTACACAGCTGACTTCAGCCTGACTGCATTGAGTTGTGTATCAGTAGAAAACACCATGCAAGATACGCAGTAGTTGCTCATACACATCAACTGAGAGCAGCTCACTTGATAGCTCCCGTCACTGGAAGTAGGGCATGAGCTCTTCTGCTGAAGATTACTCCCTGCTCTTTCTGCAAATAACCAACCTCCACCAGTATGCTTTCTGACAGTACAGGTTTTCCCCTCCAAGGCTTCATTGAAGAATATGGTTGAATTTACTAAAAACTAAAGTTTCTCCCATGGAAGATTTTTGCTCATCCACCAAAAGTGCCATCACTCTGCTCTCCCTGTAACAAAGGTCCACCTCTAGCATTTTCACTAAGTGTCTATCCTAGAAAGCCAATACCCCTTCTATTTACTACCTGTTCAGGTATGACAGAACTCCCAATTTATGTGCCATGAGGACACGTTTTTAAGACCACTAAGCAGCAGCCCAAACCACAACAGAAACCCTTAATATTCCTAATGTTAGTGCAAGCACACAAACATATGCTACAGCTATTGTGCAACTCTGTACAGTAACTATGACAGGAAAAGAGAATCTCACTTCTGCAACAACTGCTGCCCCACCCTCCCACCACAAATTTCCTAGTAACAAAGCTGCTTCTGCACAAGTAACACACACGACACTCAGTACGCAGCTAGCAGGTCAGACATTGCTAACTAACATAAGAAAGATTGCTTTATCTCAAACCATTCAGTCAGCTTTACCATTCCACTGTAGTTTTTTCTAAAGAAGATTAGATTCTAAATATCAAGGTCAACAGTACGAAATACAAGAACCCAAAAGCTACTGGCTAAGATCAGCCCACAACAGCAGAAGAAATTTGAAAAAGTTGGACTTGTATCGTGGAAGGGTTGAAGCATATCTCCCCCTTGAAACTCTCACAGCTACAGCCACTGGTGGGAAAGAATGTGCTTAAGAACCAATCTACTGCTTGTTATAAATTAAAAATTTCAGTCAGTAACTCTTTGCTGACCAGTCAGACATTAGGGGACATGGTCAATCTTTAGACAGAACTAGAGTCAGAAGTCTCTTAACCAAAGTAAGGTCATACCTGCCTCTTATTACCATCCCCAAATAGCCTTTAAAAAGTAACATACAAGCATTTCACAAACTGTGAAACAAATGACAAAAGGGGAAAAAAAAAATATATATACATGACACACTTAGAAAAAACACTAACAGCAGCATCTAGCAATATCTACAGAGGATTAAATCTGAAGGTACAAGGGCAATGACAAAATGATAGCACTTCCATCTCTTTGTGGCTGGTGTATATTCTCTCATGCACACTGATGCACGCGTTCAGAGATGATCAACTTTACTGCTAAAACACTGGGAATATTCAGACAAAAAACTTTATTTCTTTCTATATCCAAAGGATTTACCATAGGGCCAGGTATTTCTTCTAAGTCTCTCATTTCTACTACAAGCTGCGTTAAGGAAATGATTTCACAGGAAAAGTTGTGATGACTCATTTCTGTTTCACTACCAAAGAGCCGAGAACAAAAACTGAATGCATTAGACTCGATTACAAAAGTGTCCCATCAAAATGACAGAAGCATTTGCAGTGTCTGACACCCGCAGAAGCAAAAAAGTATTCTAATTTGTGTCCTACACGTTCTTGTATCACTACCTGAAATATATATGCATGCACAAAAAAATATTGCAACTTTGACAAGAACACTATGCTGTAAGTTGCACAGAGCATTTTTCTGCTATAATATCCAACAACAAAAACTGCAATTGCCTATTGCCACTCTTCTCTCCTAAACACAAACACCTTAGCTTACCAGATCCGATACCTGATTTTGTTTTTCAAATATTTTCTTTGCCTCTAAAAAAAAAAATAAATTAAAGATTAGTTGGCCACTTACTGAGTTTTTCTGTATATCTTGCTCAACTTTAGAAGAAAACACAGAGAGATCACCATTAAGTATAACCTCAGCCAATGAGTTCACCAAAGGGGCGTAATGTATAATTAGAAAAACCTATAAAAAGAAGGGTGGAAAGAAATATCAGACGTATTACAGAACACATCCAGTTTCACAATTTCAGTCATTGAACATACTTCTTTGACCCTGTTAAACTGGTACCTTAAGTTTACATATACCATAAAGTACAGTTAGTAACACCGATAGTTCATGAAATCTACTTCAAAACACAGGAGACCATAATCCCTTCTACAGGTAATTGACCTGTCTCTACATTTTACTACCTAGTTTTAATAATTTTTCATTCTTTTCCCCACTTCTGAGAAATGCAAATTTCCTCTCCTCATTAGCTTTGAAAGGAAAGCTGTGTGATACTCTAGCAAGGAACCAAAACTGCTCCAGAAAATTGTGGGGTTTTTTGAGAAACTACACATACTGATTATGGTATGCAGCATCCTCTGACCTTGTATGCCAATGACTGAGAGGACTCCAGTAAATTCTGTGTTGTGCACACAATTACTTTGCAGTGATTCACGAGTAAATGTCATGCAATAGGCTGAACTGGATCAGAAGCAGTTTTTCTGGCTATGAAATTGGAGCGAATTATGGTCTAGCTACAAAGCAACTACGTAATACAGGAATAAGGGCCATACTGCCTACAACATTAAAGCACTTACCCAGAAGTGCTTTGGTGCTTTAACAGAGTTCTCCGTTTACACTAACCACTCTACTTTTAGGGAAGGCTTGCAAGGTTGGGCCAGTAAACAGTTGGCTTCTGGACAGAACCTGCTCAGATCCAGCCACAATACCCTTATGTCAGCTTATATCCATTACCTTCACAGCAACATCAAAACTGGATCCCTAAACAGTAGTTCTAGATGAAAAAAATCCCCAAATAATTTTTAAACCAGTAAATCTAATCATGGTTTTGACAATATTTAGCTAAACATGATCTCCACAGGTTTTCTGATTAAAGTCAGAACCATTCCAGACCTCAAAAGTGAAGTGATTATTATCATGCAGTGGTGACCCGTGTAAAACTTCGTAAAGTCACAACACACTTCAAAAATACTTTGAACAACCCCACAAATTGCTCAAGCTTCTTCTAATTCAGAAAGTGTAGCTTGACTATATACAAGCCTGTTTTGGCATAAGTACATTATATGTTCACTTTGTGAAAAGTGAATGAAAATCCATGATGAAAACCCACAGCAATGGATTTTCATCTGCTAGTATGAGTCTCTCAAACACTTGTCTCTAATACCTGAATAATGCCTAAAGCATGTGTCCGGTGTCAATAACAGAAATAGTTAAGAAGGTTTTTCAGATACTTAGTGTACACTTTTTCAGATCCCACTCCATCAAAGACAGATTCTAGGTTCAAAAAAGGTGGAAAAATATGCATATCTGACAGCCACAGAAAAAGCAGCTCAATTTTCTACATCCCATCCCATTCTGACACACAAAATTTGTTCCCAGGTCTTTATGGTTAGGAAAATAAGTTCCATTGTCTTTATTAAAAACAATGAAGAACATACATGCATATCTTGAAACGATACCTAGCCAATACTTCCAACTGAAATCAAAGAGGTTAGAAGAGATCAACATATACAACCCTATGATGCAAACCCCTTTAGTTACAAGAAGCTGTTGCCCCCATGATTTTATCTGTAGTAACTCACTCCCACAACATCACTAATTTTTTGGTTTAAATTAAAAAGCATCAAATTATATCATGGTGAAAAAAAATCACATTTTTCAGAAAAGTTCTTAAAAAAAGAAGATGAAACTATGTCCAGACCATAATAAAATGACTAATGTAAAATCATAAATAAAAAAAAATATCTATGAATACATGTAAAAACTATTTTTGGAGAATATAATTTAAAAGAACTGATCTCATACAATGCACCGAAGACTACGGGGAGAAAAGATTATTTTTCTCTACAAAAAACCCCTAAAATAATCCATGGTAAAACTGTCTTCATTTGAAAATAAGTTCCAGAAAGAAAAGGACATAGGACTGGTAAGAATAAGAAATAAGTACTTAATTATAGATTTAAGATATAGGCACAATGAAATTAAAATTTTGAGAAAGTTTGAGTTTTTGGTGGTGATGGGTTTTTTTGGGTTTGGTTGGTTGGGGTTTTTTTGGGGGGGGGGGGAGGGGGGGTGTTGGTTTGGTTTTTGGTTTTGTTGGTTTTTTTGTTTTGTTTTTTTTAACAATCAAACAAAACATGAGATCATTGCTCCCTCTACATTTCAAAAAGGAAAATTCAAAATTGGAATCTTCCATAGCTTAGGTGGACTATACATCATCTATCTAAATTTCACCTGCAATTTTACTAAATTCTGTCCTAGCAAGTTGCATGGCTCTACTATGCACCATTTGTTAGGTGGTGTACATAAACTATAAATGCTCTAAAGGCTACCCTTTATTCTATTTTTCTATTATTCTATTAATTCAAGTAAAAAGCTATTTGGTCTGTCCATAAAAGGACAAATTATCTTGCCTTTTTTTTTTCTAATGGAAAACTAATAGGTTTAAAACTTTGTTTGCCAAATTGTTTTTCATAGCTCTGCTAAAATAGACGAAAATAAAGTAATTTATAAATCATAACACTACTGCAAAACACGTCCTGAAATAGGATAAAATACTTAAAATACTTACTTGAGAAAGAAGATAGAGAGAAACTTGGAAACTTATTTTTGGACGCTCTCCACCCTACAGAAAAAAAAAGTTATGAAAAATGCTGATTTATTCATACAAAGTTAAAGCATTTACACTGTTTAATATTTTATTTAGAACAAAACTTTTCATATTGTATTGTTTCATATTCTGATACAGAATGTTCAGAAAGCTTCGTGCTCTTTAACATTCACTTCTTGTAAACTATTTGAAATGAAGACTCTCCAAATAAGCATATCCCTTACTCTACAAACTTTAAAAATGGCTATTGCTTACTGTCTTCCACAGTCACTTTGCTAACTTAAACAGATGAGTATCTGAGAAGTATGTTGGTTTTCACTATGCTACTATTCCTTCAAAAAGTAATTCTCACTTAACATTTATTAAAGTCTGCTCTGAAAATTAGCTATTCAGAAGCAATGAAATACTACCCACATAATAAAAAACATTCTTGACAGATGCTTCTCTAAATCAAGTAAGTCACATCAGACAAAAGTATTTTAAGTATAACTTGACCACAACAGTGCTAAATTTATATACCAGTAGTAATGAAAATGTTCTGCAAAATAAATCAGTGATACTTTAAAAACTATCACCAAATAAATTAATCAGTTATCTCAGGAGGTAAGAGCAGCCCAATCTTATGATCACAAGTATCTCTGACATCGTGACAACACATATGCCTGAAAACAGGAGGAAAAGCAGATTTTTGTACACGCAAAAGTAGAAAGAGTTAGAATAGCTGAAATGAAAGTAAAAGTCAGCAAGTCTGCTTCACCCTATTTCAATGGCAACACAAAAAGCTGATGGTTATTCAATCTTCAGTGCACATGCAATATACTGAATTCATTAACTTGCAGTAAACCTGACCTTTAGTTAATGAAAGTATGCTTAAATTGACAAAGCATTGTGTATCTTAAGAACAAACACCACTACAGAAAATTTAAGAAGGGAGAAGGGAGGCAGAAAAAAACAAAAAAAAAAAAGAAAAAACAGGACAGTAATTTTTATTTTTTAAGACAAGGGAATACAGGAACCTACACAGGTTTTAAAAGAACAGTTTCTATTTCATTAAAAATCAACTGTCCGCTAAATGTAAAGGCTATGCTTTAAAAATAAATTCAACTATATTACATTCAAACACAACTTACCTGCACATAGAAGAACCAAGTATCAAAACCAAAAGTTTATATTTTCTACCTGAAGTGGATTTTTACATCATGGAAAATTTGCACGTATACTGGGAAAAGGTACTATAATCTGCTTTTGCCAGGAGAAAAGTTACCATATCAGAAAAGGAAATCACACACCTCCCAGTGTCAGGGAAACGTGAACCCTTTTCTGGATTTGCAGCTCTTCTCATCTCCACCACTATTATTAGCATTTAACAACCATGTCGTCCAAAACAGTATTTGTTTGGTGAATAAAGTTTCACCTATTCTAAACTTAAATTCTGTTTCTGGGTACTTCCCCTACAGTTACCTTATTTAAGCTGCTTAATGTAAAACATACAAACATAGATATTGACAGTACTAGCCCTATAACACCCGCTGAACAAATCACTACGCATACTGAAAGCAAGTAATACCTTTAAAACTCAATTGTTTGCAGGTATTAGCTTACCTTATCTTGATTTACTAATGAATACACATAGAGGGGAAGAAAGAGCCTATTAAGTAGGTGGTCTGTCAGCACATCATTTAGAAATTCACAATTAATGATAAGGATATCATTAAGGTAATGTAAATGATCAAGATGTTCTGCTACCAGGTCACTCAGTTTGCCTCTATTTCTGTGCCTGAAAAAGAGAACAGAAAGAAGGTATCAGATATAATCATTGTCTAAGTCTTAAAACCTTAAGAAAAGAATTATTGTGCCTTCCCTTCCACAGATTATCTCATGCAGATCGACTGACTAAAGATGATGTTTTCCGTCAAGTCAACTAATGCGGCTAGCAAACAGTATTCAGGCTTGTATGTGCTTTAGGATGCACATATCAAGTTTTTCCCCCGAGTTTTCAGAAGCAATATTTTTACAAAACTTCTTTTCACTGTCAGAGTCTTTTTACAAGCCAGCCATAAAAACCAGTAAATTTGTTTCCAAAAATAAAAGAAGAAATCTATCTTGTATCTAACTTCTTCACTTTAAGAAGGCAAGAAACAGCTGCCCATTCTAAGGTGGGAGCGGGACGACAAACCAAGAATAACCTGAATCAACAAAATATTTCTGTAATTGACAGTGGAATACTACACAGGAATTTCAGGTCTGGCAGTTCTGATATGAAATAAAGTTCCCCTTTCCAGTTTAAATTTTTTCCCTAGAATCTTTTCAAAAATCTGTTCTACTGAGATGATAAACAGGATATACAGAAAAGGAACATCAAAAAGACAAAGTTAATATGATTGAGAAGCACAAAATCCCTTTTGTGTCTTCTGGATAGCTACCAAATTCAGCAGAATTAAAACAAAGACGAAGAAAAAGAATGTTGCCAAACACTAATTTACTTGTACAAATATTAGCACAGATAGGGCACACAGCACTAACTACTATTAACTCAAAGAATCACCAAAAAACTTTGTGATAATGAAAAGCTTGAACTGTCTACAACGGAACGTATTCAGAAACTAACTTAACTGAACTATGTAAACAAAATAAGGAGAGTATCAACATCTGGGAAAAGCGTGTCTATTCAATACCCAGCATTTGTAAAAGCTTACTCTTCATCAGTCTGCACACAGTTATCCAGTTCTATCACGTGGCTTCCAATAAACCAAACGAGGTTGGAGAAATAAGGGACAGCAGTTTTATCTCTAATGTAATGCAGCATAGGTTGGTTGTCCACTAAAGAGAAATTGTTAAGAAGAAAAAATCAGTTGCCAATTTTTTAAAATTAATTTTTAAGAAATACAACAAAGTATCTTCTGAGTTTTGATTACATGCTAGCTTTTGATATGAGTATATACCTAACATGATCTTATGCATGAAATGGACATCTACAAAAGTGTCATATCAATTCTTAACTGGCTTGAATGAGCCTAATATTGATATATTTACATAGATCTGAAAATTAAAAAATCTAGTGGAATTCAGAAAGGTTTTTTTAGGACATTCTTTATTAAAAAGAAGAGAAAAAAAAGCGTAAGAACAAAGCAGTAATACTGAAAGTCAAGCTAGTTAGACTTACATGACACTGCATTAAGGAACACAGGAATCATCAGTGAAGGAAGGGCAAAAGAAACAGACAACAGTTAACAGGATTAGGAACCGGGATAGCGACATCCTCCAAAAGGGTTTAAAAAGCTAAAGCACAAAGCATCTAAACTAAAAGATACAGGGTAGGTGTTAGATCAGAATATATGCAAATGGATAGTAAATAAATTATGAAACCTGAACGTCCGAGCTGCGTTTTTTCTACTCTAACCTTTATATCACTACAACATTCAATGAAAATTCCAGACAAGTACATGCCCTGCATGACCATATTCCACAATACATACTACCTTACAGCACACTGATTTCAGAGGTAGAAATTCTGAATGCACACCGATTTTTCTACAGAGATCTCTGATATTTTCAGTTTATTACAGATTGTATAGACCCCAAGAAAAATTTAGGGGGAAGTGACTTTTAGACATTGTCTAGTCCAAACCCATTCTCAAAGTAGCACTAATGTCAAAGTTCAACCAGGTTGCCACAGGCCTCATTGAGTTTTGAAGATCTCAAACAATACAGATTCCTCAGTTTCTCTGGAAAACTTGTTGCAGTGCTTAAATATTCTCACAGTGAAGTTTTGGGTTTTTTTCTTATATCCTACTGGCATATCCGGTACAGGAATTTGCAACTGCAGTCTCCTGGCCTTCACTGGTCATCTCTGGGAATGGTCTAGCTCTTCTTTAGACTGGCGTGACCTAGGAGCTCTATGGTTATATTCTAATGCACTCCAAATCCAAAAAGAAGTGATGTAGCCAGCAAGGTTACTGCTTCATATATTATAAAGCTCAAGTTCATAAATAAAATATACTTGATATTCTTAAAGCACTTATTTTGGGGGGTTTGGCTTTTTTATTTGCTTGGTTTTTTTAAATACAGTCACATTCTGATCTCTGTTGGAAAGGACACTAAAGTTCCTTTTGTACTCTTGTGTTCCTTGATACTCTTTTGGTTTTTTTTAAACCAGTTTCACCTGTGAGGAAACAGTACTATTTACAATACTGTAAACGTACATATTGTACGTTTGGGGTTCTGTTTCATAAAAAACCAAAATGTATATCTGAAGCATGTCAACATGCTAAGCTTTCCAATCTCATAAAACAGACAGAAAACCCTTAAATGTAAATAACTGAAAATTAAAGTACAATGAAACAAGCATTTTGTACACATGCATTTTTTAATACATAAAAAGCATACCTTTGTAGACATTTAAAGTTATAGTCCTAACAGCAATCCTGACCATGCTTTCTGGGTGGTTAAAAAATTTAATAGCTTCAGTGTACAAAGCGAAGTCATTAGTGTGCTGTAACAAGAGGAAAGAAAGTATTTATGAATTAACCAAAACACGTACAGAGTATTTGTTGAAATTCTGTACAAAAATTGTTTTCCATGTATTACTCTTTTTACCTTCTACTTAAGTAATCGAAATTTTACAATGCACAGTCAGCTGCGTTTGTAGCTCTGCATTAAAATAAACTGCTTTAAGCATCAGAGCTTTCCATGTTAACGCTGCACATATTCAGTGCTTTAATGCCCTCTTCTGGCAAGAAGTGGAATGGAGCGAGAAAAACCCATTTCAACTTTGGCCTTTGATTACTCAGGCTTCCTAGACTTTGACTAAGCCTCTTAGAACCAAATGGTGCAACAGAAAAGATCCTGTTTATAAAAGCACAAGATCACAAGGCATAAACAAGTTGAATTCTCAGGAAAGCAGACTTCAGAACTACTGAAGCAGTCCAACACAACACTAACTTCCAGAGTTTGATCTTACTATAGTTGTATGAGGACAAAACCTTCTTAATCATGCTTTTGTAGAGATTCCCACAATGAATTCTCAATCACTGATATTACTGCTATAAAAATAAATGCAGGACATGCTGAGACAAGAGACTAAATAGAATATGTGCCAAATCGCTATCAATTTCTAATTAAAGTTCTCTTATCATTATATTGCAACTCTTTCTTCACCTACCTCATTATAAAAGAAATGTACAGTATGATTGTTGAGTTTCAGAGAAAGAGTTTTCAAAAATGATATGTAATATGCCATGATCTCCTCATCAGAAAAGTCAAATTTGTGGACAATAATAGAATTTACATAGTTATTAGACAGCAGGTAGTCTGAAAAATAAGAGACATTACACAGGTTAACAGAAAGAAAAAAATCATGCTAACTAGCTGTATTTAAAGTACCAGCTAACAACAAACCACCTGATGCTTGAAGATACCAATTTTTAGACAAACAACTCAAGTGATGGCTTCAAGTGGTAACATGAGGAAATTGTTCCCTACAAAGGTCTTTGCTCCCAAGAACAAGACAACTGAGAATACACTTCAATTTATATAGGCTTGGCAGATAATAAATAACACTTTTAAAGTCCTCTCTTATCCTCCCAAAGTCATAAAATCTCAAAGGCTTGTATATGACTTTCTCTTCATGGAGAAAGGAGAGTTGTGGAATACTTTAAACTAACCATTAATTCTCCATCCTCTTTATACGTTTCTAAAAACCTTGAAGTAAACGCAAGTGGCTAAATGCCAGCCCCAATGATGTCAGAACACTTCCAGTACAAATGAGACAAGAGTTCTACTGCACAATCTGTGGCAGTGAGGCAAACATTTCAGATCACAACTAATTTGCTGACTTAAAGAACTCCTTGAAATATGCAAATAAGTGTCTCAGTAGTACCAGACAACTACTCTGGTACTACTGAAAATTTACATTAAAAGGTATTTTGGAGTCAAATTACATTGTATTTTCAGTAGTGTTCAATTAAAAAGATTGTTAGGAATTCACATAGTTCTTCTGTGAAGGGGCACTAGGACTAAATTTCATTAAATGAAAGGGAATTCAATCAAATCTTGATCACTGAATCCTAAGCAGTTTAAAAGTGTGCCCTTACACAGCGATGTTTCATGACTGATGTTCTCAAAAAGGATGTTCAGAGTCTGCAGAAGCTGTACACACACGTAACGACCGGACTTCTGACGCAAGATGTTCAAAAAGAAAACAAACATATTCTTCTCCAAGAAAAAGCTGAAATAAAATAGAGGTGTCATTAAGTCAGCTGCTCTATTTAACAGCAACATAATTTTACTAGGATCAGGGACAATTCTAGGCAAGTTTGACAAACAGCATGTTTTACATTTATGAAGAATTATGTTGCAAAGTTTTATCTATATAACAGAAGAATATCTTCCAAAAAGCTTAAATACTAACAAGGGTGCTTAAACACTGGTTTTGATCCACTTTAATTATTTTTTTTTCCACACCAGAAGCAAGCATTTCGTGTTTTATTATACAATTCAAACAGAATTGAATGCTTGCAGCGTTTTTAAACCAGAAATGCGTGCAATTTAAAGAGAACAGTGTGGACTTTTTCCTACCAGGACATGACAAATACATATCTATGAATTTTTTTTTTTATATTAACTGCAGAAAAAACTCATTCCTGAAATTCTCTCAAGCAGAGAAGACAGTAAGGAATGTGATGGAGTTACAGTATAGATATGAGTAATAAGTTAATTTTCTTACTCCACATCATAACCCAATCATATTGAAATAATCTTGTAAAAATAAACTGAACCACTCCCTAAATAAGTAATTAAAAATACCAAATACCTTAAGCTTTACTTATCTCGATCACAAATTGCCTTTATAAAAGAGCTAATGTCTCGAAGGAAACAGCCAAGCAAAGGCATTAATACAGTCAGATTTGCAACTGTGAATATTTGTTTTGAAGTTCATTTTCCTATCACATTATTTTATGAGGATTAAAATATCATCTCAACAAAACCTCTAAATTTCATAGCTAGAATAAGATATGTATTTGTACTATTTTATAGAAACTGAGGTCAACAAATTAAAGTCATATGATACTAATAGACATACTGAGTAAATCTGGGCCCTAAAATAGGTTAGATTTTGTGTTTGTATCAAAGATTTGAGAGTCAAACAAAAGTCTTACATGAAAGGGGCTCTGGACTTGGAACACTTTTTTTTGTTAACAAAAGCAAATTCTGTTTCTTTGTATGACAAGCATATGATCCTGCTTACCTGTCTGCTACAGGACATAGCTTTCTACTTATTTTCATGAAATAGAGTCTTGGAAGAGTTAACCTTTTCAACTAGATGTCTATGCAAATCTAATCATTCTTCAAAAACAAAACCAGAGTCAAAATTGCTTCTAAGTACTTACTCAAATACCGAGCTGTCATTCTGATCGCCCCATATAAGGATCTCTGTTATAGAACGAATAGTCTCTACCAGCAGGTTGCGGTTGTGATCTGTTACTGTCGTATTTTTAGTCAAAACATGATACATGTACCTAAAAGAAAAAATAATTACAAGTAATATACTATCCTGACACTTTCATGTGCACCATGTTTGTCTTTAGTAACTGTAATTTAATGTAGACACACACACTATGTCTTATCATTGTACAATTTTAAAATCCTGAAGTTTCCTTTTAAAAATGATGCAGAGAGAAGAGTAATTGTTAAACAGAAAACATGACAAAAAAACAAATGCGCAACTATCCAGGTGAGTTATGAATGCTTATGCATATGTTAACAAAGGACTAGAAACTATGTAACTGTTGTCCCATGGTGCTTCTTATGGCAACGAAGTGAATTTCTTTGGAAGTATATTAAAGGAGTGATGAGCAAGAAAAAGGAGAAACAGAAGCAGCAAGTAAGCATGGTAAGCATGCAGTAGCCGATACGGGTAATTCTGGCAAGAGACATGCAGATTTAAGTAGAAAAGTTAGATCCCTTCTCCTGTCTGCAGAAACACTGCACAGACTCACGTCAATTTGGTGGTTACTCATCAGGACTGTCAAAGACTACTCATTCATCTTGGCAAAGCTTAACCATCAGGTTTCTGGCCCTTCAAGCATAGAAGTACTGATCAGAAAGGTGGCAAATTCTGGCTTTACCATCTCAAAGGGCAAGATTTTAAGGCTGTCTGGTGAAGTTTAAAAATATGTCTATGTTACGACAGGTGACCAGAAGCTAAATAAAATTTGAAAGGCTTGTATTGTAAATCTCAGATTTTACTCAGTCAAGGAAGCACCTTTCTCCCCCGCAAACCCTGCAAATAAAATGTTACATCAAAGATTACTTCCCAATTAAAGCACAAGAATTACCACTGCTTTTTTCCCTCTAGTGTGGAGGTTTTTTAATTTTTTTTTATTTTGCTTTTACATAGTAATAAAGAAAAGGGATGGATGCAAGAAAGTAAGTAAATAAAAAATATAATCAGAGAAATTTCATGTCATTTTAAAACTGCAAGAGTTTAGATTACTTAACACAGATCATATGTTGCTATACTGCAATCTACTGAAAACCAGGCATAATACCCAAGTGTTCAGGATTATCTGAGCAATATACTCATAAGTGTTTGGGAAGAAAGACAGATTTTCCATACTATCAACCCTCCCATGAAAAGTGGAGTTAATCAAAACTCTCAGGGTCTATTTTTGGGAAAACAGCCTGCGTGTCCTGACTCTGGGGCAGCCTACCATTATTGATTTGGATTCCATGAAAGTTTGTTCAGTGACTCAGGTTGAAATTTTAGGAATCTTATTAGTGTGATGCAGGTGTTGAGAAGTCCAGGAAGCCAATTTTTAAGCAACAGACCCAAAGACCTCAGGCAGCTATTAAGTAAAAGACAAAAATACCAATTTTGCCAAGCTACTGTAGGTTTCCAGAAAACACTGCACATTTCTAAAACAAAATTTTGGGGTGTCTGCTTTAAACTAAGTTTCAGAAGTTTAGATCAATAACAGACTTGAAATCACATTTCAAAAAAACAGTATTCCTATCAATTTTATCCACACTAAGAAACTGAATCACGGCACAGGGCAAACATGCAGCTGGAGACTAAAATGCCATTTAACTGCACCCACATAACAGGCTGTTCCAACTATTTATCAGACTTATGAAGACAAAACAAGATGTTACCAAGTTTCAGAACCTTTTTCATGCTTGAATTCAATTTAAAAAATAAAAAAGTTTTATCATATTTGCAGTTTACTTCAGATTTGCAAAATTTGTTTTGGGGAATCATCTTCAACCACTGAGCTCAGCTAGCCAGAACTTCACAGGACTCACTGCAAGACATAGCCCGTCCTCATAAGCCATGCAGGAAACAGAAGTTTCTTATGCTGTTATGGTAAAACGCTATATGCTTGCTGATCTTGATACTGCTTAATCATCAAACAACAATAGTACTGTGTCAAGTACTGCACAAGGACACCAAGAGATAAACAGCTCTCAGAAGCTCACAGTTTTAACAAACTTGATACACTGCACGCTCCCTTCCCTCCTCCCCAAAATCAGCAATGTGAACATCATATTAAGGTTAACCTAACGGACAGCAGAGGAAAGAGGAAGAAAGAGGGAAGAGATGGCAGGAGGTGGAAAAAGATCAGCTTTTCATACTCTAATACTCCTCAGTAAAAAGTTTTCTCTCCCTCTTCATGCTGCTTTTTCCCCCCTCATAAATCAGTACTAATTTCCCAAATCCAGAATAGAAACTGCTCATGCTGAAACCATTCTAGGAAAAGTCGATTCATAGCCATCTCCTACAGTCAGAACCGGCTGGTCACGTGCTGTACCACAACAGAAGTCACTAATTAGCAAGTCAAAGAGCACCCTCAAATCCTCTTCAACTAATCTGAGGATCACAGTTCAAGATTGCTTCTACAGATACTGACGGCGTGATGGCTCACAGTGAAGATGTGAGAGTTCAAATCTGACCAACCAACTCCCAGGGCTTTCTAAAAGAGCACACTGCACACGAGCCCTGCAAAAACTTCCCATTGTGGCACTATATGTATTGTATTATCAGAACAGGCAACTAAAAGACAGAGCAAAAACTAAGTCACCCCTCTGAGCATGCATCAGTTAATGGAACAGTAAACAGATGGAGACAGAGGGCAATTAAATCAGAACAGTACTCACACAATCTGTATAGTAAGTATTTTTCCTGAGAGAGTTAGTTTGAAGAGAGTAATTAATACTACACTACTTCACATATTTTAGCCTATTTATTTGAAGTCTTATATAAATTATTGCACCTGTGAACTTACATTTCTCATTAATAAGTTACATTTTGCAAGCCTGGGAATAAAGTTTACTCCGATAGCAGAACTCTGGGAATGGGAAGCAGTGGGAAGAACTACATGCCATTACCTCATCTTGGGAGTCTATGGAACATAGAGCATTACAAATGCAAAAAACAAGAAACATTTAATAGTCAGGACTACATGAACTCCGAATTAATTTACTTAATATCAACATTACTGCAAAGTTCCTTGATTTGCTAGCACACCGATGCACTTAGAGAAAACCTGGGCTTCACTTTCAAGCTATTCCTTTATCCACTTACTTGAAAATGAATGAGAAAACATGCACATACCTGTTTCTCTTACCAGAGATGCAACATACTATACCATGAGAATACAAAGTATCACACAAAACCAGTATTTTTATATTTCCATAAATTCTTAAAGCCTACCTTTAAATGCTGATTACAAAGGGGTCAAGTTTGTGCTCCAAAATGCTAAACCCTCAAAGAGGGGGTTTTTGCCATCTCTGTCTCTTTATATCTGAAAATTGGGTTCAAACAAGGAAAAAATCTAACAAAAACCCACCATGCAGGAAGCGTTAAAGCACCTGACACCATCGAAATCGACAGGAGATTTTGCCAGCAACTTAACAGGACAAACAAAATTCTGAACATCTTTCTGGTAACAAACCATACCCAAAGGGATAACGTAACTCGTGAATATAGAAAATGTGTATTAATGACATTCCTACTTATTACTTACAAAAATACACTGAAACAGGTAAGAGTTTAGGAAGTCAAGTACCCAAATTAAGAAACCCCAGACTTAACCATAACATGCTTGCTTCTTCATGCTGCCTGTAACTATGTAATTACATATTGTTCTCATAGAGGAAACTCGATGTATAGCATGGACAGTACTTCAGGAAATGAATCATCTGTGAAACAAGTCTTCAACCATACATGTTATGGACACTGTGTCTGACCAAGTCATGAGAAATGTTCAGCACCCAACTCTAATGGTATAAAACCTTCTGTGCAATCAGTATGCAATTGAAGTAATACCTGTAGAAGCAACAACGGGAAACATACTTGAAGGTAACAACAGGGCTATGTAAAATACCTCTTAGAAAAATAGGAAAAAAATTTGCATCTAGGAACAAAGATCCTATGTTTAAGTTCCAAAGTCTTTCACTTTAGCAGGAACACCAGAGATATTATCAGATGAACGCTTCAGCAATGGTTAAGATATCACCACTTAAATACTGGCATAAATGACATAAATCCTCTTCATCCATTCCAATGCAAAGTCAAAGTTTGTAGACAGACAGGGAAAGAAGATACAGTTATCCTCTCAAGGAGATTTGACCATGCATCTCAGACTATCCAATATGAAAGACTTTTTGGTACTTTAACTATAGATCACAGTTCCTAAGGCGAGGAGCTGCAGAAGCAGGATACAGTGACTATCACAGTCAGCGGCTGGGGAGAACTGTAAGAAACCCTGACCCACACAAGAACGTCTGGCTTACGTGCAAAGGTAGGCCACAAAAGAAAGAAGAACACGCAGCTCATGAGAAAGCACTAATTTCAAGTTTGTGTAGCAAGACAGACTATTACCTAAAACAGCCTTGATGTATTTGCTTTTAGAACGGGAAGCATATAATAAGCAGAGCAGAGGACTATATGAAGGGAGGAAAAAAGGTCTCATTTTAAACATCTGGATGCCACCTTTAAGAAGTGGATTCTGGCCTTGTTTCAACAAGACAGAATCTCATGTAAAGATAAACAAGTCATTTAAGACAATTTTCACCAGTAATCACTAAAATTGTTCCTGTTTTGAGAATACTTAGGCTTTCTCCATTTATTAAGTTATTGACATTCCCTCAGCTACTAACCAAAAGGCACAAAAATATCATGTTCTCTGAAAAATAATAGTCAGAAGCGCACAGGCAGTGCATAGTACTATTTCATAGCCTCTCTAGATCACAATTCAGCAAGGTATTAGAAAGATGGATTAAATTTTAAGTGTTTTCACTAGACCAAGAGACTGTATCTAAACACTTGATACAAATAGCCTCAGGATTTTCCTTTAGGCAATCCATTCTACAGCATGTTTGAAGAAATAACTGAATAGTAACATTCCAAAAGCAAGCCTCAACCAAACTGCACTAAAGCTGAATGGGAAAGGAAGTTCCAGATCCAACACTCACTGACAAAAAGCTGCAACTGCCGCGGTATTACTAAACAGGTGTATTGTTTACAATTTAGACTAAACTCTACATTACCCATGTTAAAAAAATAAAAATATTCCCATAAGAATAGCCCAGGCTAATTTCACTCTTGTAACACAGCATAACATACCTTGTATAGGCTAAACTAACCTGTAATAGCGAGGATGGTGCGTTCTACTCAACACATTCATATAGAACACAACACGGGTTTCTGATGAGCTGAAAAGATGAGAATGCAGACAACTCACAAGATGGTGAGCTTAGCAAGACCAAGGTTCTTTTATGACCTCAAAGCAAAGGTTCTTTGCCCTTTTTTCTTCTGTGGCTTTACCCACTTCAACTGCTATCTTAGAAAAGTCCAAAATTTCACTTTACCAGTAGGTAGCAGCCTTTGCTGTTGACATCTAGATAGAAACTGAAATTCATACAGCCTAGCTAAACAAACAAATATACATAGTCTAAACAGACCAATGGTCTTGGCTTTACATACTACCATTATAGATTTCATAATTTAAAAAGTCACATGCAAAAAAAAGCAAACAAACTAAAGAGAGTATTTTAGTAGAGAACTATATACTTCATTTCTCAGTTAAGAAGTCAAGCACAAGCCACAACACTTATAGCCTAATTCCCCTTTGCTACAAATCAAACAGCATATTGCTTTTTCTACCCTCTCTGGCCATGAGAGAACATATGATCACGTTTTTCTTGCCAGAAAGATTCTAACATCCTAAATCCTCCCTCTTACCAGCCTCCGTATTCTAAATTTAAGCTCAGTTTCTTCAAATTTCATCATGCATCAGCATTATTGCTCTATCTTCAAGCGTAATATCAAAACCAGATAGACCTAAAGCTCCACTAGCGCTGAGTAAAACCCAGTGACTACCCCTTGTACGTTAAATAGAGTATTCCTATGTTTATGTCTGAGCATGACTTTTTCCCTTTTTCCTGCAACACCAGATCATGTTAACTTACTAGTCTGTCCTACCACGCTTTCAAAGTTACTTTCTACAGTGCTACTGCCCCATCGGTTTTGTATTTATGGACTTGATTTCCCTATCTTTGGTAAAAAGTTATGCACTTCAATTACTCTTGCTGGTTTTAAACATTTTTCCAGTTTAGAGACAAGGACCAGAATCCATAAGTCATCTTGATAAAGTAATTGCGAGATCCAAATCTTGTATAAGTGCATCCTGCTCATTACTGTCAGACTCCATTCACATCCTCCTTGTAATCTGACTAATCCTTGAAAACTACCAGCTACTTATTTCTCAACGAGCTATGTATTCACAGCGACTTAATTTAGAAAATGCTTTGCCTCTCAATGACCTCCTTTTCTTGTTCAGTAGAAAGAGAAGCTATAACAGTGGACCTCATTTTTCTCGCAATAGTGGAACCCTTAAAATGGAACAGAGAATTTAAAATTGTCTTATCCCTTGACATCCGTCCAACCCTCTGGCGGCAGAACTAGAAAAAACTATTTCACCTCCTGCAGTCAGCAGTAACCAAGGGTATCAGACTCCTGAGACTAAGGTTACAGATCTCAAGCTCAATGGCTTTGCTTTTGTGCCAGCTGCTGAGCCCTCATAGAATCTTCATGGTTGGAAAGGACCTTTGAGATCATCGAGTCCAACCATACACACACAAAAAAAAACCCAAACCCTACAATCTCTGCCACTAGAGCATGCCCTCATGTGCCAAATCTACACATTTCTTAAATACCTCTAGGGATGGTGACTCAACCACCTCCCTGGGCAGGCTGTTCCAGGGCCTGAACACTCTTTCAGTAAAGTAATTCTTCCTAATAACTAATCTAAACCTCCCCTGCCGCAACTTCAGACCATTTCCTCTGGTCCTGTCATTATTCACTTGGGAGAAGAGGCCAACACCCACCTCTCTCCAACCTCCTTTCAGGTAGTTGTAGAGGGCAATGAGGTCTCCCCTCAGCCTCCTCTTCTCCAAGCTAAACATGCTCAGCTCCCTCAGCCTCTCCTCATATGACTTGGTCCCCAGACCCCCCTCTAACCAGGGCAGACCCCCTGGACCTGCAAACCCACCATCCTGACTACCATGAATCACTGCTGACTACTAAGATACACACACACACGCTTCAAAAGGTTTATACTGTTTACAGGCTGGGACCAGGCTCCTCGCTTCCCTGTCTTAGGCACTATCAGGAAACAATCAAAGTTCTCTCTCAAGAGGAATGTTATATTTCTTGTATTTATCATCTCTTACACTCTACTGCACAGAAGGTGCCTGTGACATTATTTAAAATCAAACAAACACATATCACAGCCGCGAATGCGACATGACATCATGGAACTGTGACTGCCCTGAAGACATTTTGGGTCGAAGGGGCAGAAACGGGACAGATTTCCGCGAGCAGAACGCCAGCCCACCCCGCAGAGCCTCCTTGGCCGCTGGGGAATGGCTCCAGCAGCCCTCGCCTCAGGAGAGTTGCGCCGAAGGGCTCAGGCGAGGCGGGAGCGAGGGGCCGGGCAGCGTCGCCGGACGTGCCGCCTCCCTCCTCACGGCCCCGAGCCGCCCCGGCCCCGCTCTGAGGGAAATCCCTGCCCCGAGCGGCTCCGCAGACGGAGCCCGTCCGCCCCCCGCCCCGGCTCCTACCCTCCGAGTCTCCTCAGAACCGGGCAGGGCCGGCCGCAGCCCCGCTGCCCCCCCGGCTCCCTTCACGGCCGCCCCCGAGCCCGCGGCCGGCTCCGCGCTTACTTGAGGTGGTCCAAGGAGTGGATGCTGCGGGCGGCCTTCCCGTGCCCGCCGCCCACCCAGCTGCGGGAGCGGCCGAACATGCTGGCGGCGAACGGTGGCTACGGCCCAGCGGGGCTCTACGGCTTCATAGCCCCGCGCGGAAGGACGAGAGGGCGGGCGAGGGACGCCCGGGCGGGCGGGGAGCGAGCAGGAGCCCCCTCAGCGGCAGCCGCCGGCGCACAGCAGCGCCCAGGCGCACGCGCGGGCGGGGCACGCCGGGAAGCACCGTTCCGCGCCCCGCCCCTCCGGCGCCGTGCGGACTGCAGGTCCCAGAGGGCTGCGGGGCGGGGCGGGGCCCGAGCCCGAGCCCCAGCCCCTCAGCCCCCCGCCGGCGCTGGTGGCGGGCAGGCACTGGCACAGCATCTGTCATGGCCCGGCACCCGCAAGGAAACGGGAGAGTCCCCGGGGAGCCCGGCGTTTTCTCCTTTCCTGTCAGGATTCCCACAGGAAAGTGGAACTGCCGACCCTAAGCCGCCCGCCTCTGAGGGCCGCGCGTGGGCGGCGTCTCTCAGAGTCCCCCCAGTGAGGCTGCCGGGCAGGTGCCCGGCCGCCATGTCTGGGGACGAGAGTAGCAATGGCCTGCGGGACGCCCCGCACCTCCTGGAGCCATGGGGCTTGGCTCCGGGGTTTATTTAACTCATTCATAGAATTATTGAATAGTTTAGGATGGAAAGGACCTTAAAGATCGCCCAGTTCCAACCCCCCTGCCAGTGGGACACCTCCCACTAGACCAGGTTGCCCAGAGCCCTGTCCAACCTGGCCTTGAACACTTAGTTTCTTTATCCAATTAAAGCAAAAAATCTAAAACCAGATCAGGACAATCATCAATGATCCTGTCCTCTTTGTTTTACTTTAATTAAGTTAGTTTTTAAGTCGATTCAAAAATAAACACACCTCTTTCTTTGCAATTAGGAGTTACATCTTGTCAGATTGTGAGAAGACTGGTAAATTAGAAGAAGAGACTAAATTTAACAAAAAACAGCCTTTCAATGCGTGCATATACCTCCCAAATACATTGTAACTTGGCATAAAATCTGGCCCCCGCTGTTCCTCGTTGGCCTTTTGTAGCTCAGGCCGACGCGGCACTGGGGGGTCGGTTCTGGCCGGGCAGAACAGGAGCTGCGCGAGGCGGCCACGGGCACTCCGCTGAGACACTGCTCTTGCTGAGGTACATTTTCAATAAGTATTGCACGTTTAGTTTTGAATCGGCTAAAAAACTAACTTAATTAAAGCAGGACAAATAGAACAGGATCGCTGATGACTGTCCTGATCTGATTTTAGATTTTTTGCTTTAACAGGATGAAGAAACCTAAGTTGAAGTAAGAGCTACAGGGTTTGCCAGCCAGCATCGAAAAAAAAACGGAGTTTAAAATCATGCCCTTGATTATACTTTGATACAGGTAAAGCCTTGGTGCCACCCTCTCCCCCAAGTCAGAGGGCCCCAGGCCCGCTCGGCTGCTCCAGGAGGGCCCTGTTGGCCCGCGGGGGGACAGAATACGCCCCCGGGGCAGAGACGGACAAGGCCTGTCCCGCCGTTCCCTCCCCGGGCTGCCCTGGGGCTCGGGGAAGGCGCGGAGCGGGGCGGCGAGGGACGGAGACCGCAGCCGCCTCGCGTCCCCTCAGCGCGCCGCGGCCGCCCCCGGGCAGGCGGAGCGGGACGCGGCTGCCGGGGAAGGCGGCGGAGGCGCCGGCGCCCGTCACGGCGGGCTGCGAGGGGCCGCGGGGCGGTAAACGGCCGCGGCGTGCGGCGGGGCGGGGAGCGGCGGCGAGGAGGCGGGCGGGCAGAGGGGGTCCTGCCGCGCAGGCCGGGGCTGGCCGAGGGCGGCAGCTGCTCCGCCACAACGCGCCTGCGGACTCCTTCCGCAAAGTTTGCGGGCGGGAGGAGGAGGGGAGCCGCGGCGGGACTGCAGCAGCCGGGCTGGAGATGCCCCTGAGGAGCCTCCTGCCGACGGCGGGGCTGCGGCAGCGCCGCTGAAGCCCGCGCTGGCCGCCCGCCTTCCTCCGGGGAGGGACGGGACCGAGCCGGCCGCTCTGCGGCTGTGCCGCCTCCGCGCCCCGCGGGGCTCGCCTCTTCCCGGCTGCGGACCCGGCCCCGTCTCTGGGGTGTTGCCCTTCCCTGCCACCGGGGCTGCGGAGCGCGGTGCTGCGCCGCCGCTGCCGCCCGCTCGCCCACCTCCCCTCCCCGCGCCGGCCGGGCAGGTCGGTGCCCTCTGCGGCGCCCGGAGCCCCCGCCGCCGGAGCCCGCCGCAGCCCCGCACGGCTGCATGCCCGCCGCGGTCTCGGCACGTCTGGATTCGCTGGAGTCCTGGGCCTTCCATGCGCTGCTGGTGCTGCCCTATATGTTTTATTTGGGCTTGTTCTTTGTCAACGTGCTGATCCTGTACTATGCCTTCCTGATGGAGTACATCGTTCTCAATGTAGGCATCGTCTTCCTGCCCGAGGATATGGACCAGGCTCTGGTGGATCTGGGGGTGCTCTCCGACCCTGGCTCCGTGCTCTACGAGACGGACAGCGAGCTGGATGTCTTTGACGGGTACTTGGAGTGACGCCCCGGGGCGCTCCGAAGCGACTGCGGGCTGTCGCCGGGCCGGGCGTCCCGGCATGGCCGTGGCTCGGGGGCCGCCGCGGCCCCGCCATGCCCTCGCTGCGTCTCGGCTCCTTCTGCGCAGCATCTTCCCTTCCAAACGCCCCCCCCGCCCCGCTCCCCCGTGCCCGGGTCGCGCTGCCGCCGGGCAGAGCCGCGGACACGCAGGGGGCTCGCAAGGGAAGTAAGTCATTTCCTCGGGCCCCTCCGGGGCAGCGCGGCGCTCCCGGCGCCATCCCGCGGGGGCGGCGGCGGGGCCGGGGACAGCCCTCCCCGGGAGAGCCGGGGGGCCGGGAGCGGGCACTGCCCCGGGGACACGCACCGCCGCAGCGAGTAGAACGGGCGAGCCTTGCGGGCGGAGGGCCGGCGCCGGGCTGCTCGGGGGCGCTGAGCCCTGCCCGCCCCCCCGGGGGTTCCTCCCGCCCGGCAGAGCCCACCGCCGGCGGGGGACCCGCTCCGCCCCCGCTGCTGCGCGGCCGGGAGAACGCCTCTCCCTCGGGAGAATGCCTTGCCCTCAGGAGTAGTTTTCACAGGCGTGAGGCGCTGCAGCTGTGATGCGCGGTGTTATGTTTACAGCTGGTCAACAACTTCACTAACCCGGTCTTGAAAGCAGCTCTGAATCTAGAGGAACATCCAGGCTAATATTTGTTAAAATTCAGAGACCGTACTGGAGCTAGAAATGCATCTTAATCAGATGCCCTCTGAAACCTCTGTCTTGGATAACAAGAAACCTACTCGGCTCACCGTTTTCCTCACGTTAATCATAGCACGAGGGTTTGCTTGATCAATTTATTGTTGTTTTTTTGAGTGATACGAAAACTCTGGAAATGTAAGGTTTTAGCATTTTAAAACATTGAAATCGAATTGGGAAGAAAAATCACTATTTCTAGCTAGGACTTTCTGTGCCAAGTCTGTGTTAATGAAAACATTCACAGTTTAAATTAAAATGTGTTAGCAAATCTGCCAGTAGGACTTTTAGCAAAATATTGTCTGTAAATTTTAAAACCAGTTCAGGATACCTTTTATTTCCTATTTGAAATTATGGAAATAGGAAATTCTGTTGTAAGGTTACAAACATAACCTTGGTGAACATACTATACAAATACCACTTAACATCAAGCTATTTTAATCAGTCTTCTAATTTAAAAAAAAAACCAAACAAGCTTTTCCTGTAGTCCTTCATACAGGTTAAAACTATCTCCTAAATATTTCTATTCAGATTCGATATAAAGCAATAGTAGCTGATTTCAGTCAATAGTTTAGAAGGAAAAAATGGGAAATTTTGGTGTTGGAGTAACACTGATTACACAAACACAGCTGAACAAAGCTTGGTCAAAGGCACATGGGAGCATAACAAGTGTGCGTGTGGGGAACAGATCTTTGTTGCTCCTGAAGAAATTCCACTGCATATAGTTACTGCAAATGAAAGTGTCCATGCCAGCATTTGGTGGTCCATCCCAAGCAGCTGGATTCTGCTAGAACAGAAGGTCTGGAGCAGAACTAAACTCCCCATAAAACGCTCTTGGCTACTTTTGTGGTTGTCTCCTCCTCTCCCTTTTCTGCTGGGCAAGTAACACCCCTGGCTCTATATTCCAGGAGAGAAATTCATAAAAACTAATGGAAATTTAAGCAAAATCTTTGGTGCAAAAAGGCCTAGCCATTTTCTTCCCCAAAATACCTTTCCTCAAACCTCAAATCTTAATACTACAACACCGTCTAATACAGGGATTAAAAATATTTTTTTAATCACTTTTGTGCTGACTAGGATTTGTCACGATGAGTTGCATCTAATTTTCAGGAACACCTAAGGAGAAAAACTGACTTAGTTTTCCTCAGTGGATTTTTCCTACTACGTGAACACATAGTTTGATAGAGCGTAAGGTCTCAGCTCAGTTCTGTTCAGTGTTAGATAAATTGGCTTGTTAAAGTTTTCCCTCATATTGATAGGATAAGCTGCTCTGCAAACTTCTTGATATTCTAACTAGAAAACCATGTGTCACCTCCATATGTAGAAATGCAGAGGTCTTCGCAAAGCTCAGAAGTCTCAGTTTATATCCACCTTGAGCTAATGGAGCTTTGCACAGGTACCAGCTCTAGCCTTGATCCTTTAATTTGGAAGTTGTCATGTTAAACGGCGGTTTCCACTGATAATCAAATCAGAAATCCCTAAAGTTAGACTGATTATTAGAGAATAAAAAAATACTATTACTGTGCTTCATCTATTTATATATTTAATTATATTTATATATGCAGCAACCAGACCAAACATTGCATAATTATTGGCTACCAGGCAGAGAGAGTCAGCATGTCACCATGAAAAGGAATTTGTCTTAATATCCTGGTTACTGTTTTCTTCACTGTTCTGTGCTGTTGCTCCTCACCAGTTCCCTAGGAAGGCAGGCAGAAGAAGGCCCTAATTTGGAGCTGTGGCTTCTGCTTTGGGAGCAGAAGGCAGGCAGTGGAAGGGAAGATGGAAATGCCTTTGGTGCCTAGCCTGCAGCGAGCCGGGGTCTGTAGGAGCGTTAAGCCGTGCTCTCCATAGGCCTAGGATGGCAGCCCACCTGCCCCATTCACTTAGACCCAGAGGTGCTGAAGATTCACAAGATGCTGCAAGAAGAATAGTTCTCAGTTTTACCAGCAGAGATGAAAAATACATAGGCATACTCTTTGCATTAAATGTAAGAGGAGTGTTCTTCATGTGACTCACCAGTGATTACTGAGAACAGCTAAAAAGCTATGATTAGCCTTAGCTGAAACCTTGCCATGTGCTCCTTGCATTTAGAAGGCAATGCCTTGCACCCAGGAGGTGACTGGCGTGTATGACAGGGAAACAAAGCGGGAAAATCCCAAGAGGCGATTCTGCAAAATGTGGAAAGGCTAATTTAGATGTAAAAATAAAAGAGTGTGTGGATCAGAAAAGCTCTGTTCTCTCTTGCAGCAAAACCCTCACTTGAATAAACTCAATTATGGCCAGGTTTCTGAGCATGATTGGTGGCAGAGATTGAAGGTAGATAACTAAGCAGCTCAGAGAAGCTTCCTATCCTATTCAGATGCAGAAATCTGTCTGTGTAAACTGAGCAGAACTGAGCTTGCTCATGTCATCTACTTTTAGTGTGAGTGTGCCAGGTTCTGTATTATATTTGAAGTGCCCTGGAATAAGGTGATATGACTGTTCTCCTTGTACTTAAAATCAGATGTGACTCATCACGAAGTACTCTAATCAGAAAGAAAATGAGCAAAAGTAATCAATAATGAAAACTGAATAGGAATTACTGGATTTATTTAATCTTACAGTACAAGCATTACCTATATTTTTTCATCAAGGTGAATTATGAGGAACATCTTCAGTGAGCAGAATCCAGCACTCAAAAACTTATGACTCAGCACTTCTGCTGCATGCCAGCATCTAAATCCCGAATCAAAGAAATAGCTTCACTCACTAACTCATCAATATAGTGCCAATTAGAAATGCAGGCTCAGTGTCTATGAGAGACAGCATGGCCCAGTGGGGAGGGAAATACGCGTGCTGGACTCCTTCCTGTGTCTGCCACTGATGTCTTCTGTGAGCTTAACTCACTTGTGCCTCCGTTCCGGCTCTCTAAAACAGAGATGCCACATAAAGGAACAGATCAGAAAAATATCATCACTAACAGTGTTAAGACACACATAAATGCATCAGGATCCACCTCCTGACTTTCTCATTTTCAGCCTTTGAATCTTAAAAATAATGAGTGCAGTGATCTGTTACTTACTTTACCTTGCCATTTTTCACTATGCTCTTCCCTTATTTGTAGAAATCTCCAATCAGTTGGCTATTTTGTATGAGTTAGAGTAACAACAGGATTAAGAGCAATAGCTGTGATTTTTAGACCTGTGTTTTGAATTCTTACATGTTATTAAAATTAATAGAAGTTGAGTGCTCAAAGTCACCTGATAGCTCTGCTTTAAAGAGACTTTTGTACGCTGATGCTTAACAGGATTTCTATCCTAGATGGAAGGAAGACGAAATCGTGGTTAACTGATGAACTGTCCATTCAGACCGATTAACCACAGCCATGGACAGTCCCAAGTGATTTTCTACCAAATGCATTCATTTATATAATGCAAAGAGAGGAGACAGATTTTTAAAAGAAGTTTTCCAAAAGCGGCTGTTAATAACATGAATTAAAATGAGGCATAGAAAATTAAGAGATATTCAATTTAGGATAGAAATAGTTCAGGCCTGAGTATTTCATGTGTTAAAAGCTGCAGCCACAAATGATTTTAAAGAATAATTTAAAAAAATTCTATGGTTCTTCCCTACAAAAATGAAGCTTACTGTAATCAACTTGCTTCAATAGGTGGCAATAGCCAATTATCAGTTTTAAGCTGTCAAAGGAATTAAGAAACAAATCCCATTTAATTCTTCATGTTTGTTTCCTCTGGAGGAGGGGCAGAGTTCAGCTAGCAACTAGCAATCCTAAAATAGAAGAAAAAAATAATTTGTTTAGAGACATTTAGTTTGTATATTTGGCCCGTCCAACTCTTTGCATTTGTCCCCTCATAATGATTCTAGTTTATATGGAGTACAGCTGTCCAAAAAAATAAAATAGTATATGGAAGTGTCTAAATCTTACCATTTCTTCAGGGAAACTTTCAAATTGTCTTTCTTTTCCTAGTTGAGTTTTAGTACTTTGGCCACAAACTTGGGAAAAAAAATAGCTGAATAGTTTGAATGATGCTCTCTGAGGACACATGTTTCTAATATATGTGATAAAAAGGGTAAAGACTAATAGCAGCCATATATGGAAAGTAACAGTATAATGGAAAACGATGACATGCACTGAATGATCTATTGCTGGGTAAAGCTGTAGTTCAGTTAATAGACTTAAGGCTATACACTCTTTGAAGGGCCAGAATAAAAGAGCCGAGGCTTGCTCAGACAGCAAAGCCCAAATAGGCCATGAGATCTCAAACACTCTTGCAGAAAGTCAGGAAGCAGAACACAGACAATGTCAGGATGTGAAACAGTCACTATGTTTCCTTTGGTCAAGCCTGAATTGTGAAGAACAACTTCACAGACAGAATTAACAAAAATATCATAACCGAGTTTCTTCTAATGCTAGAGTTACACTACAATAGCCACACTGTTAAATTCTTACTGGTATCTTTTACGATATTGGAAGATTACAGTTCTGAGATTTTAAAAATATTACCTTTTCATTTTACTTTTTTTTAATTTTTGAAGTTTTCTGTTAAAAATGAGGTTCACATGAAATTTGAAGGACAGGCTTTTAATCAGCTGAATAGAAAGGCAAGACTGAATACCCTGGTCAATTGTATCATTCACACCCCATTTAATATCTGCCACTACAAATTACAGTCTTGCCCCAGCAGCCCTACAGCAGTATCTATCTGAAACTTCCATTAGACAGCTTTACGCTTTGCTTTGGAGGCCCAATACATTTTGCTGTGCTATTTTTAAGTCAGCCTAGAATTTGATCTACAATGCGGAATACTAACCATCTCCCTGAACTGCCTGCTGTAGGTCAGACTTTTTAGTTCAGCTTGGGAAGCGATCAGAGAAACATCAAATGAGTAACGTGTTAGAGCTGCTGTTTCCCCTTTTCTTGTTCTTAGTTTAAGAAGCAGGATTTTGAGCGTATGATTGCTGTTAGCAGGGTACTGTAGCTGATAGACATTTCTCAGAAATACCTCACTGGACACAAAAGCGCTTCTTGTCTCTGCCCTAGCATCTGCAGTAAGTGCCCCACAAGGACATATGAAATGTCGTGATGAGTCAGACCACGATCCCCCAGCCCCGTGTTCTGCCTCTGACGGGGCAGGGGATGCCCTCTGGGAGAGCAGATGACCCTGACCAAAATCTGCAGTCTGTTCTCTTCGGACTTTTCAGAATCCACAGTGGCAGAATGAGGGACATTAGAGGGCACATTGCTGCCCAGCCCTTTAGCAAATGTTTTCCAAACCCGCCACCTTTTGCCCACCCAGTGTTATGAAATCCTTCTGGAGTTCCCTGCTATCAGTACAGCATCTGAATACCTGACACAGCTTATTTTCTGCAGTCTTGAAGGTTTCTCTGTTCACTCTCTTTGCTGGGTCACTAATGGTGATGTTGAATCAAAACTGGTCCCTGGTATAACCTGCTACTGACTTCTTTCCTACCAAGCCTTATTCTTTGCTTCCAGTCTTTTAATCTGCTTTCAGTCCATAGAAGAACCAGTGCTCAGCACCTTCATAATCCACAGCTCTGGTTCTACTTAGAGAAGGCTTGTCAGGTCTTGTGTTTACCTCTGATGATAGTAAAAAATGACCTTTTAATAGCTGTTGGATACTTTGAGCCCGTCAAGGCAAATTAGATAAAGTGAGATAAAGCAATATAACAGTAATTTATTCTTGTCAGTAAGACCAAGAAGTTAGCCAAACATGTTATTTAACTCCGTAACTACTTACCGGTGGATCCGAAATGCTTTGAACAAAGTAACTCTAAAGAAAAAGAGACCAAATCAGAGGCTATGTCAAATGTAGACAATACATAATTAACATGATTACACAAAAAATAACAACAGTCTATTGAACAGTACCTGGTTAAGAAAATGTAGCCAGTTCAAAAATCAGTATTAATAGGTAGTTCTAGTGATAAAAAACCTAGCATAAAATAGGCTACGCCACTGTATGCCATGGCTGGTTGTACTCTCTTAAGAGCAACCTCTACTAATTGACCTGATGGACTGTGGCTGACAGCTTGTTCTCATACCTGTCACACCATCTTCATGCCTCTGTTCAAATTACACTGACTAGTGTGCTCTGACATTACAGAAACTGTTACCTTGATTTCTCTGAAATGTTGTTCAGGCCTTTACTTCTCAAAGAATTATCATCTATAGTCACAAAAGGTTTTGATTTTTTTTTTGTTTTTGTTTTTAAAGAAGTCAATGACATGGTGCTATATCTAACACACACAGTGACTTCTCTCTTCATTTTAGGTCTAGAGAGTTACTCTGTATTTATGTGTTCTCTTTTAAACAGATTCATTAAACACCTGAATGGATTATGACCAGGTTAATGGATCAAGTGATGGAAAGAAACTATACTCTGAAATGTAGAGATGAAAAGATGGACAAGGGGACAACAAGAAGAGTTGTCATCAGACCTTGTCGGTTGTGACTTTTCTCCATGGTCATTGCCTCTTGAGTGTGCACTAACTGCAGTGATTCATGCACCGCACTGGGCTTCCATAGGTAATTCTGGGATGGACTACATGAACAAATAATATAAGCTATGTTCTATTATAACAGAAAATCAAGATGTTACTCAGATTTGATAAACTTTTGAATAAATAACATGTCACCCAAATGGACACGCTCTACATACTGCTTAAGCAAGTTTTACAACCACACATTGAAAACCCTACCAGCCAGTAGTTCACAGACAGTACTCTCTCAGGGGAAAATATGCAGGAGTGACTGCAAGGAGGTTCTCTTCAGGGCAGTTTACGGCAAGAACTGTGCTAGTAAGATATTTTATTTAAATTGTGAGTTTTGAAATAGATCAGAGAGTAAATTTTATATAAGTCAGGTGGATTCATTATTTATCACAAGATACTTTGCAGATTGTTTCAGCTCATATTCTTATGTACAGATGTGAAAGCAATGCAATAAAGACTGACCTTTTCCATGAAAAAGTAAGCAGTCATTTGTTGGAGTTGTTATTTTTCGGTTTGAACAGAAAAATAATTGAAATATGCTTTCCAGGAAATCACATTTTTCCTGTAATTTCCTACCTCCAGGTAGTTCCAGATTGTTGAGACAGCCAGCATGTAGGAAATCCTTCTCATTAACAACTACTTAAAAAAAAAATCAGACCTGAACTGAAACACTTGGAACTGCACACTGGCAGGGTGGGAAAACCCATTGGTAATTGAGGGCAGGTATTGTACTCGTTTTGTCTTGTTATATTTTTTAGAAAAGTCTAATTTTTGTAACTGTGCAGTTGTTAAGCCAAGTTGATGTATCAAGAACATTTCAGATAAAGCAGAAATGAAAACATTTCTCCTGAGCTCTCTCCATGCATATGCCTGTCCTCTGCAATCTGTGTCTCTACCATCTGCTCCCAGCTCGGGCTTTCAGACCCAGACAGATGGCGTCATGAGTCTCCTGACAGCCAGCGTGAGGGAATAAGAGGGTGACAGTTCAGATCCCCCATGAAACAAAGAAACTCGTCTATCAAACTGCTTTTTTCTGGTACTCTCAGTGTGTTGCACTCAAATGTCATTTTTTTAACTCTTAGTGCAGTAGAAACGTCCCTGCCCAGGGCAGGGGGGTTGGAACTAGATGATCTTTAAGGTCCCTTCTAACCCGAACCATTCTATGATTCTATAAATTAGCTTCCAGTCCCCAAATTTCTGTGCTCCAAATTAATTTTCAGCTGCTTCTGCAACAGGTGAAGCACTGTCATTGAGCTAAGTAGCTTTTCTCCCAGATAGGTTCCATCAGATAAAGTTTGGGGCCTTAAAAACACTGACAAGTGCTTTGTACCATGCAATCCCTGGCCTGCAATTCAGGAATAAAGTCACTTAGGACACAATATTCTAACGCGTAAAGATACATTTAGGGAACTAAATCCCCATTTAAGCACCTATATGAAGACTAGCTATGTTTAAAGACTTGTTACACTTGTGTTCACATGCCCATTTGTACTAACACAAGAAAGGCTGAATTTTGCTTCTGAAGGCAGCATTCCTGCTGCCTATATAATTAGAAATTCATACTGTTTGCAGAGATGGCTTACACTAATTTTTCAGCGTCACATGTATGCCATTTTAAGAACATGGTTCAGTTTGTCATGTAGGTACTTCCTGCAGTATCTACTAGTTTGTAATCATTTCCCTGCAGTGGGTTTATGCCACATGATGCACAGATCAAGCAATACAAATTCCACCAAGTAATTCACTGTGGAGATTCTGAATCTTAGATCAAGATTTCTGATTTCTTAGAACAGCTAAGCCTCATACATTTAAAGGATGGGGAGAGCACTCAGATTACAGGATCTGACAACCATCGTAAAACAAGCCTTAGCATTTTAACAAGGCTTCTTTGACAATAAAAAGAGCATGGGCATAAAGAGAGTAGCATTTTTCTCATCCAAAAAGGTATTTTAGAACAGAGATTTGATCAGAACAGCTTTTTTAGGGTAGGCAGTGAATTCAGTCCTCTATATACAAGGCACTTGTTTGACAAAAGCATTTTGGATGAGCTTTGTGCCACAAGAATATACAAGACTTCGAACCTCAATTATATTTAGAACTTTTAACTGCAAAAAGTCTGAAAGGATGAAAACATCTTTTTGCTGTTACTAGCAGCTGGCTTCAGTCAGCACTTTTATATCTTCTAATTCTGGATTTACAGGCTGTCAGTTGGCATTGCAAGAGCCCGTTGCCTGTTACGAAAGAATTATTTCTCCATTTCCAGACCACTGAATCAGTAAGTGCCAGCAAGACCAACCCGTCTCTCTTGCACACCGTGCTTTCCATTAACCTACAATATGAAGCCCTTAGCATGTCATTATGTTCAGAAGCCAGCAGCAGTTTCATCGCCTTTCCAGGAGAAAAATCGAAATAATTTTCAACAGGTACTGCAAGCTACTGTAAAAAGGAATACTCACTTTTATTAATACTTCAAAAAAGATGTATAAAGACAACCAAAACATTGTATCACAATTTACAACCTGTACATTATAAACATACATCTCGCAGTAACTCATACAAATATTACAACAGCAGTTTTCCCAACACGATTTTATCAGTCCAGACAGTGTCCTGTAACATTTAGCTGCCTGTGTAATATTTAGCACGTTCCCAGATTCAGTTACAGTGAAGCGTAGCTGCAGAATATATCCCTAAAGGGGCATTTCTCACCCAAAGCTTAGTTAAGGGAAGCCAAGACGAGGGCTCACCATAGATCTGCATGGCTGGAGTGCCGCAGGCTGATGGGAACATCACACAAGATTTGGCTCAAACTACCTCCCATTCAAGCAGCTGAAAGAGGGGGATGTAAATGAGATTTTTTTCCATGGACTCTGGCTAGAGCTTGGCTAGAGAGAAGAACCACGTGGATAGTTAAGAAAAATATCATTGTCTAGTTACAATCTTACTCTCCGTAGAGTGTTTCCACCTTGCTGTCTTGTACTGTTGCCTTCTCGTACTAGGTCTGGTTCCTTGCTCTCCTTTGATTAACAGAAACAACAAACCAGACCTTCCTTCCCTTCTTTAATTTGTCCACCCTCCATCCCTGCTGCCAGGATTCTGCAGGCACTGAAACTTTAGCAAAGAAGTATAATTTGCTTGAAAGAAAATAAAGATTGTGGGTTTGAACTGTTTAAAATCAGGGACTTTTTAAAAACCAAGTAACAGAGTATTTGAGAGGTTCGCTGAGAGATTCTAGTTTGCATAAATCCTTAGGTCAGTATTGTCAGTGCTTCCTAGCAGAAAAGATTTCAAGGAGGTTGTTGAGCTAACCCTGAGCTAACCGTGAAGGAGAAACCTCCCTTCTCAGTTTGTAGCATATTGAATATTTCTAGTTTTTTTCCATCCCTATTTGTTTTTCTGTCTCTGGGTTGTACCTGGACAGGGAGACAGAATGTTAAGTTCCTGACAACTGTCTCTGTATGATTACAAGTTCTCTCTGTGTTCACAGAGCTGAAATAAAAGAAAAACGGAGACAATTGGTTCGCTATCACAGCCAGCAGGGCCAGTATTTGGCCCACATATCACTGATTGATCACTGGCCCACATATCAGCACAGACACATGATAATGCTTTGAAATATGTTATTGTCTGTCATTGCCTAGTTATTCATAGCTCTGTAAAAGGCGGCCACATAAATCGCACACAGTAGTGATTTCACTGTCAAGTATAAAATCGATGCTTGTACATTTATGCTGCCACTTGCAAGTGAGAAACTAAATCCTAACCCAGGTATAAGAATTTAAAGTTCACATTTGAGATGGAGTAAAAACCTTTAAAGGTTGTCACTTTGGGGATTTTTGTGTAATGAACTGAAGCTATTTTTATGCATTTGGATTTCTGTGATAATGTCAGAAAAATCCTTAATAGTTTTCCAGTTTTAATTCATTTCTTCTGTTTACTTCTTCCCCCCTTCCCCCCGCCCCGCGTCTTTTGGAAGGATTCTGTAACAAGAGAGTGATAGCCCTTAAGATATCCCTTAAGACAACATTGGTGATTAGCATCAAGAAAAGGGCTGCTTCTGGATTCTCGTGGATAATCTTACAATATCAGACTGTCTTCTATGACTGATCATTCTTATTTATGCTCCTGACCCCAGTGCTTCAAATCAGTCCAGATACAAGGTGAAATCAGCAACGTTGAGCTTTGGAAGTCCAAAATCATCAAACCAAATTTGATCACAGTTACTACTGGCACCATGAAACAATTAGGTTTGATCTGTCACTCCCTCAGATGTTGCAGGTCCAGCAACTTGCAGTCTACTCTTTGATGAATCGATGATGGAATTTTATACTACCAATGTCCTGGTGATTCCTGGTCACCTTTAAAGGTGATCACAATATCCAGATGCTTTTTTCATCTTTGAAACTCAATGTTTCTTAATGCTTCATCACATCAGTAGAAACACAACTGGGTCTTTGAATAGCATTTTAAATGAGTTTTAAAAAATTTGAACTCCGTCATTCACCTACTTCAAGCATCACCCAGAAGCTTAAAAGTGACTTTTTTTTTTTTCATTTTGCCACTATAATGAAAATCAGCCACTGATTCATAAAGCAGCAAGAAGATAGGAAAACACAGAGGACGCCTTCCCCTCTTCTTTATGTTACCTGTGAAATGATGAAAACAGAATATTAGATGCACGCCCATCAACTTAATCACCATTAACATCACCAAAACCATATATTTGGTATGCTCTGAAAACAGAAAACCGTGGCTGGTAGATGCTGAATGTTTCAAGTTTGGGAGACAGGGTCCAGACTTCCTGCTGCTACTAATGCTCAGTGCTAACGAAGAAGAATGTTTCCTCGCATATTGAGATACTATATTAATGTGGTAACCGGTGCCACAGGCATGGGCTGCAAACATGAGAGAACAGCAGTGAAGAGAGGTGCAAGGGGTTGTTTATGTGGAGCTGTGCGAAACACTTCTTTTGTTTGGCACGAAAGCTCACCAGTGTCCAAGAATCACACAACAGAGCTCTCTACCACTGACTGCCATTGCTCTGTGTCCAGAGGAAAACCGAGGTCATTTGGGAGCTGACCTACATGTTCAGAGACTCTTATCGCATGCTCCCCTCGAATAACAGACACAGCAGGTTAGAGAAAGCTTTGTTTTTGTAAGGTTCCCTGGCAGTGTTCATATCTCTAATGTCATCTTTCCCAAGTAGGTACGGTTATTCAACAAGACGAAGCGCTAGTTGTACTTTAGGCACTGTAGGATCACTACAGGTTTTCACTGCTGCTGTGTAAAGCTAGTCTGTCAAGCTGGTAAAGTATCTAAGTCTTCCACAACCTATAGCCTGATCAGTGCCATATATATATATAGCCCAGTCTACATCCAGTGACTAGTGCACTGAGAGCAAGAATCACGCAAAAGCTTGGCGCACTGCGTAGTTTAGGGAGCCATTAGCAAGCGCAGCCATTGCCAGGACCATTCAACCCACAGCTCAAGCAGCTGGCAATCACTCTGCGATGCGTTTTTCTGAAAGCAAGCTGGAGGGCATCTGGTGTCTTCCTTGACTCCGGCTTCTCATTCTTCACTGGGATCATTTCACTGATGCATCCCGAGTAATGTTTTTTTAAGAGTAAGAGGAAACACGTGGCAGAAAACTGGGAGCAGAAATCCTAACTTCCCAGTGCCTGCTGCAGCTCCTTCAGTCCAGGAGCGTCAAGGCAGTCAGATCCATCAGCAAACTGTTAGCAAATTGCTAACAATGCAATTATTTCAAGAATCCTTGAAATTGTGCAGGCAGAATCAATGAAGTTAAAGTGACTGCCAGTGGCTAAACCACACAAAGAAGACTGAGAACAAGGAGTGTAGGAGCCCATGGTTCGCTCCGAGTACAGTGTAGGCACAGCTTCATAGTGAGGCAAGCAGCTGTTGAGGATTTGTACTAAACAAAGGAAAAGTGAAAGGACACTTACTAAAACTCAACACAAAACAATCTCTAAGCAGTACAGAACTCATCTATTAAACATGAGAAGTATACAGAGCTATTCAGTTTCCCGCAAGAAAAAAGAGGAGGTAAGCAGGCCAGCTGCCAGCCCCTGCCCTGGGCTGAACGAGGAGTCCTCGAAGTCCATTCTTGCTGATGCAGCTCTTGCAGTCTCTAGCGATGGTGCCAAGGAGGTGGGGGGTGCAAGGTGAGTGGGGGCAAAGGCGGCCTGATGTGATATGGATCTGTGCCACTCTAGGGCAGCATCTCTATACCTAGCCATGCATGCGTTGATGCTGTTACTGTGCCTGCTGCTAGTGAGACCAGATCAACAGCTCCCCCAGAAACAAATCTTGTTTCAGGGAGCCAGGGCTTACGTTACCTTTATGGGATCATCTGAATCTACACACTGATCCTAGAGTCCAGCTGCTGAAGGTGTTCGAGAACTCCATAGGGAATGGTGGGATTCCACATCCTGTAAGGGCAAATTCAGAAAGGAAAGAGATTTTAAGAAGTGTAATTTCCTTCACAGTTTTTTCAGTGTGCTTAGCATGTTAGTCTTTTGTTTTGTTTTTAAAGTTGCCTTTCCCTTTTGAATATAATTCCATCAAAGTATTTAAGCTATGGAACAAATGAAAATGCATTTTCATTTAGAAGGAAGCAGTTCGCTCCCCCATAACCTAGCTGACTCTGGTTATAGGACACATTACAGTCCTCTTCCATAACTGTTCCTTAGCTTTCTATCAAACCCCCCTCTCCTGAGTGTGTACTGGCAGCTGCAGCCTATTTAACCTCTAATGACGGCTGCTCATTGTTTATCCTTCAAACACAAGTCCTGCAGCAGAGTAGGTCAGGTACTCTGGGACGGTAGAAGATTAACAAAGGGAGGGTCAAGATAAACTATGCTTAAAGCAGGACAAGTGGGAATTAATGCAGCTGAAACCAGAGACAACATTTTTAACATTTCTATGACTGCTTTTGTGTTTTGGTGATGTCTTTTTTTGTGCCTCTTATAAATCTGACAAATACACAACACAGCTTTAGCATGAATTCTAACTCAATTTACAGAACAAAGATACAGCAAATGGCGTATCAAGAGACTTACACCAAGTTCTTTATATGGGGACATTTTCGTAAGCTGTCAGTCAGCTGCTGGGCTCCAACACCAGTTATTTTGTTATATTGAACGCTGAGGGAAAAAAAAAAAAAATCAGCAAACTTTGTTAATCCAGATCAGTAGCGGTAGCAGTGTAATCAAATATTTCATTCAAAATCAAAAATACTACATGGGTTTATCTGCAGATAGAGGAAGAAAGAAAAAGAAAAAAAAACCCCACAAAATAGATCCTTCATTCAAAAAAACCTGTCATAAAATATTCAAAGGGTCAAGCTGGAACTTCATTAGGTCAGTTTGTCTGAAGAATTCCTTATTCTATGTACCACAGGTCCTTCTCCAACTCCCCATGACCCTGTTCTCCCATCTTAAAACCAATTTTTCGGGTTTTATGGTGAACTGCTCCTTAATCCTTTCTAAACACTGACTATCTGGACTCTGCACAAGCACATTTTCCCTGTGAAATTTCCCTGAAATTTTCTTCCTCAAATTCTGTCTCCTCTACCCTGAGCATGGAAGATATGAATTTTCAGTACGCAAGCAAGCAAGCTTTTCTGGGCCATCTCAAAAAAATTCATACTCACTCTAGCACTCTTAAGGATGACATCGCAGGAAGAACTTTCGCAAGATTTTCTGCTCCAAAATCACAAATGTTATTATTGTATAAGCTGCAGAAAACCAAACCGGTATAGTCACAATTGAATAATGGATAATGTAAACAGATTATGTATTAGATCAAGGAATTTCAGAGATGGTTGGTACATCTTAACTTCCAATTTATCCTTATCTATTTGCAGTTAACTTTTAAAACACAGTTTCATATTTTTGGTATCAAGCAAGGCAAACGGTCACATCCTTTCTTCGGCTAGCACAGCTACAGCAAAAATAGGTCTGGATTCTGAATGAATAATGAGAACACCTCTGTCTACATTAGATCAAATTAAAAATCTGCAAGAAAATGAAGCTCATATTTGGGGCACAGCATTTAAAAGATTTCCAAGTGAGCAAATTATTCCAGAATTGCACACCACGGTTTCTTGCATTCCCTACCGAGAGACTTCATTTCAGGCCTATGCCAGACATTTTAATGAGGTGGGATGGACCATTGGTCCCATATCAGCACACACACACCACCTCGCTGCTGGCTTACTGTTTAGCACTGCGCTTAGCAAGCTCCACATAAGCTTGCAGTAGATCATGGCCCTGGGTGCACATTTGTACAGGGTATTATTCATAAGTGGGTATTACGGATTGGATTTAAAAATCAGTACAGTCCTCGTTATATTCCTGAGAGATCCTTCTGTACATCTACACTGGGTCATACATTTTTCTCCCCTTTTCTCTAAAGGCTTTATACAGAACAAAGTCAAAAGCTTGGCTGCTGCTCAGTGTACGTATTTGTTCCATGTTCCATAATTTCTGACAGAGATAGCAAGGTATGGAGTATAAAACTGAACAGGATACAACTACTTACCTTAGTGTCTTTAATGAAGACAAGGAAGGAAGAGCTGTAGCTAGTTTCTCTGCACCCACATCTGTTATCTTATTCTGCGATAAGCTACAGTAAGTGAGATCACTTTGTTAGTTGAGCACGTTTATTCTAATTTATTACAATGTAGGAAAAGTTAATTTTTGACATCTTTTTTATATAGTTTGGACAGTCTATTTAGACCAAATGCAGCTAAAAATACCAATTATGACCCTTGAAGGGAAATGAGGAATTGCTTTAGGATTAACCTATTTTTCTAATGAATGTATAGATTAAGTATGTCCATAGACTCATTGGTCTTGTATGCCCATGGGTTAGTTGTGTCCATAATTGTTAACACGTAGCCCCTTAAGGCTCTAGGTTTAATCTATTTCTTTGCCATTTTTCCTAGAACTGTTAACCTTGCACTTACTTCAGTATTTCCAGTGATGTCAGGGTTGGAAAGACTTCAGACAGACTCTTTGCTCCTTCATCTCCTATGCCATTTTCACTCAGAGCATCAAGGCTGGGTGACAACAAAGAGAGAATTAGCTTCCCTTTTAATATAAATTTTTGCGGTTTATTCACCTCAGAGACCACTCTATCATGAGACCCTCCTTCTCTGCAGTAGCCTCAATCACCAAGAAGCATCACACAAATTACAGCTTCTCTAATAAGCAGCTTTCTGCTTCCCAAATTTAAGCCTAAGAAATTTTTTTTAACTAGTTGAACGGCTTGACCCATTTTCTTTGATATGCAAATGGTAGCACTTAATGCCTTGCTTCCACCATACACTGACGATTATTTAAATGGTTATGAAATAGCTGTGTTCCAGCTATGCTGAAATGAGATTTCCTGTGCACACAGAAATACAGAACTGACAAAATCCAGCAGATGCTGTAAATCCCTGCCTAAACAGCTCCTTCTCCAGATAGGGAGTATTAGAAATTCCTCGTTCAGGTATCCAGATATTTCAGAGTTTCAGATAGGCACAATTTTAGATTTTGGATCCCCTTCTAATCTGACAGACAAGGCTGGGATACATCGGACTCATTTCAATTTTAGAGCTTTATTGTTTTCCCAAAATATCACGAAAAGGCCAGATACAACACAAACAAATGGCCAATGGGCTGAGCCAGGAAGGCCAAAGGCTCTCTCAAAACCCAGTAATCTTCCCACAGAGATGACAGCAGAATATTGACTATTGTTGCTACAATTGTTTCTAGCATAAAGAAGCTTAACATTCAGAGACAGCTGGTTTGTCATGGATACAAGACAATAAATAGTAACTGGAGTTCTTAAAACTATTTCTAATACTGCTCCTGGAAAAGGAAGGGACAAAGACCGCGCAAAAATATGTTGGCAGAACAAAACCAGATACTAGCTGAATATAGCTTTTAAATATCTTTTATATTAATTAAATCCACAAAGCTCTACCTCTTAGAAGTTCTACCAGAAGTTCAGGATGCCTGCTGACACTGTAAAGTGCACAGCACGGGCACAAATACGGAAGTTAACCCCCACATTTAACACTGCTTCTGGTTCAGGAGGGAGCCTGTCCTCTCCTGCTGCAGACATGACCGTGAGTCCCTCAGAAACCTCACCACGAGGGAGCCTGGGGCTTGGGCACGTTATGGAGCTTGAATGAAGAAATAAGTAATCTGCAGACAGTGTTGATCTCTGTGGCAGGGAGAGGGAGCACGCCATGGGGCTCTGTACTAAACCTTTCCCACTTTTAACCACTGAAGAACACGTGGGGAAGCGACTGAAGAAGTATCAAACAAACCACTACCAAGTGTCTTAAGGCAGATGACGAGCACTAGCTTTTAGTCTGCAGTTATATTCTCTGAATGTTTTTGTTGTTCAGTTTGTTCATTAAACCAAATAGTCTTGTTGACAAATAAAATGTTTCTTGGGTACATGACTTCCCCCATCATCAAGGGTTGCTGAGGAGCAACATGTCGGGGGCGGCTAGCAGAAAAGTACAAGTATGCAAGAAATTCGAGGGCATGCCGACCTTGCAGACCTGAGACAAATAAATCTGAAGAGCCAGGGAACAACTAGCCTTGCAGGTCTGAGATAAATAACCTTGAAGAAGTAGGGAGTTAAGCAACAAGTTATCACTGTAGCTTTTAGCACATTCCAAAACTGTAGCTTCTAGCATGTAGCGAAACTGCAAGTAGGAGGGATTATTGTAATGAAACATTTAGAGCTAAGCCAATTAGAAATGATAGAATTTGTGTAATTTATGTAACTGTTAAGTAGCTGTATAAAAAGCTTTCCGACGCGTCTAATAAACCGACATTTTGCTTGCATCAAGCAGCGTCCCGTCTCTCAATCGCGGCAGCAACATTAGCCAAGTTAATCTTTAGCATTACTCACTCTAAATGCTGAAGTGATGGAAAGGCTGCAAGAATTTCCACAAGTTTTAGGAATCCCTGAAGGCCGCATACCGGACCCAGCCTGAAAGAATATAAATACAGTTTTTTCACATGCTCGGAAACAGCAGAAGTTATGAATTTATAAGTTCTTCCCCTACAGCCCCAAATGCAAGCTAGTTTACGCTCCTCGGAAGCAGCCATTCCCTACAATCTGCAGCAAGGATTTTTGCTTTGAAGCCTCCAGAGGCTTGAACCCCACAAGGCTAAGGGCAGAGAGGGCAGAGCTGCTTGCACAGCAGCAGTGGTACCTGCATTTGCCACTTTTTTGTTACTCTCTGCAAGACTCATATCACTTGTTTTAGATTCCTGTATTTATGTTATTTTTCTATTTTTTCAGGTTTTTAATTTTAAATATTATAAAATTGGTATAGAGATGAAAAAAAATATTCCCCCCCCCAAACTATTGACAATTCAGGCTAACTTAAGATAAACATTTTACTGCAGCTTAAAGCATAAATTGCACTTTAATATTCCAGCTCCAAGTATTTGTCCCTCAGATGCTAACCTCTTAGTATAGGGTTTCTTTGGTATCACAACAAATTCAGACAAGTTAAAAGGACCAGAATTTTAACCAAAAATTTTAAATAAAGGGAAAGTAGGAGAGGAAATGAGAAGAGAAAGGAGCATAAAATCACAAGTGAGGCCAAGCATAGCAGTTCTAGACTGGGCCAGATGTGAAGAGGAGGAAAGAGATGAAGACTTGATGAGAATTCTCCATTGCACTGGTGCAATTTCTGCCCAAATTAATTCACATACAATGGCAGGAAATTTTAAGCAGTAGAATAGCCTTGGAGGTTGCTTACAGTTTGTGGGAAGAAGAAATGTTACTACACCTAATTTTTAAAGTCAGTGTTTCCAAGTCAATCTTCCTTCTACCAGGAAAATGGTGCTAAATATTTTATTTGGGAGGCATTCTCTGACCTTATTCTCATGGCCTAAGCTCTGGTAGGGCAGAAAGTGACATGAGAAGACTCGGTTAGAAAAGCTGAGCGTTTCTGGGGAAAAAATAGTTCCCAGGTAGTTGGATCTACATCAAGATACTTTATACCCTCGGGCACAAGATCTACATCTGGCGATAAGGAGTTAACTTGTAATAAAATAAAATAAAACAAAATAAACCAAAACAAAATAAAATAACATATGATAGAACCATGTTGATCTGTACCACTGCAGGGGCCAGAAATGAATTTTTTTTAGTTTTGTCCATAACTTAATAAATTTAGTTGAGAAAAGGAAAATAGAAATAAATGGTGTTTACCTTAATGTGTTACCATAAACTAATTATACATTAGTTCAATGACTGTAGCAAATATCCATGACTCTTCTCAGTCTTAAATGTAATCATATATCAATCAACAGAGGGGTATACCACTTACGCAAATTCTAGTTTTCTGAGGTTTTTGATGGCAGGAATTTCATAGCTGCTGCAACCAGATGCATCTTGCACACTAAATAAACCACAGTAGAACCAGAGTATGAGAAATATTTTAGTAATGAAAACAGTGTTTTAAAAATAATTTCTTAGTAAACTTTTACAAGAAATAAACCACTGCTGGATTAGCTGAAGAACCAGGAAACTTCAGAATAACTTCTGCTTCAACCTTTCTTTGTTTGATTAATTTCAATCTGATAATTGCCTTTCATACTGCAGTTCTTTGCTCTTTTTCCAATAAAACTTAAAAATACATTCTTCTAAATCAATTATCTTCTGTCAAAAATGAAACTTATTTTGATCAAAATACTCTGCCCATGTTAAAATGGAAGTCACCATTTTTATGTTAAACACACAACTGAAGTACCTTAATGGTTTTAATTGCAACCAGTCTCCTAACCACACTATAAGCAGGGATGAAACACAGGATTTGTAGATCACATAACACAAGCTTTTACTTCCTGAGCTAAAGGACTGACACGGGTAATTTGTGACCCGTGCAAAATAAACCTTCATTTATGGCCCAGGTGCTGCAGGGGGGCGGAAAAAATCAGTTAGCCCAAGGTATGTAACTGAAAGCAATTGGAAGATAGCATATTCGGAGAATAAAAGGAAATCTGAAAAATAAAAAAAGACAGCTTGCTTTTTTATTGGCAGTTTTGACTAATATTCTGCATGGTGCTGTCATTGCTCTTCCCTGCCATGACAACCACCACACATCAGGGTCGGAAAACACTCTGAGATGATACAAGAGTTTGCAGTGCCTTAGTTACTTCTCCTTTGGACAAGCTGAGGACTCCATTCTCCATCACTGTCAGTGAACCCCCTCTTAAATTGAGAGTATATTAGGAGAACTTTTGATTATAAATGAGCCTACCAATTGATCATCTTCTCCTGCATCTCTACAAGGTCTGAAAGGTCACTGATGTCCTTCATTGTCTTTGCCTTAAAGGGATCAAGAACAAATTTCTCTGTTGATGCTCTCAGCAGCTCGTAGTCTTTTGTTTGTTCTAAAGATTTCCAGAGCCTGACTGTATCACTGAGGGAGGCCCTGTGAAGTGACAAAACATGTGAAATCAACAGATATGACTGCTGTTGTTGCATGAAAGTGTCATCTACATACAGTCTAATGAATGACACTACTATCTACAAAGAATGACCAACCTGAACGATGCCACATTCTTTAGGCCAACCAAGTCTTTTAGCCCTTGCATGTCAATGCTGCTGTTCCACAAATCCAAGGAAAACTCTTTTCTTGACCTTTTTAAAATATAGTGCAGTACATGGACATCAGGTGGTGTAAGAACTACGCCCAGAAAAGACAGGTCTGTCTTGAGCCTTAAGGCCACATGCTGCAAAAGATAGTTGCTTTGTGTTTCATAAATACAATGTAAAAGATCGAGTAACCTCTCCGGACAGAGCTCATTTATCTGCAGCCTTCTAATATATTTCAAGAGTGTTTTCTGCTTCTTGGTTGATTGTTTTACATCCTCATTTGAAAGGGAGCAGAAGTAGGGGTCGTCCTGCAGGAACAACAATCCAGCCAAAAATCGAGGCACTAAATCTAACCAGTTATAAGGTTTTTTCTTCTTGGATGGAAAAGACAGGTACTTTATTAGACTTTTATCCTTGATCTCTTCTGCTAACATAAGGTGAAGCGCACCCAAGAAATTCTGAATGACAAAATCAGAGAACGTGCTCCCAAATTCCTCTTCTTCACTATCTGAATGTCTGGGGAATGCAAATGGCAGGAAAAATCCATGTTTCAGAGCAAACTCTTTAACTTCCTTAGAAGGAAGAAGGTTACTTTTCACGGCATTTTGGTGCTTTTCTCCAAGATACCAGGCTATACGGGCTAACGTAGCAAGACTCTCTTGATTTTGCATGGCTGTAACATCTGTTTTCATAGATATTATCTTTTGCTGAACAAATTTCAGGAAGACTGTAGTAAGAGTTGAAGGAAGGCTTTTGTCTCCCATTTCAAGTACTGTCTCACAGAGAAAACAAACAAATCTACACATAAGAGGGCTGTAACAATGACTGAACAAGTACTCACACTCTTTGATTAATTTCAGTGCATTATCACAGTAGGGTAATCCTTCAAAGTATTTGGTTATGTATAATTCTCTCTGCTGAGGGGAAAATCCTACTATTTCAATAGTCTTATCCACTTTGGACACATACTGGTACACCTTGTCTTTTGGTCTTGCTGTAAGTAATAAAGTACAACCATTGAGTATCTTCTTTTGGATGAGTCCTGAAAGCAGCTCCTTTATACTGCACAAGTCTTTTTCAGGCTGACTGGCTGAGCAACGAGGAAAATTCTCATGATCATGCAACCCTTCAAAACCATCAAAAAGCAGGAGGACTTTAGTAGGATTTTGCAATATATACTCAAAGATCTCTTTGCTTCCCTCTTGAGGTTTTACAAAAAATTCAAGAAGCAGATCCTTCAGGCTGTATCGTTTCTCAGGCAAGCTTATTTGTTTGCAGTCAAACCAAAACGCAAACTCAAATTGAGAAAACTCTCCATTGGACCAGTCCTGGCAGATCTTCTGAACAAGAATGCTTTTGCCCATTCCTGCTTTTCCCAGCACAACAATCACTTTAGTCTCTGAGTCTTTACCTCCTGGGATTTGAAATATTTGGCTTCTTTTAAGGGCTGCCTTTTCCTTCCCTTGCAGACCGCAAGTTACCAGCTCCTTTTCCATTGCTTTTATGCTATTCTTCCCAGTCTTGGTTTCAGTTTGGCTTTGAACAAATGTTCCATCAATAAACAGGTGATCAAGAGTTACTTCACGCTCCATGGCCACAGATTTGCACACATCTTGGAAATAATCCATAAGTGATATACAGAAAGCTTCCACTGACTCTACAGAAATAAAAAGCACACACAAGCTGAAGAAAACAGCCCACAAACTACAACATTGTTTCAGGGTGGTTTAAGTACATAATTGTTATATGGTCAAAACACATCAGTCCCCATAAAGCATGTAGGTCTGGATTTATCCCATGCAACTACAGGTACTTAAACAAGCAGTGCAGGCACAATAGACACTTTTAGACCTATAAACTGAATAATTTTGGAGGTATCTATGATATGATAAAACCAGCTAAGTACACTGACCTCCTAAGTAGGTACTACAGCTAGATATCTAAAGGTAGACAAGTCTAACATCTTAAAAACCAGAATTGTGCTCAGACACTCAGAACCACTTCACAAATTGTTGAATGACAATTCCTACAGCAAGCAGCTTTTCTGTATGGAAAGAAACACCGAAAGATTAGGCAAAAAAATACTGGAAGTTTTAAGTTCAAGAGATCTAAACTCACTTGGTCTTTTGAAAGTTTCTTCAGAAGAAATTATGGGAACGCGGACTTCTTTGAACATTTCTAAACCTGGAGAAACAAATAATATACTTGAAGATACCTAGATAGTAATCCATTCTGCTTTACTAATTTTAAGAATAAGACTAATGCAAATTTTCAAATTCATTGCAACATAAATTATGTGTCGTCCAGAGAAAGAGATATTTTGTTTATTTACAAGGGAAAGGAAAAAAATCCTGACACGAGTACAATTCAGCTGACACGAACTGTTGCAGGCAGTGTGACACCAAACCAGATGATAGCTGTTCCAACCGCTGTACAAAGCGGAAGACCTATCATAACAAGGTGACATCCACTGTTCTTTGCAAATGTCTTTGCAAAAGTGTTTTACATAAATTCATGTTCACATATAGGACTTCTTTATGTCATCAAAAGCAATAGCTTCTTTTTGTTACTCTACACTTTGTGACCAAACTTGAGGATGAAAGCGACCATTGGTAACAGAATTTACCCATTACTCTTCCTGATGATGTACTGTCACTGCCCAATTTTCTTTCTTTTTGCCTGTTTGTTTTCCAACTACTGCAGGCCTTAGCATTTGGTCAGATAAGCAGTGTCTGCCATACACAAAGAAATTGGGAATTTTTCAGAGAAAGCATATTTTCTAGAGCCTGTTAATGACAGACTATCAGTTTTGACAAAACTTTGGTGGGAAAAGCTTTGCAGACACAGAACATAATTTAAATTGACAGAGACTGTAACAAAACTAACCTCATGAACAGTCTCATGGTAACCACACTCAGCAGAGACACGGGAAAAAAAAAAAAAACAAAACAGGTTAATCTCCCTAGATTTGTACAAATCTATTTATTACCAAAATATTTCGTTCATCTTGATGTAGAATGCGGTTTTAAAAAAATACAAATCTTAAGTTTCAGAGATCTGTAAATAAATTCCTACCCAGCATGCCAGCAACCAGTGGAACAGTTAGAGTTTAGAGTTGCTTCTGGCAGACTTCTAATAAGCAAGTCCTTTTTCCAGTGAAAGAATACATTTGATACAGAGATAGTTCTCCCCCTTGTAGAAGAAAAATCAATTTAAGATATTAAATAAAGAGGGGGCATGCCTGTTTCCACGCAAGTGGCTGTTTTTTGTTTACTATTTATTTTATTAAATGAAAACAACAGAATGGAAAATCAAGGAAAGCTGTAATGAGACGTTTAGATGGCAAGCAGCATTGGTCAAATCAATCAAGTGTTAATAATTTTTTAAAAAGGAAAAGAGACTGCCTTGGTAGCTTATGTGCTAATTTTTCTGCTGCATTTGGAATTCTGAGGTTTGTGACATGCTCATAGATTTTATGCTGCTGTAAATCAGTCGGAATTATCAGTATTATGTATTCACAGAAATGTATATATAATTTACAAATACTTCCCTAAACCTAGGGGCATTTGCCTATTAAGCCCCACTTTAAAATTTTGCTATTTTGGGTGGTGTTAGCCACCAGAGGGCAACAAAACACTTGTACTAAGCTGCAAGCAGCTGTAATCACCAGGATGCTCTGAGGGCTGGAAGAAGCATCTTAGGAAAGTTTGCTGCTACAGGTAGGACTGTCATACCCTGACCAAGGCTCTAATTTCTTTATAAGTCTTGCTGTATTTTAGGCTTCTGTGTCGTTTCGTTAAATCAGTCATCATCACGCTGGTTTTGGGCTTCCATGCGAGCCGACTGCAGTCCAACCTCCAGCACTGAGCATTTAAGATGCTCAAGCCATGCCAGTACCAGCACAACTTCCACTTCTGAGGGTGCTCAAGCACACTTTTTTATTGTTTTAACTAGACAAGACGACTTCATGTAGAAACTGTACTTCATAGCAAACACAGTGGATTGGCTGCTAATATATAGCTGAACCTGTAGCTCTACAACCCCTTATTTGCTCTGTATTTTGGACTAGACTAAGCAGCCAGTGATCGATACAAAGGAGGAAACACCGTTAATTTTTACTTTCCTCAATAAGGTCAATATGAGTAAAGTATGGCGGAGAGAATTGGCTTTGGGTGGAAGCAATATACTCCTTCTCCCAATCCAAAGTTCTGCATATTCAAAACATCATTTTCTACTTACCACATAAACTAACTGGAAAACTTGGGGATATCAATGTTTGGGTGGAAGAAGTCAGCACTGGAAAGAAACAAATGATAGTTTTCAGCCTATCATAGCTATCAGTAACTAAAATGAGGGAGCTTAGTTCTTTATTGACAGCATTGATTTTCCAGTACTTTCTGCCTGTTTATATGGACAAAAGGTTATTGCTCTTACTTGGATATATTATAACATCAGATGTGCCATTTCCAAGAACGAAGTTAAGTATCTGCTGAGGAGGATCTGCAAAGCCTGTATTCTCTTGGCTCCCTTTCACGCCGGCAGGTAGACACTCCAGCGCTGAAGATCCTGAAATGAGTGCAGAATAATTACTCTTCTGTTTTTAAAGGCTCCTGGTTTCTAAAGATTTCTGAAAAAGAAAAAGCTTTCTAAAAGTTACTTATCCTTTCTGGCAGCTTCTGGGCAAATATTCACAGTGGAGAGTTTATGAACCAGAATTCATAGGTCCACAGAATACATTAAACAAAACCCCTTAAAAGGTATGATGAATGTGAAACACAAGGGATTACCCAGCTTTTAGTGACCACTGGTTTTCAACAGTCTAATGAGAAAGTCTATTAACATAAGGGAAAGTGCTTGAGGCAAAGTCTGTAAATGTCTGGAACAGAGATCCAAAAGAGAGAAAATGTGTAAGTATTATATATCTGAATTAATTTTACCGTCCTTTGCACTACATCTTTCCCACATAATTGAACACCGTGCAGCTTGTACAAACAGACAGCAAGCAGCCTCCCTCTGAACCCACACGGGGAAATTTTTTTTGTTGATGCAGTGCTTGCAATTTAATCAGCCATAGCTGAGTTTCTGTAGGTGCGACAGAATTTCTTCTGCTACTTTGTGCTGTTTCAGCTAGCATCAGATACTTCAAGACTTCTAACTTACCCACTGCTTTTTGGTTCTTTTCCAGCATAGATTCAACAGCAAAAGGTGTTGAATTGTGTCTTTGTCATTAGTACTTGCCAGAGTACCATAAGAACCCTCTGCTACACAACATGATCAATGTGAGGTGGCTACACAGCCCATCACTTGGATTAGTGCTCAGTTTCTGTGAACAAAATCCCAGCCTAGATTTTGCTCTACTATTGCAAATATAATTATTCCACAGTCCTTTACAAACCTCTGGATGAAAAAGAAATTGGAACTAAACCAAAGTTTATTATGAAAATTTTGTGATTTCCGATTCTTAAAACAAGTAAGTAATTATTTAGATTAGCATAGAGTAAATAACTCTGTTCTCTCATTTATTAATCTGCACTTCACCAATGAAATGAAAGACTCATTCTATTTCATTAGGGGCAATGCGCTTTTAATTTCCCTTGAACATTTTTCATTCTTTTAGTGAGTGCCACACTTAAGTGCTTGATTGAAACAGCTGCCATACTTGTTTTCCCTGACATTGTTCATCGTCAAAGACCAGATTTATAAGAGAGTTTTCCCCTTGTATAAATCACCCTGCGTACAGGTGCACACCTATAGCTGTACTTGTACATACCAGGAATTATGAAACTTCTTTCCAACGCATTGGTAGCAGGAACAGAAAAGGACCCGTGATGGTTAGTTTGCGAGGTGGATCTAGGTGGATGACTGTTGAGAGGCATAGCTAAGAAATTGCCATTCCCTGCAGACACTGCAGGGACTTCCACTTGAAAAAAAAGCAAAACAAAAGGAGAAAGTTATTTCATTGCTAGAAGGTAAGGGGGCCAAAAAAGAGGTCTCAATAGGTATCATAAACCACTTGATTCTGATCAGTTGTGTTTTGATTTTTCCAGAAGCAAGAACAATTCAAAATAGCTTTCTGAAATTTACTCAGGTCTCAAAATCTAAAATATATTTATGAAATTCTGTAGTAGATCATTTTTTCTCAATAGTTCTCTCCTTTCATTTTCTTCATCTTTCCTGGCCTGTCTTCTTTCTAGAAACCTTCAGATGTGTTTAGATGTAAATGATCCTAAACATAAATGACTGACAGGTGAGACATAACAAGGTCTTACCTTGGCTGTACTAAGTTTCCCAAACATGGTCTGTTACCTTAATATTGCAAAAGATTAGAGAGGCCCAAGTACAATAAACTGGGGACCTTTACTCTCTACTTAGACACTACAGTGCTTGTAACAGGCTGTGTTAAGAGGGTTTCCCAGTCAGAAACACCTGAGTTTTAAAAGATGCAACTTGCATTCAGCACTTGTTTTTTTCACGATGAGAACAAACAGGGAGGGTGACTCGCGTGCATTGCATTATTTCAAATTAAGTAAGATTCCCTTGCTTATTTTGAACTAGTCTGCTAGTTTCCTTGGTTTTGCCACACCCTTATTGTCAGAGTTGGCTTGCTTTTCTTTCTCCCTCCTGTCTAGCAGCAACAATTAAGTCTCTATTTCATCAATTTCTGTGGTCCAATGTTTTATCAGGAGCTACAAACCTGAGTGAGTTTTGCGCCACTATAGCGCACACTGTCATCTGGAATGCAAGCTCTTTAGGATGGGATGTGTTTGCACTGTTTATCAGGAACTGATGTATTATTTTGCTATAGGAATCCTTCATTTTTACTGTGGTATAAAACCAGACTTTTAAAAGTGGTTTTTGGCTTGTGTGTAAATCAGCATATGAATTTCCCGTGTAATTTCCTATCCAAGGATTCTTGCATTGCTACAGTCAGGTAAGATTGGGTACTATTATAGCTAGCCACAAGTGGTTGGGCAAATCTGAAGTTTAATTTCGTTCAATTCCTTTGAAAGAGCCTCAACCTTGGCTTACCACTCTGAACATCAGTACACGTTATACTCTTTACTGTAGATAGTCTTACACTTCCGGAGAGCTGATGCATTTGCCTTTGCAGGATCATACTGTGACACTCATTTTATGACAGGGTAAATAATTCCTGAATTTGTCATGTAGCTCATCTTTCTGTCAATTAGATTTTTGTACCCAGTATGTATACTGCTGTATACTACCAGTATACATACACCATATACCATGTATACATACTACCAGTATGTATACTGCTGTATGTATATTCCTTCCCTCAGCATCTTCATTGGGTCAGGCAAGGTAGAGAGAGTGACAATATTCTGAGCACTTTCCGGAAAAGGATAGCTGTAGCTTTATAAAGCACCCATTAGCTCTGCAATCATACTGTAGACTGGAATGCAAGCTCCGCAGGGTGAGGCATTTTTACTGGTTTGGTCTTGTTTTTTTAAAATCAGGAACTGATGTACCATTTCCTTATTGAAAACTCTCATTGTTAGTGTGGCACAAACACAGGCTTTAAAGAGTGCCAAATCTATAAAGGAATTTAAGCAGATCGAAGATAATCCACTTTAATGGGTACTGCCAGGAACTTTACATGTGTCCGAATAACTACAACCTGCAGGTACCAGTTCAGTAGAAACTCTGATTACATTTCCAGATCCATCAAATGTATTTTTTTACTGTAATTCTGCTTAATCCCCCCCAGAAGTCCACATGAACATTGGAAAACCAGTTTGGGTCACAGTCCCAGTGCGTATGTGTGCTCTCTATGACTTTCATCCAGTCTATGCCAGTTCCTTAGCAATTGCCGGCCTGAATTTTGCTGAAGTGCAGTCCCGTGATCCAAGCACTCTCTGGATGGGTCTCTAGGTTACACACTGGTTTTGGCTGCCCATCCTGACATGTTCGGTTTGGTACAGTCAGAGTTACCCTTAGGAGGCTTCGGAAGTGTGCTAGCATACAGTAATGCATACGTCACTTCAAAACACAGTATAATATATTCATCCAAAGGTGATTGCGTTCACATGGATTTTGGAAAAGTATTTTGCTGGTTTAGCTATGCCTGAGACACCTGGTTGGGCTACAGCTGAGAAAGAACTTTAACACCAGTTTACACCTAGGGAACAAGCTACAGCCTGCCTGCTGGCCACAGGTACTGCCTTGTAGATGGTCTAACTGCCTGCAACACCTAGAAATTTCCCTTTCTCCCATTCTTACTTTGGTTTAAAGGACTGTATAGCATGGGCTGGGCCAAGAAGCCATCTCTTCACAGTTATTATTTTCACTAGGATATTTCATCACATTTTTGGAAGGTGTCACACTTAGACGAAAAGAGGATCAGACCCAGGAAATGCCAAACTATGGCCTGAGTCACATTACATGATGTAAACAAAAGGTGTACATGATAAAAATTACAAAATTTTGCACCAACCCAATTCTCCACTGTTCTGCTTTCTTCTCTCAGATGGATTTAGAAAAGTTTAACTGTGCCTTGCTGATGCTACGGAAGTAATTTTTCTATCACCCAGCCGGAAGATATGCTTTTGAAGCATAAGGATCCAACTGTTTCGAGGCTACCATGCAGTTGGTCCTAAGATGCACCATTTAACAGCTACTGATAAGAGGACACAGATTTCTTGCATCATGAATTAGCCAGAGGTGTATAATAAGAATGTGATTCTACAGTGATTTCTACTCTGCTGAAGTAGAAACATTAAAATGCATGATGAAGCTGCATCATCAAATCTATGAGAGCAAACTTTCCCTAGAAGATAGGGTTACAATACCTAACCAAGGATGAGACCTTGGAACATGAGACAATATATGTTCAATAATCTTCTCCTATTCAGCCAGTAACTTACCAATTTTCTTGTATTTGGGTTCTGAAGCTTCAGAGCAACCCTCTGCAGAGCCTAAGAAGGCTGAAAGAAAGGCGACAGTAAGTGATAAAAATTGAACCAGTTTGGTAATCTTAAGTTTCCACCATGGAAACTTATTTTAACTTTTCAAAGTAGAAGGGGGTGTTAGCAGTTCCAATTCAGCTATTTCAGAACAGTACAGGTCCAGTGTATAAAACATGAATGTGAAAAGACTCATATTATATTACTCAGACTGTGAAGTTTCAATTAGACTGCAGATTTTTGTGCCAGTAGTCAAAGATTACTGTTGTTCTTGCTATTGAAGAGGGGATCATTCAGCTAATACTTGCTAAGCTATAGATACACTGAAAACAAAGCTACCACTGTCACATAGATGATAAAAAAAAGGGAAGAAATATAACATGCTTATTGTCATGTTACAGGACAACAAATTCTGTGAATTGTAAAGAACATGCCTGAGGGAGTTGTTTTCACTTCCAGCCCACACAGGACAAGTAAAGTCAGAGGAAGCACATCTGGTTGCATCAGTGAAGAACTACATGAGACATGCATTGAGGCTGTGTTAAAACCAAAGCACTGCAATGCAAATTTAGAATTCAAACACTACAGCAAACACTACAGCCTTTCAAACTCTTGCTATTTTTCACTTACTTCGTTTGTGACATTTCTGCACCTTTATGTCGGTAAATTTCTCAGTGTTTTCAGTAGCCATTTCATCCAAAAGGCTCCCTGCTAAAACCAAGAAATATTGCCAAATGTCAACCTTTGTTCTCCCAGAAAAATTACAGAAAGATGTAAAAGCAAGAGAAACACACCAACAAGGCAGGGAAGATGAAATATGCTCCAAATAAAAGATGAAAACCAAATCATGTGATAAAACACATATCCAATTCCAGATGATTTAGAAAGCCCACAGAGCTCTGAATGCAGATTCTGTCAGTTTATGTTAGTTTTTGAACTGCAAAATGTTAATCTACTGTCACAAATTCAGTGGCTAATAAAACATAAATACTTCTCAATGCTCTAATGATGCGCAAAGGATAAAACATCGCAGCTGTATCACAGTGTGATCTCAGTACTAGTAAAGTTACTCTTTTTATATATGAAACGGATTAGTTCCTTTAAGAGACAGGACAAAGGGTTCTAAACAGATTTTATATTTTGTGTTGTAAGAACTGTGAAGTTATCCATACCATTCCTCTACTGGCAAATACCTAAGTACTAATATTGTATCCCATTTCCTCTAAAACCAATATAAATTTTGCCATTAGGTGTAAAACCCCCCAAAATTCTAAACACACCATGGAGCAGTAAAAAATATTTTAAAAAAATAATCATATGAGCTTCTTGTAGCGAGAATTGTCCTAGGTAAGGACTGACCTTTGGTCCTTATTCCAAATTACTTTGCCTAAACATAAAACAGGATATATAGATATTCTGTGAATCTTTCTGATTCTACGGATTTCCCAACAGCCACATATTTATATATATATTCTAAAATAGTAAACAGCTCCATTTATGCCATAACCAAAACAATAATTTTGTACCAAAAGTCAAGCAATTATCTCTGGTCAAGCACTGAATGAAGGAATCATTTACTACGTGTATATTATACCATTGCTGCACTGATCAGGGAGAGAAATAAAATTTGACACACTTCCTCCAGCAGCTCTGTGCATCCTGGACAGAAATAAGTGTGCATGAACTTCATTTATATGCATGCTAAGTCCTGTGGGTGGGTCAGGTTTAGTGAACTTATGTATATCATCCGTGTTGCGCTCAGAATAAGTCTGATGCTAATCAAGGGCATATACTGCACTAGGCAGTTAAGCTGTGCATATACTATGGCCACGGTGACATGATCAGCAACTTGGTAAGAGATTAAATTGGCATTTTTGAGAAAGGCCTGCAAAAATACAGAAAATCCTCAAGGTTTGCCAAGAAAATCCTGGGACACAGTTCCCAGGAGGAAAGAAGAGGATACCAGATGTATAGAAACCTTACTAGTATTCAAATTGTGGGGATGAAGTACAGCGCAAACATGAGCCAAAACACTGTCATGGAGAAAATTAATCTTTGCCACATAAGTCTTACCAAAAGTGTCTTCCACCTGCTTCTCCTGCTGATCTTTGAGCACATATTCTGCTAATTCAGCTAGCAAGGAGGAAAAAAAAAAAAAAAAAAAAAGGAATACAGCAATGACACAGTAAATTTCACAGTAAAACTCTTGTAAGCTTACCCTAATTAACAAAATTCTGAAGTATGAGTGAAATTGAAGAGTTAAATTAAGTTTTTCTTGTAAACTGTTGTTCAGGAAATAAAGAACATGAGAAAGGAGAAGTTGAGACAGGAAGTATTAAGCAGAAGAAGCCATTAATAGAGAGATTTTCCCCCAACAACCACAAGCTACTGTTCGTCTGTTTCCCCACAATGCACAGGTTTCGGTACTCAGGCTAGATCTACCATGCATTAGGGACAGGCCACTTGAACGTACACACTGCTTTAGACTGAAAACAGAATTTATGAGAAATAGCTATAGCAACTGATTGGAAAAAAATGATATAAAAATAATAAAAAAAAAATCTTTCATACCTATTCTAGCATAAGCTTCTCTGGTATTGGAACAGAGATACCATTCATCCACATTTTCAGCATTTTCCATCGTACACAGGAAATCCATATTATTGAACTGATCATAGTTGCTGGCATCAACATCAGGATCTAGAATTAAAAAGGAGTACACGTTGGCTCAATGAATACCATAACCAAGGAGTAAAAAAAAAGCAGATAGCAGGACTTGCAGAAAAGGCAGATTTGTTACTTCAGCATAAGGCTTTGGCTCTTCATTGTATGTTGGCTAAGTAGGAAGAGTACTGAACTCTCAGTAAGTTACAGTCACCCAGAAATCAACACTTTTCTTTTGCTAAACTCTATGATTTCATCTCTCCTAGTAAATAAAAAAGTTCCAGAATCTGTTCTATGACACTAAAGCCTAAACACATGGCCTGGTCTCATCCATATTATTAAACCTTCTTATTCTTCAAGATATGGCGGTACCATGTACATTCCCTGTTCAGAACAACACTGGGCCCATGCTAACCCCTGAACTGCAGCTACAAATCGCCAGTGAAGCTACTAGTTGGCCATGGCCAAAAACATGCCAGGGACCATGCTAACATCTTCACAGGAGAGATGTCCAGCTTCCAATAACTGGCACCATGTCCTGACAATATTCAATTTAACTACATCATCGCAGATGTATTTAAATTGGTGAAACATCTATGATATAACAAGAGTCAGTCCTTGATCCCTAATTCATCCTACTTTCGGTCACTGAGCAAGTGAGGCCATGGGAGTGAAGAAACACTCCTGCAGGTGTTATTAACAGTCAGAAGCCAAAAGAGCAAAGCTCAACCTGGGAAATAATTAATCACAAAGACGATTCTAGATTATGGTGCCCAGTTTTCCACTATTTGTCCATGTAACTGCTGACACTGGTCATTCATGTAATAAACGAGGATGCAAGGTGGTATCCTCCAATTTGGTAACGTTTTATATTTATCTGGCACAGAGCTATAGGACTTCATATCTGGCATACATCTGTTCTTTCATTGCCACTCTCAACCCACAGTCCAGCTCATTTGTTTAAAGTAAGCTCATCTGCTTATTTTTTTATATATATCTATAGTTTATATAACTATATATAGTTTATATAGTTATATAAATACATATATACATATATATATAGTTTATATATACATAAACTGCCATGAGATGGCTACATAATTGAGAGGAGATGGTAATAACTTACAGCATGATGACTAAACTAATCAAGCATTTTTTAGTGTTTTACTAACCTGCAGAGAAGTCACCCTCTTCATTTCCAGATAACTTTGGATCAAGGAGAGTATACAGATGCAATGGATAAGTATCACTGTGCAGCAAATCAAGACAGCCACTTTCAGGCACAAATGCTGAATCCATGATTTGTCTCTTGCTGTCTGAAATCAAATTGCAGAACAGTTAGCTATGACAAAACCACGGCTTTTGTCAACCAAAACTAGAAGTCCTGCACTGTGGCTTTCTGTTGACAAGACATTGAAATCTTAAGGCTGTGGAATTGGTATTGCTTACAAGTCTTGTGCTGAGTTATAACCCTGAGTTACCTAAATTTACAGATCCAGATACAACTTGCAATGAGACTTATCTATTTTTTTACTCCAATCAGGGGAGTGGGATACTGCAGTCTGACCACCTGAACCAAAAGCGCCAAGTACTGAATAAGTCGCAACTCCTGTATCTTTATCAGGAGATAAACGATGCACGCACAAATGATCCAAGTAATTTACTCCACCATAACATTGAGATGCCAGCATGAAATGGACAACCAGCAACATTTCCAGAACCTTTTAAAATAGATGTCCACGCACCACAAAAATGAAAAGTTTTAGCTTGGCATCCAGGGCCATATTTTGCAATGAAGGATAGCTACAATACAGCTCTCAAATATTACGCCTTCAGCAGAATGCCATTAATGTCCCTGGTTGCACATGTCTGCTTTTCTGAGGTGTGTAAATGTGGAGCAGCCTGCTGTACCAGGAAGTCTACCTGAAACATGAAAAAACAGAAATACAGCTAACACTGCAGCTCTGATGAAAGTAGGCAGAGAGGACCTAGTCACACACTACCACATTTTTATAAACTAATCTTCATTCCTCTTACCCCTCTATGGGGCTGTCCCTCTGAACAGCTTGGAAACGGACCTCTCCGTGTTCTGCTGCAGAAGACACCGGAATCTACAGACAGAACTTAGAAGAGCAGGTGGACACAGCAAGGTCCCACAAGTAGGAATAATCTACACTCAGGTAGTTCCCCTTTTTCATGTTATGTGGCCTCATTACTTTACCAAGTTTCCAAAAATTTGATATTATTGCCTGGTGTGCTATAAATGGAAAGCAGATGTTGGTAAACCTGCATGAGAACTAAGAATGAGCTTATAAACATATCAGATTAAATTTTCAGTTAGTTGCAACATTTTGCTTTGACCTTCCCTTAGTTGATATAACATAAAATCTAAACAGAGTTGGGCCTTCAAGAATGCCAGGTTGCCAGACTTTGTGAATAATGCTGTTGAAGGACCTCTGAGTCAGTATAATTTTGGGGTTAGAGACAGAGAAGCAATTGGGCAGAAGCCATAAATGGAATGCAAGACAGACAAATGCATTGTTCCAAGTTCAGTGATTAGTAAATTGCCTGATGTCAAGTCCTATGGAAAGAGACTAAGTAGGCCTACTTAATCTTCATGGAAATACTAAGCTTTAATTAGGTCACAGTCATAAGAGCTTTTGTTATTTCTAAACCTTTCTTTCAGTAGCATTTTTTTGTGGATAAATATATAAGTAATGCAAAATGTTTTCAGCTCCAACGGTCAAGGAGTCAGGAAGCGATCAAGAGGAAGTCTTGAAGGTGACAAGTCTGGATAGAGAGCTGAAAATTAGAACGTAAAAGGTGCTATAACCCAGGAGCGCAAGAGCGAGAAAAACAGAGCCTTCTACTTTGGGAAGAATGAAGATTGCCACTCTTTCAAGAATGAAAAACTTGATTACTTGTCTTTTTTGTTTCACCAGTCTGAATGTCTCCCAGCTTACCAGCTTTTTTCTTCATTGCTTTGCTTTTAACACAAATCTATAAATAGGTGTCTTTCTATTGACTGCACTGGATTTGGGATGCTGCGATTTCTTTATGTAGCTGAACCAACAAATTCTTAATAGCAGCTCTGCTCTGCTGCATTAAAATCATGGTGCCACCAGAGAAAGCACTCTGTCTAAGGGTGTAGGAAAAATGAAGTCAGTTTTTGAAAGAGGAAATTTTCTACACCAAGAGTGCCACAGGCAAGCAGAACTACACCTCCGGGACAGCCAGCGTTCTGCTGTGTGTTTTAACTGAAGCACACAAAACGAAACCAGATGTTACCAAGCTTGTTTACAACAGCAACTCCTTTCCCAGGGCTTCTCCTTTTTTTTCTCACAGCATCCCAGCAGTCCCCTGTCTGAGACCAAAGATGAATGAGCTCTATATTGCTCAGCACTTTCTCTGTTGTCTCATAGATGACTTTAACTTAGTTTACTGATAATACATTCCCTTTGGGGTCCCATACAGTGTTGCCAAAATGGATATTTGGCACATTTTCAAATCAGAGGACTAAAATATATCATAATAATTTTTGTGTAAGGGCTGTGAATGCTAGCGCCAGCTCTCAGTGGGAGGAAGCCAGACCCCGCACGGACCTGCAAGACAAAGGACAGAAGCCCCCAGAGAGTCCTGCGCTCCCTCTGCAGCAGGCCTCCCTGTACAAAGTGTATGTGCTGGGTGGGGGGAAGACAGGATGTATTTCCAAATACATTTACATGCCATTCAGGAAGTTCAATCCTTTGTTGTGTGGACACTGATTAAGAGAGATTTTTTTTCTTTAAACCTTTAAATAACAGCTCCTTTCTCCAGCAGCCTATTCACTCCAGCTGCATCGCTATATTCAGTAGACCTCTGTTCCCTTTGTATTACCTCTGCAATGATTCCGTGCATACCCGCTACAGCAAGGGCTCTACTCGGGATGCATTTGTTTTAGCGCTGTATTCTGCATACACAGCACAACAATATGATTCACTTCTAAGACTCTCAATGTTTTGCTCAGTGGTCTTTCAGAGTCTAAGTGAAACCATATGAATTAAAAATGCTGGAAAAGTGGTAAAAGAAATAATGAACATTACCGTACCAGGACAAAGAATCCTGTTCAAGAAGCAGAAGGTGTTCACTTAAATCACATACAAGTCTGAAGAGTTAGATGGGGCCTTTTAGATTTCTAAAGGTAAGGAGGGTGGTTGTGATTTATCATTTGGTCCCAATAATTTGATTTATCTATATCTTATATTTTAAAGAATCAACATGTTAAAGAGTCCAGGCAATGGAGTCTGCTACTAACTAAAATCAAATGGTATCTAACAGAAAGAAGGAGTATACGAACAATAATGTAACATTTACTACAAAAATAACGTGGATGCTTCTGAAGAGGTTTGTTATGGAATTATGGAGTTCCCTTCCCCAAACTCTGTTGACATCTGAACTAACAAGTAATAAAATATTCTCCCACACGACTATAGAGGTTAAGAAAATAAAGTCATTTCAGGAATCGAGGAAACCCCCTTGCAATTTAATTTTTGTACCAGTTTAGGAAGCTGAGGATAATTCACAGAAAAGAGTAGTAGTGCCATGCAAATCACACACTTCTTAACCAGAGGATAACATAACATTACAGCTCCAAGTCTTAGATTACAGAAAAATAAGAGAGTGGGACAGCTGTCAAGACAGGAGGTTGAAAAATTAAACACAAAGATTGCTGAAGAAATGTTATTTTCTTGCAACACCCCAGACCCATGAAGGGTCTATACACAGGAAATCTGAGTGAAGCAAGCTGACAAACGCCAGGCTGTATCAAACTTTAAATAAGGAGTCCAGTGAAACACTGGTACTTTGAGCTAAAAACTCAGTATCATCAGCCACAATTTTAAAGCTTTTTTTTTTTTAAACAACTTTAGAAAGTCTTCTCTCTTCTTCTGTGGCACCCCCAAAGGTTATGTCATTGTGCACAATACACGCACCAGAAGGCAGGGATGTTTCCTGGCTTTTGCTGCAGGCAGCGTTTGGGGCAATGCTCTCTGGGAGGTGGGCAAGCCAGCAGTGAGGAGGGATGAAGTCCCCTCCATGCTACAGTCACCTGTTTCCCGTTCCTCTCCCCAAATCCATCACTAACAATTCCTCTGCTCCACAGGTACCAAACAGATTTTCCTTTCAGAGATGGCCCTGATTACTTGTAAACTGCAAGAAATGGTGCTCAATTTCTATTTAGCTTTGAAGGTTTTATTTTCTAGTTCAGATCTATGAAAGGCTTGTACATCTGAAAGCTGGTTTAACTTTTCCTGTTGTATTACCCAATTTAAAAAAAGATACTGCTTTTACTGACAGTCTTTATCTTGCCCATGGAGTGGTGTGTTACTTTCCACAGGCTTTATAGTCTAAAACAGAAGAACAGAGATGATGCTGGAAAATAAAAGCTGCTCTATATCCCATCACATTCTCCCTTGTGTCCCTTTAGAGAAGAGTTTAAAGAAGTTAGAAAAAGTATAAATATCAGGTAAAAGGAGCTTCTGCCTTTCAACAAACTTAGCTGTACAGTGACCACTGCAACAGATAAAAGAAATGCCACTAGCCTTACGTTGGAGACAGCTGATTTCAGGCAGACTAACAATGTACTGTCCTGCAGGTGTCAGAGTTGCGATTTGAAGCAGAATTTGCTTTTTCATATCCATTATCGCCTCGTGTGTCACAGCTGTGCCCAGCTCTCCTATCCCAGCAGTAAGATGAAATAAAGTGGCACAGCAGACACCTTGCCTATAAGCTTTTTTGGCAGAAAAAATACATTTGCACTCAGAGACTTTCTTCAAGACAGAATCTCTGCCTTCCTAAACAGGGAAGTAAAGCTCTAGGTTGTCTTGCCAGATCTGTGAAAAAGCTGGAAATAAGCCAGTTTCTTCCAATAATTCTCAGTTTCACTTTCTAAAGGTGCAAGATTTGTTCAAAAAACAAGTACATTCTCAACCAGGTCTGAAATAAACTACAGCAACATTCTGAACAAGTAAACAGGGCTAGCCACAAAACACAATTGCTAAAAATTCTCCAAAATTTCGTCCACGTTCAGACTTCATCCTACTAATATTTCAAGCGATGCAAGTCCCAATACTGACACGCTATAGTTACCAATGTCTACAAAAGGTAAGGTAAGATGAATTAGCCATGACAAAAGCAATGCATTCAAGAGTTGAGGAAAAACTGACCTTAGTTAACTGGACAGTTCCTGCTCTTTCACCCTGGATTCAGTACCAAAAACCGAGGAGGGCTGCTATCACTACCCAACGCTTACAGAAAGTAACACCAGAAAGGAGGAAATGAGCCAGCCCTGTGACTGTAAAAAAGTTAAAGGCTCAGGGGAATTCCAAAGAGGAAAATGAAAAGGAACCTCCCTTCTAGCAACCCCTTCATAATAAGCACTGTTACCTTTACCGGTCACTTGTCACTGCTAAGAAGACCTTGCACTTGCCATTAGTTAGGAAGAGATTGATTTATTCGGTTGGAAACCGAAATTGGATGAGAGCCGGCGGTAACGATTTCTGGTGCTCCCCAGAAATCTACCTCTTCTTTTTTATTCCAGTTCAAATCTGTCCTGAAGTCAAGCTGTTAAACAGTCCATCAGTAAGAACAAAGCGAGCAGCATGCAGACACGCTTACCTTGCAGCTCCATTTCGTGTAACGGAAGTGAAAGTATTTCTTCGCATGTTCACAGAATCTACCCATACAGAATTAGTTTGATATCTCCTGCCATTGGCCCCAAAAGACAAGTAGGATGTTTTACAAAACAGGAGGTTGTAAATCTTGTGTGTCTTACACATGGTGTTCAGGGTTTGCTTCTGACAGAACGTTTATTCATCTAATCATCGCTTACCCTGCCAGCGCCTACCTGGCGTAAGACAAACAACCTTTTGAAAACCAACTTCATTCATGAGCGTTCCTGTCATGATTCTGTGTGCCTCTGCAAGGTTATTTGCCTATTTTTTTATCATGCATAGACCTACACAAATTATAAATTAATTATGAAAGAGAATATATTCCCAAGGTAGTATTATTCCATTGGCTACAGCTTATAACAAAAGTTCCACCAGAGTCTGAAGGGCAAAGGAAGGAAGTGGGATTTGATGAAGTCAGTGACACCCAGGACTTGCTGCTACAGTAAGGCAAGTTTTTAACCATCTGCTCCGTAACAAATGGCTTGTGCACATGGCAGCAGGTCCTATAAGCAAAGCAGCTGCTGACCTGCGTCAGCCTTTTCCCATTGCAGAGGGGATCCCCTCCCACCAGGTTCCATTGGAACATGCTCACTGAGAAGAGAAAAAGCTGTTTCATTCCTGGGAGTGGCTGATCTGTTCCCAGTAGTTACAGAGATACAGGGCCCAGCCTGCAATGCAGACCATTAGCCTCTTTCGGCTCTCTAACCTGCCAGGCAGCAGTGTTCTTGGAATTCCTCTACACATATTAGAAGAAAAACAACATCTCAGTACAACAGCATTCACAGCAGAAAATAATGAAAGTCTGCACAAATACAGATTCTATATTTTAGTGCTCTGTTTTGATAGGAGACGCTGCGTGGGAAATCCCTACAAAAGTTAACAGGGTTATTTGTTAGCCCTGTTCTAATGTGCAGCACAACCCCGCAAGTTATAAGCTCCTTTACAATCCCCAGCCCCATACAGGCAGATTTTTTTTTGCCAGCTTCTGAGGCTGTAATCCCATGAGGCAATCTATATACTTCAAGAGTGAAAGTTGGGAGAACAAAAGAATTCGGCTGTTTACTGTGATTCCAGTTCATACCTACAGCAAAGACTGGCTGTCCACTTTTTGTACAACACCCACTGCTGCTTAGAAACAGCAGAAAAGAATTGCTGGAGCAAATCAGAGTACTGGTTCATCTAGTGGACTGGTCTATAAAGATGGTCTTAGAGAGAGAGGGAAAAGTAAACTGGAAAACAGGAGCCTGTGAGACAGCTGAGAACTGCCTAAGCTTCTCAGGTGACCATCAGCTTCTTTGCTTCAGTGATTGCTGATACGCTGCCCTACTGCAAAAGGAGGGAACAGAAGCTATTGATTAGTATTGGAAGCACTACAAAACAGATGTCAATAGCGCACTTTGCAAGAAGGGGAAAGCTGGTACTTTTTTGTCCAGAAATTGTAAAGAACTGTTTTGTGGTAGAATAAATAGTTGCAAAACTATTAAGTAGAAAGTGAGAAACCTGCTGATACCAATGTTCCTAACCCCCAGTTTTCTTTGCAAGGCTTGTTCAGAGTGAAACAATGATTGAACATAAGGGTGAAAAAATCAAGAAATTTCAAAAAGAAAGTCAGGAAAGCATTTGCTTCAAAGAAAGCTGTCGTCTCTAATACAATTTGAGTAATTTCCTGGTGGTCTTTGAAACCACTTATTTTTAAGCCCATCTCTCCTACAGAACCTAGAGAACAGTGACAAAGGGTTGAACATGTGATGGATGAAGACTAATGCTTCTGATGCACTTCAGGTTCCCTCTGTTATGGCTTTGTGACAGAGACACAGAGCCAGGCATGAAAGGATCAAGATCTTTGAATGGAAATTTTAGGTGCTACCATTACAAAAATGAGAAGAAGCAGATATCTTTTCAAGCACTTATCACTTTTTTCAAGCACAAAGGATTTAATTAAAAGTAGAAATCAGACTATATATGCTCCTAGCATAAGTGACACTAGGCCGCTTGCTATGATAGTCTACATTTAAAATATGAATTCTTGGCATTAATTTGAATGTCCGTAATAATAGAGATAAAATCTTCCAGGTTGGTATTTTGCCTTCTCATGAACTGTCTTAATTCTTTTCCCCCAGCATTTCCTCTTGTACTTTCATCTATGCCCTGAGAAGTGATGTCCAAAACTTTAGGAGAGGAAGAGATTTATACCCCTGACTACATTGCAGCCCAAGGTTCCTTCCATCAGTTTTACAGGACTACCCCAATATTCTACTAAGTATTCTTTTACTCTCCTTTTACGGTTGCTTGGTTATCTAAAAGTAATTCTGAATGCTATAATTTAAGATGGGGTTCTGTCATTTTACATAGGATGGACAATGTTAGGATTGTCCCAGAGCTATCCCTGTTCTCCAACATATACAGTAATCCTCTGGTAGGTAAGACTAAAAAGTGAGTTTACTGCCTCAGGATAATAAGGTGTCTGGATTTCTGTCTCTCCTGCTGCCCACTAAAAACCTCAGAACTCCTGAATCCAGCCTCATAAGTCATGAAGTATCTCCTCTCCTCTCCTTAAATCTGCAGCAGTCTCTTGTAGGCAGTGTAATTTTGTTGCTTATAGACATCTGGAATTTAAAAGTGGAGAGCATTCCTCCCATATTTGATTTAAAAAGATAGGAGATTTCCCTACATAAATTGCCAGCATATGCCAGGAACAAATGCTACTCAGACTATGAACGGTTGGTATGTCTGTTCAGAAAAACTGACCTTATCGTGGTCTCTTTATCTACTTTGCATTACTGGTTCTGCAAAAGGTAGCAAAGAACAAATTTTATTGTGGCCTGGCTATGAAAATGGGTATCCAGTAGCTACTCTGAATAATCATCTCTTTTTAGCTGCTCTTGCATTACATTCTGCTCTCTTCTCTTTCCCCACCTGCTCTCCACTGATGTACTTTGCACTATATCACGATTCAATCTCAAAATGCAATAAACAAAAGTAAATCTTTAACAAAGCAAAAAAGAAAAAAAAAAAAAAAAAAAGCTGATTTACCAGAAATGTACTTGCTTCCTGTTGGCTCATTATCTGTCATGTTTTGAGGCTTACTGCCACAGAGGTTTAAACAACAGAGGGGAACCAAAGTGTTCAAGTACAGGTCCCATTTTTCCATAAAGGTCAGAGATATCTTCCTTGCAAGGTCCTCTCTGTCTTTTTCATGGAGCAAGGCTTGATGGTACTCCTTGGATATCACATCTTCCTTCAACATGAGGTTAAGCAATGCGCGGTCATCAGAAGCTGTAGCAGTTGAAAGAATATTCCTTACTCTAGGTAAGATCTCCTTAAAGAGATTCATACCTGCATCTGAAGACGTTTGAAGGAGGTCTGAGCAAAATCTGAACTGTTTCAATAGAATTAAAAAAATCCACTCAGTCAGCATCAAAAAGATGAAGTGAAAAAAAAAAGTTAAGAGACTTTGGCCTGCAATAGCAGAGGTATTTCCTCATTCGATTAAGCCTTTAAATAACATTTCCAGCAACAAATAACTTCTTGATGAAATGACACAACAGCACAATTCTTCCAAGCATTCATAAAACACAGTTTTCCAATCAGCAAAACGGTAACCTGAAAAAGTAATTAAAAAAAAAAAATATTTGTCCCATTAAAGAAGGATTGCTATAGGTGGACCTTTGCCTCCTGGCCAAGTCATTGCTGAATCAGAACAGTACCAAAAGCTTCAGCACAAAACACATCCTCTGCAAGAGGGATAAGTTTAAAACTTGGAGACTCCAATGTAAGATTAGAGATTAGGTTATGAATACATTTATTTGCTGCTAGGTTTTACTACCTTGAATATTGCCATGACTTCTTTTCAGCACTGGACACATTTGAAAGTGAAGCAATAATTCCACCTAGTAAGAAATAAGGCACCAAGAAGAACTTGATAAATCTTAATAAATCTTTTAAGTACACTACTGCAAACTCTGGTTAAGATCCAACATATCTTTGTAGAATACCAAGAATTTTATGCTCTTTCTGATGTTTATGTTCAATATCAGGAAGTGCATGCGAAACGCTGGAAAAATAAGCTATCTCATTATCCAGTAGTATGATTTTGACTTGCAGTGCAGATGGGTAACAAGTTTTACTCTAACTATATAAATGGCAACTGAGAAAAGCAGATTAATTTATTTTCCTTATGGAAAAGTAAATACCTTGGATCTTTCATGCATATTATCTCAGTCAGAATTTGTCTTTTAAACATATTTTCCTTTAAAGTTGTTGCCTACATTGATTCAAAACAAAAGAGAAAACATTCGTTTTGTTGAAGTATGAGTAGGAATAAATGCCAACTCATTCAAAGTAGCATTGTTCCTGGGCTAGTACGTGAAAAGGACTGTTTCCCATCATTTTATCAAAATAAAAGTGCACTGAATAAGATGCCTTCACTTGTACTTTACCATATTGTGGAGCAGAACACATGCTAAAGGCAGCTAGGGGTTTGTCTTGCAGAAAGTTGGGAACTGCTTGCTATCACTGCAAATCTGAATGAGTTTACCATGGCTTGGGGAAGAGAGACAGTCTCAAATCTCGGGTTCTTCTGCAATCACTGTCCTCTTGAATGGGTGCAACAGACTTAAAAAAAAAAAAAGTATTGTCTCCATTATTTGGCTATTATTTTTGGAGGTTTTCAGAAACATTTCTTAGCATCATTAGTCACATTCAAGGCCCCTGTAGACAGCAGTTATCCTGACTAAGAAGTCTCCTTCTTGATGGAAGGTGGAGAGTTCAAGTCACATGAGAAGCTGTGTAATAAAAGAAGAAACTCAATTTAAACTGTAATCCTCAGCCAGTCTCTGCAACTCATTGACCTGCTGCACCTTACCTCTGGAAAAGCCAGATACAGAAAGCCTTCCTCAGTGCTCCAGGGTGTAAGTCTGTTTGACTGTGAGGGGATATAATAGTGTGGGAAAGGTGGATTTCTTTTTGTGGGCAAAGGACTCCCCTCCACAGGATAGTTCCCTTCAGAAGCAGACAAGCAAGTGAGCAAATACCTTGTGATATGTCATCATGATTGCCACTTAAGCAAGAGAAAAGCAGATTTTCTTCAAGCGCTTCACACCTTAACCAGTTTCCATCTGCAGATGTGCCCAGGCAAAGTTCACCATGAATAGGAGATTACAGGCTTTTCAACTCAGATACAATATTTTTTCTTCCGTTATGTCTATATTTAACACAGATCAAAAGTAGGATTGCCTTTGCGTAGGTGTTAACATATAAAGATTTCAAGTTGACTCCTGTCTTATTCTTCCCACATATTTTAAGAATTCCTGAGGAGTTTTCCAAAAAGATCTCAAGATCATCATCTGGGAGGAAGTGTGTTTTCTATACAGTTGTCCCCAGCTCTTGCTGGGCTATAGGCAAACATAGCAAGAAATACTGTGCTAGAAGTACTCTGCCTTTGACCTCAAAACTGATTATCTCGTAGCTAAGGCCAAAATAAGGGAAAGGGGACTACAGTGGCTTAAGCTTTGAAAACTTAATTCAAGTTCTAGTGCTGCTACAGTCCTAATTTGCAATTTCGATAAAATAATCAAATGTGATTTCTATTTCTGCTTTTGTTTTTGCATTTGTATAAATTAAAAAAAATATTTCGTATTATCTTGACACTAGATAAAATCTGCTAAGGCTCGTGACATACCCAGATGCCAGGTACTGAAGGACATAACCCGGCCTACATCAGTACACCTTCAGCTGCTTTCGCTGTAGGAAAAACGGTGAAATGAATCGCTAAGATTTTACTAAGATTATTTGGATTTCAAAATTAGCTGTAGACTTTGGGCAGCATCATATTTACTTAGAAGTGATACTTCCTCTCAATGCAGAGAAATCAAAAGCATGAGTTCTCCTTTTTAACTAACTTTCCTCTTTAAAATGTATCATAGCACAAACAATGTGTGTGAAAAAGAGAACTAAGTCAGGCTGTACATTTTTATTATTTGATACTTATTATGTTGTTATTGGTTAGCACTTTTTATAGTTAAGGCATGTCTTTTCCTTTGGACTTTGACAGGAAGACTACCATGATAATCCTTAAAAACAGACAGCTGCTATAAAACATCACTCTGACATAGATAAGCTTTGTGCCAGTTAAAGAGAATCCTTAGAACAGGAAGGGAAGTTGTGCAGTTAAATACATACATTCATCTGTGAAGCAAAGTAATGAAATGCTGATGCCTATATTATACAGGCTTGAGTCATTGCAATCAGAAAGTAGGGAAACTTGTTAAATAGACTTTCTGTGAAAAATTGCTCAACCAGCAGCATGTCAAAGCTATTCAGCCTTGATAGAAGGAATCCCAAACAGAAATTCTGGTATTGAATCCAATTTATGTCTAGAGAGGCCAAAGACACCAGCTAACTGGGAAACCAGAGCTCGAAGATAGAGCCAACAGCTCAGACAACATGAAAGGAATTCTCAAGGAAGCACAGTTCGTTCATAACACACTCTCTACTGAAATTAATAAGGACTTTGCAGCAATGTCCATGAGCATTAGAGAATGCTGCCCTCAGTGAGTATCTAATTACCAGCCTACCCCTAACTTTATTATATTTTGCAAAGCTGGACTCTGGGAACTTACTTCAGGTAAATCTTAGAATGGAGACTTTGGTTACCAACGTTGTATCTTTTGTTGTGCATACGCACTCATGCAGGATTTCCTAAGTAATTCTGCCAAGGTTTACAGCTCTTAATGCAAAATATCTTACGTCTATTATGAAAATGACTTCCTGTAGGAAAGTAAAGATGTGATATTATGGAAGGTGTTTTGAGCATAAAAGGTCTGTCTTTTATATTGCGGAGTTTTGCTTTTTTCCCCCAGAGCTTGTTTTTAAAACTGTCTGATCAAATCTTTTCCCTCCTTCCTCACCTCAGAAACTAGCTGTGGTTCCATTAATGCATAAAAGTCCTTCAGCATCCTTCCATACCTACACATTGCTTCCCAAATACTATGATGAGCCTCAGTAGCGCAGCACTGCAGGTGAGACACAGCACAGAGTCCAAGGTAATGCGCTACAACGCTGCTGGTCATCCTGGCAGCTTCCCCAGAACATCATTTTCTCAAGTGAGGTTAGGAACTTAAAAGGTTGGGAATTTCCCATCTAGTAGGTGTGAAGAAAGATTAGGGCCTCAAATATTTGCGGTCATTCAGAATCTCATGGAACTTTGGACAACAAGACAGAAGACTGACAGAGCAAAGCAGGCTGAATGAAAGACCTATTTAGACAGCTGCTTTGCAAAATCCTGATAAACTAACTTCAAAAAGCATTCCAGCAGAAATGACCTCGGTTTCTACTTTTATTAGGATGGGATATCCAGGTTTGCTGCTGGTCTGCCATAAACATTCAATGGGATTCTTTTGCTTCTTTAAAATATTAGAATTTAAAAACTCATAATCCTTGCATTTTTAGCTTAGTAACATAAATAATAGTAACAACATAAAAACATCAGTTTGCCAGCCTACCTTGTGCAGTCCAGATTCATTGTTGTGCCAAGAGGACACAGCTACCACAAAGTGCTCTGTAGAGAATTAGGTAGCTATATGAAGACAAAGCCGTGATGCTGTTTTCAACAGCAAGGAATCAAATATTTTCTAAACTATCTTTGTGTTATAGGCCCACATTTAAACTATGAATTCCACCACTTTCTTCTTCACCTGAATCCCAGTGATTCATAACTTGCACTGGCATTAGAATGATTGTGCTATGGTACGTGCTGGAACTTCCCAGAGAAAAAAGTACTGAAAAAAAATGAAAATTAACAAAATATTGCTGTTTTATCAATATTTTGCTAAAGCACTGTGGATTTATAAGCATGCTGTTCTCTTATTATACTATTTTACTAGCACAAGGTATTTTACCAGGAGGCCAAGGATGGAGCGTGAAGTGTTTTCACTAGCAGTTGGCTGCAGCTGTGTGCTCTGCAAGCACCCCATGAGCACCAGGACCTGCACCAACACCCAGCTGCTGCCTGGCCTACGGACGGAGGAAAAGACACTGAGAAAGGATCTTATTTCTTCCCTTGGTTTTCAAGAGGTCTGTAAGTATCAGAAATGCACAGATGTCTTAGCAGCAGTTTTGGGACAGGCAGTGCACAACAGTATTCATCTTGTTAACAGAAGGACTTGTTATACAGCGGAGCGGAGAGGAGAAAAGTGAGAAGAGCAATGCAATTCCTAGCCTTTCTGTCACCACCACTGGACTTCATATACCTAGTCCAGTACACTGGTACATTGGAGAGTGTGACAAAAAACCCTATGGATACTGGTGCATTGGAGCATGTGACAAAAAACCCTGTAATTCTCATTACACTGAAATAAAATTAAGCAAGAACGGGAAACAGAATACAAATGCAAACCCAAACCAACAAGGAAAAGGATGTTTGCAAAATCACAGCTTGTGTCGAGTTTCAGAATGATAGAGGCAAGAAAACTGGGCAAAAATACTACACTGACAGTTGAAGAAACCATGTATTTTAGGGGCTTCCCTAAAGCATTTCTGATTTTTGTCAACTAAAACACATACCAGACACAAAAAAAATACTAAAATCCACATCAGACACAGTAGCTCTACCTTTAGTCACATGAATAAACCAGCACTTACCACAACTTTCATTTCAGTAGCTGTGCTATTATTCTTGTAACTGCAGACAGTGAATGTGGTATCATAAACACAGTCACACTGCCTTTTTTTTCCAGGAGCTTTAGGTCCATGTTTCCGCAGTCCGGCAGTGCGGTCTCTGGACTGCTCTGCCACGGGGAAGGGGAACTCTCAAACTCTTCTGCTGAAGCTGCTCTACCCTGCATGAAGGATGAAAGCCAAACGTTTAGTGCATTCTCTGAAAAACAAACGGGTTTGGGCCCTTGCCCTTCTTCGAAGGTTTATTTCGGTATTTTTTTATTGATGATTATTCATAGTTTTTAAAGACGTGTGGATCGTGAATTCAGGCCCATTCACAGGAGAAACAAATGCTTCACCCCCCAGTTGGGGAGTCAGGCAGAACAGCTTTCACAGGAACAGCTGTGGAGGCCTCTACTACAGCCCAGAGCTTCCTCCTCTTCTAAGCTGAGAGGCTGAGGCTATCACCTTTCAGGCAGCAGAGGAAATTGTGGTCTCTTCCTGAGCACAGACTCCACTGTAAAAGGGGCTCTTAGGCCACTGACATGAACCTTGCTTTTGGTTTTGCCAAAAGAGGTTGGGGTCCTAACTCCAGGAGAGGCTCAAGAGCTGTGTATTGCTCACAGAGCGAGTTATCGTCGGTAGCATCTGGTATATCTTGTAAAGAACATGCAGTTAATCTGCCAGATCCCACTCCAAGGCACTTCATGTTCTGTGGCTCATATGGGGGATCCAGCTACCTAAAGACCAATCCCGAGCACCTCTACTCTTTGTATGATTCAGGCCTACAGAAACAGTATGGATTTTGTGAATTTTAATTCCTCGGACATCCCTTCTCTGTAACTGAGTACAAGGAATTTTAAGGAGTTAAAGCTATTCAGTGAACTAGAAAAAACATATTAACAAATCAAGGAAAGATACTGTTAAACAAGCATGCTGTAGAAGTAGGGACCACAGTCTGCTTCACAAAAATCTGCAGGTCAAAAGAATTAAGAACTGTAGGTACAGGTTTCTCACGTCATTGCATCACCAGATTAGGAACCCTTTCTTACTTCTCTTTTTTGTGTTTTCTCTATATTCTACTTTTTTCTGAGAAAGTTATTGCCTTTACCACCCCTTTGACACCAGTTTAGAATAAGCAAAACCAACAAATGCCAGTAAATAGAGCTGCTTAACCACAGCCTCCACAACAAAAGATGAAGTAGACATTGCTAGTGAAAGTAGTGGTTGAAGAATTGTCCAGCAAGCACCTTAGGGATCTGAACAAGCCTATGTAGATATTACTAGCAAAAAAAACCAAAACCCAACACCAGAACAAAACAAACACCAAAAAAAGCACAGCTAGGGAATAAGCAATTTACAATTTTATAAACAACTTTGACTTTTATTTTTCCAGAGAAAACAGTAGAAGTAACAGTACTCAATTTTTCATATTAATCTCTTGTTGCACTAAGCTTCTCAACTGTTTGATAACCCTTAGGGTTGTTTATCTAATAGGTTTAGATTACTTCCCCCCCGCCTCCCCCAGCAAGCCCATAGAGGACTGTCTTAAGTCAGGAAAGCTATTGGATACTTGTGTGAGTGTATATAGGCCTTTTAAATTCATATAGCAAAGGAGAGAAGGGACCCCAAGCACCTCTTCTGGTGAAATCAGAAGACTGGCACTCTGGGAAATGGATCCTATCCCAGCTCACTGCAGTGGATCTATTAAGTCACTTAAACCAAACTTTTGACAGGTGTCCAAACAGCCCAAGTTCCTTATTTTTGGAGTTCCCAAACTGAGTAATAAGAGATGATTTGCAGAAGTAACAAGTACCAAGAACTGCAGCTACGAATGACTGAAGCTTTGAACATATCAAAAGATATATAAAGCTAAGCACACTAAGAAGTGTGCATCCAAGCGTTGGGAAGCAATGCACCCCAAGCTGGAAGAAAGCTGATGACTTTGCTTTGGTCTGCCTTTGTTTTGGCCGTTTCTAAGTGACTACTGCATAGTCTCAACAGAAAAAGATACTGAAATAAACTCAATAATTGCAGAGCATTTTGTCTCCCAGGTAACCACAGTACAGATTCCTACAGCATGACTTAAATAAGGCCTAAAGCCATACAGAAAATGCAGAGGAGAAAATAAGCTATTTAATAAAAATATGTAATGTTTTCTTGATTTTTTCCTAATTGAAAGGAATGCAGACGCTACTGCACTTTTTAGAATCAAAACCAGTTACTGTGCAATAATGGGTATTTATACTCCTCTTGAGGTACTCAAAATTTTTTCATCTTTTTAGATATGAGGCTGTATTGATCGTTTCCTTCATTCAGTTTGTTTGTTGTTTGGGTTTTTGTTTGGCTTTTTTTTTTTTTTTTTTAAATCTCCATTTATATTTAGGGCCCAGACCTCTTCCGCTTTGACATATCTTTTGGTTACCCGTTTCTTCCTGATGTCAGAACCTGATCTCTTCTAAGAGTGTATTGCTACATATCACCCAACTAAAAGACACTATCCTGATCTGTCCAGTAAATGCTATGGCTTCTCAGCTGTTAATACAGAGCTGCCAATTACAACAATTCAGGTATGCCAATTACAACAATTCCACAGAAATTGGTTCTGGGCCAAAACAGGAAATCATCTTTTACAAATTAATTAGGTGACAGTCTAAGAAAGTTATGTATTTAATACCTTCTCTAATCTGGCCTATCTCCTCAAAATTTAAACATTTCCCTGAACCTCCAAGAAACCCTGTAAGCATGTCTAATGTGAGAGAGGTAAGAGTTATTCTTGGATTAACAATATTTTCCAATATTCAGAGGAAGAGAGTATTTAACTGAAAACTGAATTTAAACCAGAGCAACAACTGCCAAGTTATTCAACATACCTTTGTCCAGTTTACAGTGGAAGTCTCTGGTATTGTGTCAGTGCAAGATTCTGGGCAACGGTCCAAAGAAAGAGAGAAATCAGCTGACTTCATGTTAATCGCGTGAATGAAACACCATATTCGTCATAGAGGAGATTCTATTTATTGTTGAAACAGACAGCAAGAGAGATTTCTCAGTTATTTGTACCAAGCCTTGGCACTGATAGTCCTCTATGATAGAAAGGCCATTACTGCAGCAACTGCACAGCAGCAAATTTTACAGTTTTGAACTGTTTTATGCTATATGTTTCGGTCAGCAATTAAATGAAATCTTAATACATTTCATAAACGGTCAAGGTTTTCTTGTGTACAAACCTGAAAACCAAACCAAAACTCATAAATTCACTGTAACTATCTTTCAGTTTTGTGCTGTTGAAGCAGTATTTGAGGCCTTACATCACCTTTAAGGTGTTGCCAATCTTTCCAACGTTCAAATAATTTGTAGTTAAATCACAACACTGAAAAAATGTTGAAAATAGGACAGTTTGTTCTGTGAAACCCTAGAAAACATTGGAAAGTTCTGAGGTTTTGCTTGGATGTATTTATTTTAAAACAGGGAAGAATGCTTTTCTAAGAATCACAAAATGAAGAAATTCTTGTTTGACCAATGGTTCCTTTTGTGACCTTGTGACCAAGGATTCTTTCTAGCCCCTAATTTGCTCTAAAAGAAAATGATAACTCATACAATACCTTGAATAATCACACAACATAATTTGACATAGCTTTTTAGAGAGCGTTACTCAAAGCATTCGCATAGTATAGTGATAGTCTTCTGTGGGATTATCTAATAGATTTTGTTAGGAAAACAGATAATCTCTACCGTGAATTAGTGGAGGTGAGCACTGGAAAGAGAGGAAAATTAAAGAAACTTTTATCTGTTTTAAAATTAAAAAACAAAACACAGGTTGTGTTTCTTTTTTAGTTACATAATTTCATCTCTAATGAAATCAGTTAGCAGCACCAGAGTACTAAATCAGATACCTAATGCTGTTAACAGGCCAATTCTCACTTCTCCTGTAGAAGCAAGTACTGTTTTGTCTGATGAGAAACGTGGCACACAGTTATCTTCTGGTGCCTTAGAACAAAAATGCTTCTGAGTCAGAAGCCTGTTCTATTTGAGTTATTGTAAATGTGTTGCTCGTAAGCAGAAGTGCATGTTGATACAGTAAATGAAGTAGAGGTCAGCTTCAGGTATGCACATAATTATTTCATAATTGTAACTCATGATAGCTCTCAAAGAGTTTATGTTGTCTTTGTGAGTGAAAGCCTATTTAACTATTTTAATATTGTAAACTATCATGAGCCATCCCATCAAATTACAGACTGCCTATTCAGTTTTTTAGTGCTAGTCTGCTGTACTGACTGACATTCTATAAAGTGCTGTTTTGTCACTACCAAAGCCAAAATATGACTACCACAATATTAACATCATTAGTCATAAAATACACCTTTCACGCTCTACAATTACAAATCCTACTAAGATCACTTTTACCAGTTTTTCTGATTCATTAGATATTGTCTTGCTCTAATAACTGGTCTTGCACAAAGCTACTTTCCAATTAATGTTTTTGAAGTGTTTGCCATAGTAACTTCTGTATTTATTCAATGTTCTGGTTTAGTTAGATGTTTTAGAAAAGACTAGGAAGTTATTATTTTGCAGGCTTATTTAATGCTAGTAGCTAGTCTGATCTACAAATGACTGTGATTTATCAGATCTTCCGTGATCCTCCACTTCATACCTAGCTGACTGGACTATTTCCCCTCATTATTGTGAAACTGTTGTCCCGAATCTGGGTTCTTTACCCAGCACACAAGGAGCTGACGCACACAGAGTCAAGATATTTATTTCATGTCTGTGCAAGATGGGTGCTAGGTGGAAAAGCCACAAAGCTAGCACACCTTAGCACACACATTGAAAGCTTTTACATTTTACAAAAATTGACTAATTGGCATACTATACTTATCATTGGCAGCTCATGATTTCACAATAGGCTCCTACTGGCTACTTGTATTCTTGTTTCGAATTAAAGATATAGTGCATTCATAAATCACTATGCGTGCTCAGAGAGTAGGGTTCTCATCTAGGAGGCACATAGCTCAAGATTTGGAGGTGTGGTTTTCGCAGTATAATGTGCAAAGTTCACCTAAAGAACACATACTTTTTATTTTCAACACTTTGTAACCACCAGCAACCTTGCAGTTTTAATGGAATGCCCCAGTGTCTTTTTCCTATCTACAGAATGATACAACACACTTGTTTTCTTTGATTTCCCAAGGTCTCTTCTTCCTTAGCAACATCTTATCTGCTTTGCCTTCGTTGGGTTGACCAAATTTGATTTCTTACCCATATCCTGAAGCTCCGTTGTCTCATTTCACTTTCCTATGTCCTTAACTCTGCTGCATAATACATCTGCAATTTGAGTAAAAACAGGAGAAATCTTTAACTAAAGGGCTGTTACCCATATTACACTATTAGTACATCTGCAGTATTATTGTTGTACTGGATTGCCCCTCAAAAGCCATATTGTGACAGCGGTGCAGGGCCGCTGCGAGGTGGGGGACATTGGCCCATCACTGACAGGACAACAGACTGCTGGAGCCTGATGCTGTCCTCAGATGGGGGTCTATCATACACGTACAGGTACGTTCACCTTTCTCTCCGCTACTTTTTCCTTTTGGGGTTTATCATCAGCAGGAGGCCTAAGAAGCCCTGTCCAGGTGGGTGCACTGGCGAGCAAGCAGCCCTCTCCCGCGGAGCGGACACCCTGAGAGGCTGGAGGCAGGCTCCGGCTCCTCAGGCCCCAAGCGCGGCCCCCTGACAAGGCCCGTCGGGCCGCCCTGGCCTGGGCTGAGGCTGAGAGCCTGGAGGTGGTGGGGAGGAGGGCGGCAGCTGAAGGCACCTCAGCCACACGGACGCAGGGCAGACGGCCGGGCCCCCCGTCGGGCCCAGCGCCGGCTTAACCGGGGCGGCCCAGCTCCGAGGCGCGGCCCCCGGGCGAGGGGCATCCCCGCGCTCCCGCCCCGCCGCCGGCCGGCCCCGGGCAGGCGGCAGCCCGGACACTTTTCCTTGAAACACCTCCCGGGCCCTGGCAACCATCGCGCCTGGCAACGGGGCTGCGGGGCCGGGCCGGCCGGCCGAGGCGGAGGATGAAGCAGGTAGAGGCGCCGGCGGTGCGGGGCGGGAGGCGGCGGGGCGGCTCCCCCGGTCCCTCCCCGCTGACGGGATGGCTCCCTGCCGCAGGCACTGGTGGACGACACCGAGGATGTGTCCCTGGACTTCGGCAGCGAGGAGGAGCTGGCGCTGCGGAAAGCAAAGATCAGGTAACGGGGCGGGGGGGGCCGAGCGGGCCCAGCCCCGCCGCGGGGGCCTCAGCCTGGCGGTACCCGCCTGAGGTACCGAGCCGGGGCAGCCCCTAGCGCTCCAGTTGGACTGACGCGATGAAATACAACAAGCTTCATCTAAGCACCTAATGCCCGTTTTTTACAGGGAGGGCGGTCGATCGCTGGAACGGGCTTCCCGGGAGGCCGGGGAGCCGGGCAGGCCCTGCCGGCCGCAGCCCGCCCGGCGCCGACCTGCCGCTGGAAACAGGAGTTTTACATACCCAAAGCCAACATATCACAAAAAAAAAAAAAAAAAGCGCCCACCCCAAAACACCCCAACTAAACAGTATTGTTAGAGCTGGAGAGAGCGGTCATCTTCCAGAGAACGGGCTGTGCAGCAGAGAGCTCTGGCCTCGCGCCCAGCTGAAGGGAAACAGCAAGTTATTTGCAATAAAACCATAGTGTTTTCCTAGCACGGGATGTGGTCAGAAATATACGTGGAATATAGGATATCTTATCCTTGTAGCTGTTATCTGAGAAAAGCCATCCCATCGATCCATCTGTCAGGTGAAGCAGTCTACCGCGGTGTTACCGGGGGTGTCACTCAGCAGCTCTGTCCACACCGACGTCCCAGAGCCACTGTGCCATCAGGGGTTTTTTTGAAGAATCTCCCATCAAAGGCTGTCAAGGGAAAAGTTTTATGTCAAAAGGAGTTATACATATGCATGCACTTGCCAATAATGTGTGTAATCAGCTTTGATTTTTATTGCTTTACTTCCCTTTCACCTTGCCCCAGTTTACTCTGGTCTATTACAATATTAGTATATCTTGTAGGCATAAAAAAAGGAAAATAAGAGATGTTAAGCATAACATGAACGTTATCTGAGATGTGCAAACAAGCAATTACATAACTTTACAATATAATTACTCTGTTTTACTAGTGTCTGGTGAAGCATTTCTGCCCTTCCAGTGCATCTGACTTTGCAACTACATGATAAGCAGCCGCAACACAAGATTAGCATTCCCAGAGTGGCTTTGTTTCTGAGCTTTAGCAGCAGCACACAGCTTAAATGAAGGCTTATATTTTGGTGCAGTCTTGGAGACCGCAGTCTAAAGGATTACACTAAACTGGGAAATACAGTTTATGAGCGTGTCTTGAGCATGCAAGCCACAGATTCAGTTGTCGGGACCAGGCTAGCGTTAGCATGAAGTGAAACCACCCTGAAATGTTTGTAGCAGGTCCATGGCACCAGTTACTTCACTCTAGAGATCTGTTCCTACTTGTTCACGCTGCCGAATAAAAATAGACAGGCAAAGTATCAGTGAACCGTACTATTAATTGATCCACTTTGTGTGGATACATATTTCATTAGATACTTTTTTTTTTTATTTGCCCTCGTTGTGACAATACTAAAAGATAATCTCAAACTGAAAAATTTTCTTCTATAGAATACAGAAATGAAACTCCTTACATTGTTCTCACAGAAGTCTGTTTTTATATTTCTAAAGAATCTTGTGCAAACAAGCTTGGAACATGGCCATGTGCTGCAAAATTTTTTTGTCTTAAAGAGATCAACAAGATGTTCCAATCATTTTTCTTTATTTAACTTTATCCCAAGTTCATATATCTTGAACTTGGTTGGAATTTGCATAACAAAAGCACAACTTGCTGTAGCTTATTCTCCAAGGTAAATGCAAGTGCTCCTTAAAAACAAAAGGAATGTGGATAGTGATTTAGTAAGTGTCTACTTTCATAAGGAGGTTAGGACAAAGGTGACATACGTCATCTTTGCTGTTCGTTGCAGTATCAGAACATTTGATCTGGAACAGTTAGGAGCATATGATTGCTTCTTTTTCAAATCAGCCAGGTAACACAAGATGATCAAGTCAGAAAGCCTGGATGATCAAGTCAGAAAGCCCGTTTGCTCAAATTTTGCCTAGATATATTTGAAGTACCAGACAGAGGTATAGAAAGCAGCTTATAGAATGCTGCCATGGCACTTCAAGCAGGTACGGGGAGCAATTCTCCTGTGGTTCAGCGGTATTCCTTAGGGTTGACCCCATTTGATTCCTTAATATGGGATGCAACTAAATTCATAAGAGCTCATTCCTATCCTAATAGGCATCATGCTTGCAAACTGAACAGAGGTTACTGTAACAAGATAAACGGGAATCATTTAGTCTCAATGCTTCAGTTCTACACTGTACAGATGTTAGGATGCAACAAGATAACTAGAAGTCCAAGCAAGTGGGTTGCCATGCTTTCAGAAGCAAATGTATGCCGAGCAGTTATGTTTTAAAGCCTATACAATTAAAGAAATCATGTTAGTTTATACAATGATTTCTTAATGCCATCATATTTATGGAAATTAGCTTTTAAAAAAAATTATAAAGTACAATTGAATTCAATATAAATGCATTAACTTAAAAGCTGTACAGTTTTTTTGTTTCAAAAGGACACAGATGGTTTAGCTTCAAGTTTTAAAAGACAATTTTACCTATCTGGGATTATCTGCTTGTTAAAAAAAAAAATCTCTTCTTATATGATAGGAGTTACAAATTTCATCTGGTGGCTGTGAATTAAGAAAATACATTTGTTCTGTTAAATGAGGAAGCAAACAGTTTATTTACTGGATTCCATTAGTTTCAGGATTATTCATTTTTTTTAAAGGTGGATATTTTCTGAGATTGAGAGAGTTGTCCAAAGAATGAGGTGCAAGTTTTGATATATCTCCATATTCCTCCCCCGGGATGAGAACCTGCAAGCCGGAGTCTTTGGCTTGACTAGCCAGATCCTTGTGAGAGGACTGCTAGTCCATAGTCTCAATGAAGCGTTTCATGCCATGATAAATTTGAGCCCCTTGCTCATGCACTGTTTTTTTAGTAAACACCCTTCAAAGTTTGATGTTGGAACAGATTCAGCATCCGCACAGTAATACATCATCTGACTTCCAAAATGAAACACTACTTCTCCAAAGTTACTTTCACATTTGAAGCACCAATATAGTTATAAAAGCCCAGTCCACCCTGATGCGCTTTAGGGTTGCGATCTACAAATAGCTTGTATCAATACAAGACACGATTTACGCAAGTGAACTCTTATGTCTTCTTGAAAGAGATCAAGACTTGAAGTAGCAAGACACTATCTTTTTGACAGTTCACAATATTCCCTCTGCTTCGCCCACCCACCTGTCTGCTTGTGGCAGAAAAAGCTCCTTTCACTTAAAATGTCACATGTTTAATTTTAAGTCAGGAGTAGCTTTTGGAAAGTTTGAGGTTAGCATGAGTAGGATCAGGAGTAAATATAAGCCACAGCTGTGCATCATTCTTGCTTCTCTGGTCACATGTGTGTAGTACTACAAGCACAATACTGCCATTATAGAACACGTAATTACTAGAACAGTTAAACAGCTATAGACTAATAATATTACAATAAAGATATAACCATTATAATTTAAATCTAATTATAGGGTAACCTTGTAATACACAGTTATAATTGCGTATATATTATATGTACATTTTGTTATACACAATCGTAGAATAACAAATTTAATAGTTGAATAGTTAATTATGACCTAGTCCATACTACTGTTAATTATTTATAGAGGTAGAGGAGCTTAATGAGACAATCACTGACCTAAAAAAAAAAATTATTCAGAAAACAAGTTTTATTCATTCAGCTCACAAATATCCAGTGAAATTAATGAACATTTATTCATAAGAACTGCTAGATTCCCAAATCATACTCCCTCTGTAAAAGGAAGTGTTTGGTTTCAGACGTTACATATGAAGGTTTGTTTTGTCTTATACCCAAGAGTTATATTTGGTTGCGTTTGGTTGGTTTTTTTTAAATTTTTTTTTTATTTTCAGAGGTCCTGTTCTTTTCAAAAGAGTTGTGAAAGGCATCAGGCCTGTCTCAATTCTTTTGTGCCTTGCTATGCTGATTTCTTTCATGAAACAATGAGGATTTTAGGGTGCGGTGTTGAACACAACCACTAAATTCCTTCATGCACTACCAAAGAAACTAATGAAAGACCCAACTTTGTTCTATCTTTGACATGAATGACACATTCCATCTTTTAGCTTTAGATTGGAGGTTGGCTATTGGAAATACTATTGCTCTGATAATGAAGATATACATCAACATATGAAATAATAGCAGCTACAAACCAAAATACCATTACAGACTAGAACTAGTTGTGTTATATGACATTGTTAGCAAATACTGTAATATTCCTTCCTGTCCCATAACTTCCTAAGTGCTCTGTGTTGTTTTTTTTTTTTCCTAGGCACCCACTGGCCACCTTTTTCCACCTGTTTTTCCGAGTGAGTGCTATTATTACCTACTTGTTCTGTGACTGGTTCAGCAACAGCTTTGTTGCCTGTTTTGTCACTATTCTGCTCCTTCTATCCTTTGACTTTTGGTCAGTTAAGGTAAGATGACCTTGAATAGTAGTTACCTTTGCAAGTATTTTATGTGCCATTAAATAAAGCAAAAAAGAAAATATGTATACTGAAAAAGGGGAGAAAAATATTATCTGTTGATTTATTAACTACCTAGCCCATTTTAATGAAGAAAATTGCATATCTTAGTGTTTATCACCATGTTCTCTGTGGCTGATGGGAGCTACTGACATGGTGAGAAAATTGCCTTGCCATAGGTAATTTGTTTGTATGCTTACCCTCTTAAAAAAAAAACAAAACAAAATAAAGTAATACTGGCTTTCAGTAGTGGATACCAAAGGATGTCTGAGGCTGCGGCACTGCAGGGGCTGCAGAAGGTGCCTGGGGGCACCAGTGCCCTGGTCATGTGCAGCCCAGAATCCCGGGGACTCCACATGTGGAACAAGGCTTTTGTTTTGTAGAAGCAAAGCATTGATGCATCCCCAGTATACTGAAAACTAATATACATCCAGGTGCAGAAATATTTTCTTAATTTGTTTGCTCAATTCCATGCAGCACACTTGGTTATAATTAATATTCCATTTTTTTTTTCAGTGTCTTTGTTTGCATTTCTCCTCTCTTACTAAAGAAATTTGTTTATTGGGTGCTTCTACAACTAACTGACTTATAAAAGTTACATCCTATAATTTCTTACCTAAATCAACGTTATTGTGCTAATTACCATATTAGAAGAGAACAGGCCTCTAAATTTGTGGTAACTCATCCATCCTTAATGGCTGGCACAGCTTTTAGAACTAATTGTATTCTTTGATAAAAGAATAAGATTTTCAGACATGCTTGTCTTTTTTTTTGAATGTTAGTCTGACAAGTGAATTATGCAACTGAATAATGTAAATAATTGTTTCTGTCACTAGAATGTGACAGGAAGACTCTTGGTTGGTTTGCATTGGTGGAACCAGATTGATGAAGATGGAAAAAGCCACTGGGTGTTTGAAGCAAGACGAGTGAGTATGTTAATAAAAGTAGGCACAGGACAAACAGAGTCCGCAGGAAAGCTTACGAAGCTGATGCTAAATCAAATAAAGAAGTAACAAAAGAGCACCTTTGTAACAGTTACTTTTTATCCAGCTTCTATAGAAGATAACGTAAGTATTCAGTTGCAAGCACACCGGATTGTCACATCCTGGAAGCATTCAGAACAAACTGGTCCCGCAACATTGGCATCATATGCGCCAGCAGAATAAATATTCATACCATGGTACTATAGGTATGAAAGATTTTTGGTAGTTCTATTTTATTTTCTAGTGAGAAAATCTTGTAATAAACACATCTTCCCATAATTAGTCCCAGTGCAGAATCCTCTTCAGGAAAGGTCTGTGCTGAAAGCAATGCTGAATAGTTCAAAAAATCAGCATTTTAAAATGAATGTTTTATTCATGCTCAGGGAATACAGTGGGGAATAGAACACAGATCACAGAGCATTCTGATACTGCTAGAGCTCCCCCAAATACCCTGAGCAAAAAAAAAAGCTATAAAATGACTCTTGGCATCACTGCCAGAGCCAAGACTGCAGGTTTTTGCTTTCACTCCACAGCCCCATTCAGGAAGGGGCCTGGCAGAAGCACACTAGACATCCCTTTGGAGCCCACACAGCTGCACACAGCCCGGGTGGCTGAGCCCATGGTAAAACACCCCAAATGTGTGGGGCCAGGGTGCCCTCTAGCAGCCCCACTCCCTCTGCAGAGAGAGTGCAGCCCAGCAGCAGGGCAACTGCAGAGCAGAGGACAACAGACGTGAATGTTCTTCCCATAATTTAGGTGACACCTAAAGAGCCAACGTAGGCAATCCTACATAAAAAGCAAAGAAACAAGACGACCTTCAGAATTTCTGAATTCCGTCAAGTCAAGACAGTGAGCAAGAGTTTTCTTAACACTTAAAAGCAATGACATCCATAGAAGGACCTCCTGACCTCAAAATTACTGTAAAATGAGCAAGCCAAGCCCATCTATTACAGTTTGTTAATTCTAGCTGAGAAGTACAACATTGAATCATCTGTGTGGGCTAAAGCCTTCCAAAAATTCTGGCAAGTCATAGCTTGATTAAAGTGAAAATGATAGTACCGCAAGAAGGAACATATCATTAGAGTGGATTGTATTTTTACCATGGCTTATCCACGAGAAATATTTTGTCATGGCAAGGCCCTAGAGTACATGCAAGTCTCTTACTTTCTGTAGTCAGACGTTCCCCCTCCTTCACCAGTCCCCTAGCAACTTTTTAAGATCTCTTCCTCTATGGGTCAATTTGCTTAGAAATATTCCAAGTCACTCACCAACAATAAACAGCTAATTCCAGGCGTGCTGCTGATGCAACAGAAGTTCACCCTTGAAATCCCATCATCTGCTGAGATTTGCTGGAAGAAAATTAATTCTCACACTTGCATTTCAAACATCACAACTCCCTTCCTTGGCATGACTGCAGCCTTTTGTAATCTTGCTCATCAGGTTAACTAGGTCCTTTAGGTGCAGAGTTCTCAGGTGCATTGACTTTTTTTCTCCTAAATAGTCGGTGCTAACGCAATGTCACTGTTGGGTCATTTGTCAATAATTTGGGATACAGGTGATTAAACCTTTTTATTGACTCAGAACATCTGTCTTTTTTTGTAACTATAAAGGTATAGAATGTTATTCTCTGGACCTCTGCAACATCACTGGTTTAGAGGGTACATGGAAAAATTAAAGATGCCTTATAATCATTGCATCTTGCAGGGTTTTTTTAGGTAAGATAGAGTAACTTAACCATATTTACAAGTTGGATGCTATTATCTGCCTCATGAACTCTGGTCTCCTGTGAAAGGTCAGAATCTTCTGAACAACTCTCTTTAGCTTCTCCTGAGTGTTAGGAGTTAACAATGATCCTCGCAGTGCAGATGGAGACACATGAGTTGTGCTGACAGAAGAAATCTGCAACCAGGGTTTTTTGCAGCTGTATGAGGTTTTTTTGCCCTCCCTGAAGAACACAAATAGAGCACCGTGAATAACGATGCCTCTTTCAGAGAGGTGCCAGCAGTTACTACAGTGTCCAACGCTAGTATTACAGAAGAGGCATTTTCAAAGCCACAATTCTTCATTTATGCAGTATCAGTGGACTTCATAAGCAAAATGGAAGTATTAGTTTATGTAATAGAAAACTAAGCTTCATGCGAGATTTAAATTAAGCTAAGATAGTGCATGCTTTTGGGAAAATGTATGGAAACAGACCCTGTTATGAGAATTCCATTGTCTGAGCTGGAACCAACTGATAAATCCCATGGGGGACGTTTAGAGTTTGCTTGTTAGCACTTGCAACAAACGGCTCGTTGCAGTTTCTACATTCAGTGCCATAGCTTTTCTGATACTGGGCTGACTTTTTCCCCCATACTTTTGATTTGTGAACAGGGCACGTGTCAGGAGTCTGCAGTGCGGACAGTGAGGTACTCGACCAAAGCTCAGCTTGTATCACTGTTTCTGTTTCACTCTTCTCGAAGGCCTTGCTCAAGTTTGAATCTATTCTGAAGTTTAAAAGCAATTGTCAGCGTAACAAAACTTTGACTTAAAAATACTACTAATCTGTAGTGTTAGGGGGAGCTATCATTAACAAAAGGAACAATTATCTCATTCAAATGTGAACAGTGATCAGAACATTTTGAAAAGAAAATACTGTCACGTACAGTAGGGCAGCGGGCAGAAAACTTGGCATGAGCTACTTCTTTTCTTACTCAGTGTTCCTTCCACGCATATAATAAGGGAAATCTAGGTAAAGAAGTAATTTTGTCCATTCCTCCTCCTCCTCTGCTGCTTTGTTATTTATTGTGGAATTTATCTTTGTGGCTAGTAGTTTCAACAATTTTCCTTCTAGGTGCCTACAAGAGCTGCCTCAACTGAAGCTGAAGCTCGAATCTTCTGGCTCGGTCTCATTATCTGTCCTGTTATTTGGACAGTGTTTTTCTTTAGCACCTTGTTCTCCTTGAAGCTGAAATGGCTGGTAAGTTGGGGGTACTGACAGACCTGCGGCTGACAGAGTGTCAGTAGAGGGGAGACTCAGATCTGTTAGTTTTGCAACGGTCTTCAAACCAAATCTTCCAACAATACAAAAGTCACACCAACAGTTTCAGGAAACCAGAGGATTTCCCTGCACTCTGGAACGGATTAGCAATTTTTAGCCCCACTTCTGCCAAGTTGGCGGATGTCACGTCCTTCATCTAACTTGAGAACCATAAGTGATTGGCGGAATTACGGACTTTTTTTTTAACTATAGCAACTTACTTTCCCCAACTTATTTCTGTCAAAGGAAACTAATAGGAGAGGACAAAACCCACACCTGGTTTTCAGGTTTTCACATCTCCTTGGGACTTGAATGTTACTTGTTTTTAAAAGTATGGATTTTAGATCTCTGGTACAATTTCCTTTTGAAAGAACCAGTATCATAAGGCTTAAAACCTCGATAAATTGAGCCGTAACTGTGTATTTTGTTATTACTGTATTTATAAGCCATTTCTCTATGATGAAAAACATTACACATTTTTCTAAATACAAGAGGAAATTTTCCCCATGTAGTGCATTATATTAAGATATTTTTGTCTGTGAAATCATATTTTCCCCTGTAAACATTAAGTGCTTGGATAATCATAGAATTCTTTTGTTGAGTTCCTAGCCATGCTACATACAACTTCTTAATTCAGTTTGAAAAGATAAAAAGTATCTTGCGCGTGTGCAGCTGCAAAACCAGTAACAGCCAAGATTATACTTTATTATTAAACAAAACAGGAAATTCAGCTACGGCTATAAATCAATTGCAAATTATTAACTGCTTTCTAGTGCCCAAAGTGGCATAGCTAAACAAGCAAAATTAAACCAGCAGTCTTTCTCCACAGCTCCACCTTTATTTTTGAAAACCAGAGATTGTTTGCTAACTAAGAGCTGGTTGGAGAAGGAGCCCTAACTAGCACGGGAGGCAAGTTGCTCAGTGCTTGTAAAAGGCCAGTTGCACAGATGAAAACATGATGCCTTCCAGGAAACTCTTTCTGCGGCTAAGAAAAACATTTTTTTAAAGTTATTTCATTAGTCAATTGGATGGGTTCCACCTACTGCTAAGCCTATAGTACCACAAAAGTATCCAATTATTTTCACTGCCTGTTAATGATAGATATTGATTTGTATCTATCGCTGCTCTTTGTAAATCTGTAAGTTACAGGATCTTATTTGTGTATAAGGTATTTGTCAGCTAAACAAGCCTGCAGGCTTGCTGTGTATTCGTGTGTGAAACCTTCAGATACAAACCCAGCTGAAAAAAAGTGAAATGATTATGGAATCAGTTGAACAGGCCCTTTTTTGAATAGGTGCTTCTAGGAAAGTAATGAAGTCATTCAAGATACAGAATGATGAAAAATTCGTATCTCCGTGTTGATAGAAAGGCATTTTGTAGAAAGGTAAGTTTGACATGATTGGATCTCTTTGAAGGTTATTAATTACTGCAAGGCATATCCTCCTCTTATAGCATATATGTAAATAGTATGTATACTTACACACACAGTTGTATGTATTCTACACATATAGTCTACATATAGCAGTGTGTTTGTCCCAGCTGAACTGTTGTTTGTCCACAGGCTCTTGTGATAGCCGGGATCTCCCTGCAGACTGCTAATTTATATGGCTACATCCACTGCAAATTAGGGGGACACAAAAGCACCAGGAGAGCAACTTCAAGTTTTGTCACAGCAGATGTTCCCAAGAGTAAGTACCGAGCTGCTCTGCCAGCTACAGCCCCGAAGCGTCACGCACTGACCTGCCTCACGCTCTTGGTTTTGGGTCTTCCCAGGTCTTAGTTCCTAAAACGACTCCTGGTGGGGCTACCTCCATTCTCCAATAAGCCCCTTGCGGAACTTGCCCGGAGGGGCCATACCCCGTGTCACTTTTCTCAGTGTTGAGAAGCCTGCGGGAGCTTCACAACTCAGCTGCTTCCAAGCCCCATGAAGAATGTCCTCTAAGTTAAATCCCAAGGGATGTCTTCTGAGGCCTTACAATGCCTCTGCCTGGGCACAGCTGGGAGAACGATCTACAACCCTCGGGCTTCCACCTGGCTCTCTCCTGCTTTTTGTAAGAGCTGCTGCCATCCCAGGTTTCGCTAACAGCCACGCTTCCTCTGCTCACTCCACAGGACAGGCAAGGAGAACAGCAGAAGACCACACTGAAGAACATGGGAAGACAGGCACCAGATAATCAAATAAAGAACAAAAAGGACAAGCAGTAAAAATACTGATTTATGAAAGCTGTTCTTCGTAAGAAGATATTTAAGTAAAGCTCTTCTAGAATTATGCCTGCATGAAACAATAAGGATTTTACGTCATTTGTGTTTGAGTCTTTAGATTCTGAAAGGTTTCGAGCCTTTGTTACTTGAAAGTTTCAACAAAAAGCAGGTTGTACAGGCACAAACCCAACGCTTATGGTTTATAGAGAGCACCCTTCATTAGGAAAAGATCTTGTCAACTAACCTGAAACTGTTGGATTATCTTAACCACGAATTAGAATGTAATCAGCTGACTGCTAATTTGTTTAATTTTGGAGCTACAATGAACAAAAATCAAACCTTTCCCTCTTCTACACAGTACTGATTTCTTGAAGCTTTGGTTCCTCACTAAAAAAAGGAATTACAATCACAAGAGCCTCTAAGTTATTGAAGATACCAAATGTTTAATTTTTAGTGTTCAGGCTGAGGATCAAGTAGAATAAAGTACAAAAGCCATGTGGCAGGTTCACACAATGCACAGTGTGTGTGTGTACAGCAGTTCCCAGTGCGTGAAGCAGCCAGTTACGTATAAATAAATATGTTAATTTTATTGTGATACCTGTAATAAATATCATACTCATGCTTTAATTAACTTGCCTAAACTCTAGCAGGTTTTTACTTTAAAACTGATGCCAGTTATAAGAAAGGAGACAATACGACACTGAATTTCACTCTAAATATAGATCTTTTCCACTGAAAGACACTAAAATGACCATTATTCGGTAACAGTGGGCATTACAAGTGACCCTAGTGCAGAAGGCAGGACAAAGCCGATACATCAGATACAGCACCCCAGTGTCAGGGAAGTGTATTTTATATTCAGCTTTCTAAATAAAATCTTGTATCTGCATGTCCACAAACACTAACTTATATGCAGTTATTTATTAGCACCATGACAGCAGATGCAGATTGCGCCTGTGTAACACAGATGAAGACTCAGTTTTACAGCTTTCTAGCAAGCTTTGAGAGCACCTGTGAACCACAGGAATCTCAAACTATGGAAAAAAACTAAAGCAAGAACATTTGTATTAAGAATTTATTTGCAATATACAAAAAGAATACATTCCTTCTATTAAATCAAGGCATAAGTTACTTTTCCATAATTAAACATGAACTACATTTTTATTCCATTCATAGACTAGATAATCTTTTCTTCATGAAAATGGTGTTGATCACAGTATTCCTGAATTCCTGCAGACAGGGGAAAAAAGTAATATACTTCAGTTGCACATCAGGAGTTAGTTATTGCTGCATCGCTCTGTCCCCTATTGGTACAAATATCACAAGTTGGGCCATTACCACCGTGAAAATGGCTTTAGGAATTTCCCAGCTGTTTGTAGTTTTAAACTGCACATCACTGCCTCTTTAGGTAGTTTCCGTAAGGTTTTCTGGTGCAATTACAATTAGAAGTGGAGGCAGTAATTAGCCAGCTGTATCACCCCTCAGCAGGCCTGCTCGAGAATCTTAGAAATCTTCTGTGAGAGCAAGTACACGCATGTCTTTTCTGAAAATTAAGGACTGAAACCAAACATTGAAACCAGTTATTAAACGCAACTTTGCTATCGCTTTAAAAGCCTGTAATAACCGATGCCCAGAAGAAGCGATCACAGTATCTGCATCTGTTACTTTCAGAATTGCTGTGCACACCTACTGGTTTTATAATTCGTGACAGAATAACGTGATGCTGTTTAGCACCTTTATGTATTGCAGAAGTGCTCAGAACCGAGAGGATTCATTTGCGCAGGGACTTTCAGACTTACTTTGAATAATATTCCTATAAGATGACGTAGCTGGAGACTCAGGTGCTTCAGACAAGAAAGACTGGCCTTTGTCACAACTTTTTCCTTGAAGAACAGGGAAAAACATGAAAGCAAAGCAGTGGGAAAAGGTAAACTTTTCTTTATTGTACCCTTTATCCTGCTCCCACTTACACCCTTCCGAAGAGCCACTGGCATCTATTCCTTTTACGGAGTCCTCACGTCAGTAACATAACCAGAACTACAGCTTACAGTTTTACAAAGGAATACTATTAGCAGAAACTGCCAGTCATTACTTTGGAATTACTGACCTGTTCCTTGATGTCATTAAATCAAGTATTAATTGCTAATAGCTACTCAGTGGGCATGAACCAAGCCTTCTCACTAGCCACAAGAGGATTTGGGTGGTGCCAGTAACAGTGAAGTTAGAGCACTAGTTTCAACGCTTAAGGCCTACAAGGTATTATTCTTCCTAGTGGTTATGATTTTATTCAGTCTGCACCTCCAGGTGATTACACCAAAGAGAAAAAAACGTTCTTCAAATATGATTAAACAGCTGAGAAGATGCAGAATATAATCTTAAGTTTCAGGCTAAGGAAGTTATCCCAGCACTCTCCTCTTTTCATATCTTGCTATGGCGCAGTTCCAGTAACTTTTGATTCAAAAAAAAGTTCTATCTACAAGTGGATATTTACTTAAGAGACAAAACGTTTAATATTCTAATTTACCAGCATCCAAGTCAGGGTTTTCCAGTAATAACATCAGATCAGTATAGGAAGAAAAACTTATTTTAAATGTAGTGCAATACAGTAACTTTACCTATTTGAGGATCTAGAGGCACTTTACCCAGGAGGGAAACATTTAAGTTTTGGCACATCTTCTCTGCACCTCCAGTAGTCGGGGGAAAGATCTGAGATTCATTCTGGGATAACATAAAATTAAGAGTTAAAATATTGCTATTCAGAAAACAAGGCATTTTTGGAGCAATGTTTTATATACAAACACCACCAATATAAAAAATTCTGTAAGATATAGATTGCCTTACCTTACACTTTGGACATATAAAGCCACTCATATTTTCCACAACGCCTATGACTGGCAGTTTCACTTTACGGCAGAAGTTGATCTCCTTCCGAACATCCTGAAGCGACACTTCCTACAAATAATAGGAAACACACTGCTATTTTGACTGTAATGTTTTGATGCTGAACCCATTAAGTTAGATCCTTAGAGCTACTTTAAATACAGTTCATAATGAATTATTACTGCTGTCTTCACATTTTGAGGAACATAAACCTGTGGTACATGCTCTAGTAACAATTCCGTGCATGGCACTGGAACAGGTACAGCAGTTCTAGCCCACTGAATGTGGTTCTGTTTTGAAATCTGACTTGACTCTAGTAAAGATTCAGCCATATTTATCTTTTATCTCCTATTAATGTCATATCTTTGGTTCTTTAAATGTAACTTTTTCACATTTTCAGTTTACAGAAAACCCTGGGCACTCTCAATAGACCAGGCAAGGGCAAGCACCCTTGTTATCTCTTTTCAAATCCAATTTCAAATAGCTTATTATCCCCTCAGACTTCTCACATATATGCCTGACCTCATTCAGTTCCCCTGTTCCCTTCTTCCCTCACCACCTATCTGGTATCGCCCTCAACATTTCACTTCCTCTACATTTTATTCTTTCAGCTGTTGTGGAAATAGCAGGTGTCTTTTGCTAGTTTGATCTCCTGCTCCTTTCCAAACCAGGCTTTAAAACCTAAGTTTGAATCCGATGTATTTTAAGTTTCAGCTCCCCAGGGCCTCGTTTTTCTTTTAAAAATGCAGCACAAAGTTGCCTACTGGAAACAACAGGCTATTTCACATGGTGGCAAACAGTGTGTCAATCCCGTCACTTAAAAACTAAACTTCTTACTGACTTCTGGACATTAAGCTGTTGGTGAGTAAATTACAAATTCGTAACGATGTGAACTCTAATCTCGAAGAAGGAAGTGAAAAGGAAGCATTTCCCTTCACCAGACAGATCATGACAGCTTTTGATTGTGAACTGCTCAGCCGTTTAGTGACCCGCTCAGATCCCCTGCTCCACCGAGACATCCATCTAGCTCACAAACCAGCCGGCTGCAGGCACAAAGCAAGGAAGTCAACCCCCTTAGATTCTGTACCATCGTTTCTCTGAAGTTAAATAGAGACTCTAAACCAAGGATTGGCTTTAACTGCCATGATGCTTCCATCAATGGAAATCCAGTTCTCATACCTGAGGGGTAGTGATTATAACAGCACCATCTATGTGCATTGCACCAAGATACTGCACAATAGATAAGTGTTCATCTGATGTTCCTGGAGGGGTATCTACAATCAGGTAGTCAATTTCACCCCAGTCCACGTCACGAAGAAATTGCTTGATCAACCCTAAAAGAAAGGATAAGAATGTGGAAAAGAGAAAAAAAATACCTCCCTGTATTTCAAATTTTAGAGTCAACTTCAAATTTTAATAGTCTAGGTATGCAGATCCTTCTAACTTGTCAACCTAAGTACAGAAATATTTATTTTTTCCCCAAGGGTTTAAAAAAACCAAACCAACTCCAACCCACACCAGTACAGCATCTGACCTTCTAAATTCATCAAATGAATATGTTCAACTAAAGAAATGAGTAAACATTCACTAATTTTTTCCTATAGCTTACTATATTATACTTACATTATTAATTAAACAAGTTCATAACACTAAATCATTCAAATACAGAAGTTGTTGAAAACACTTGACACATACCATTTTTTTTTGGTCCTCTCCAGATGACAGCATCATCAGGACTACTAAGCAAGAACCCCACGGACATAACACCTAAGTTTTCTTCAACATACTAAAAAGAGAGGTAGAGAAACTCAGTAAAGCACACAGAACAGTAAAGAAAGAGCACAGAAACCAACTCTAAAACCAGATTTTATAGAAAACGCAGTTTGGGTGCAGGAGGAAGACATCAAAAAAATAGAGGCAGAGAACCTTATGCTTCTCTTTTATTAAAGACCATTGAAAACTACAGTTTTTGTGCAACGGTCACCAACTACATTCATAGACTGAAGAAAACACAGTTGCAGTATGATTTACGTGGTTTACGGAATAACTGGAAACAGCATAAGGATAAAAGCAGCTTTCCCTCTCAGCATCAAGCTGCCTTTTTAACAGTGTACACGCTAAAGGTGATCTTTAGACAATCAACACTCCTGCAAAACTCTGCCTGCATTTTCTAAAGATGAGTGAGGTTTTTCTTGGGTGTAAGATACTTTTTGTCTGTCATTGAATAGGTGACACACTGCACAGCTGCACGATAATCAAAAATAATGAAATCAAGTAACTTATATTTATGGCCCATAGTACAGTACAAAGTCAGTAAAAAAAAGATACTTAAAATAATGACACTATTTTAGACATGTAGTTGTATTACGATTAATAAAAGAAATTTAACACTCTGATCTATATAGCCTATAGAATCTGGATATTTACGTCATTAGAAGAAGAACCAATAGAAGTACCGCCTGCTCCACCCTCACTTGTTTTTCACTTTAACAGACAGTGCCCAACCCAAACAAACCCAACAAATTTTCTGAAACAGTTACACCAACTTACCACTGGAGACCATCCAGATCCACTCTGATGAACCTGAAAATTGAAGTGACACATAAAGTTACATTAGAAATAAATACAGACATTACATAAAACATGAATGTAAGTCAAAACTGGGTAAACAGATATCCTGCCTACAAGTACAATACTGCTTTAACGGAGCAGCTGAGTTAAAAACTGCAGAAGGGCCAGATCGCCATTGATCACAGAATCACAGAAACTTCAGAGTTGGAAGGGACCTCTAGAGATCATCTAGTCCAACTCCCCTGCTAAAGCAGGACTGCCTAGAGCACATTACTCAGGACTGCATCCAGGCGGGTCTTGAAAATCTCCAGAGAAGGGGACTGCACAACCTCCCTGGGCAGCCTGTTCCAGTGCTCTGTCACCCTCACTGTAAAGAAGTTTCTCCGTGTATTTGAACGGAACTTCCTATGTTCTAGCTTGTGCCCATTGCCCCTTGTCCTGTCACTGGGAACCAATGAAAAGAGTCTGGCACCACCCTCCTTCAACCCACCCTTTAGATACTTGTATGCCATAATAAGGTCTCCCCTCAGCCTTCTCTTCTCCAGGTTAAAGAGTCCCAGCTCTCTCAGCCTCTCCTCATAAGGGAGATGCTCCAGTCCCTCAATCATCTTAGTTGCCCTACGCTGGACCCGCTCCAGTAGTTCCCTGTCCCTCTTGAACTGGGGAGCCCAAAACTGGATGCAGCATTCCAGGTGTGGCCTCACCAGTGCAGAGTAGAGGGGGAGAATGACCTCCTTCGACCTACTGGCCACGCTCTTCCCTGTGCAGCCCAGGATTCCATTGGCCTTTTTGGCAACAAGGGCACATTGTTGGCTCATGGATAATTTACTGTCTACCAGGACCCCCAGATCCTTCTCCTCAGAACTACTTCCCAGCAGGTCCACCCCTAACCTATACCGGTGCTTAGCATTCTTCCTCCCCAGGTGGAGGACCTTGCACTTGCTTTTGTTGAACCTCATTAGGTTCTTCTCTGCCCAGCTCTCCAGCCTGTCCAGGTCACGCTGGATGGCAGCACGGCCCTCCGGAGTGTCAGCCACCCCTCCCAGTTTGGTATCATCAGCGAACTTGCTGAGGATACACTCTATCCCATCATCCAGGTCATTAATGAATATACTGAACAAAGTTGGACCGAGTATTGACCGCTGGGGGACACCACTGGTTACAGGCCTCTAACTAGACTCTATGCCGCTGATCACAACCCTCTGAGTTCTGTCACACAGCCAGTTCTCGATCCACCTCACCATCACCTCATCTAGCCCATACTTCCTCAGCTTCCTAATGAGGATGTTATGGGAGACAGTGTCAAAAGCCTTGCTAAAGTCAAGGTAGATGACATCTATGGCTCTCCCCTCATCCAGACAACCCGTTATAACATCATAGAAAGCTATCAGATTGGTCAAGCATGATTTACCCTTGGTAAATCCATGTTGACCACTTCCAATGACTTCCTGTTCCTCAACATGTTTGGAGACGACATCCAGAATGAGTCGCTCCATTACCTTCTCAGGGACAGAGGTGAGACTGCCCGGTCTGTAGTTCCCTGGCTCCTCCTTCTTGCCTTTTTTAAAGATTGGAGTGATGTCAGCCTTCCTCCAGTCCTCAGGCACCTCTCCTGTTCCCCATGACCTTTCAAAGACGATGGAGAGTGGTCTAGCAATAACATCTGCCAGCTCTCTCAGCACTTGCGGGTGCATCCCGTCAGGGCCCATGGATTTATGAATGTCCAGATTGGCCAAGTGGTCTCTGACCCGGTCCTCCCCAACTGAGGGAAAATCTTCCTCTCTCCAGACCTTCCCCCTTGCCTCCAGGGTATGGGATTCGTGAGGGACGGCTTTATCAGTGAAGACCGAAGAAAAGAAGGCATTCAGTAGCTCTGCCTTCTCTGTGTCTTCCACCACTAGGGCACCCGTCTCATTCATCAGTGGGCCTACATTTTCCCTAGTCTTCCTTTTTCTATTGATATACTGATAGAAACTCTTCTTATTGTCTTTAACTGCAGTGGCCAAGCTGAGTTCTGATTGAGCTTTGGCCCTTCTAATTTTCCTCCTACATAGCTTTGTTATATCTTGATAATCCTCATAAGTTGCCAATCCCTTTTTCCAGAGAATGTAAGCTTTCCTTTTTTTCGTGTGGTCCAGCCAAAGCTCTCTATTTAGCCAGGCTGGTCTTCTTCCCCATCGGCTCATTTTTCGAGACATGGGGATGGCCGCCTTCTGTGCTTCTAAGAGCACCTGCTTGAAGTATGACCAGCCTTCCTGGGCACCTTTGCTCTTCAACACTGCCTCTCAAGGAACACTCTTGACCATGCTCCTGAACAGGCTAAAGTCTGCCCTTCGGAAATCCAAGGTGGCAGTTCTGCTGGCTCCCCGCCCTGCCAGCAGAATTCAATTCTTCAACAATTGAAAATTCTACCATCTCATGGTCACTGAGCCCAAGACGACCTCCAACCTTTACATCCCCCACAAGACCTTCTCTGTTAACAAACAGTAGGTCCAGTAGGGTACTCTCCTAGTTGGTTCCTTCACCAGCTGTGTGAGGAAGTTGTCTTCCACACACTCCAGGAACCTCTAGGACTGTTCCCTCTCTGCTGTGTTATATTTCCAGCAGACGTCTGGGAAGTTGAAGTCCCCCACAAGAACAAGGGCAAATGATCGTGAGACCTCTGCCAGCTGCTTATAGAACACTTCATCAGATTCTATGTCCTGATGTCCTGGTCTATAACAAACTCCCATCACGACGTCTGCCTTGTTGGCCTTCCCCTTAATTCTTATCCATTCACACTCAACACTGTTATTCACACTGTTAAGTTCCAGACATTCAAAACTGTCCCTAACATAGAGGGCCACCCCGCCACCTCTCCTTCCTTGCCTATCGCTTCTGAAAAGTTGGTAGCCATTGATTACTGCACTCCACTTGTCTGTGTCTTCCCACCACGTTTCTGTGATGGCAATCAGGGAATAACAACTGTGGCACTCTTTTGCAAGAAATTTACCCATGACTTTATATATTGACTTATAATATTCTAGGGCTGATAAAGAGCATTATGCTAAGATTACTTAAGTTTCAAGTAGTAGTGAATATGTGGCAGATATGCAGAAAAAGCTGGTTTGCAGAACTGGTCATCCTGAAAGCGGACAACTCTTTTAAAAACTAAATTACGCTGAACTTCTCTATTCCACCATCTTTATTTCCCTACCCATTGCCACGCAGGTTTCCCAATAAGCAGTCCTTTTAGAAGCTTTAAGTCTACATAAACCCCAAAACGTTAATGAAAAATTGAGTGGAAATCCTTTCAACAACATTTGAACACTTACCTGTTCTCCTTCGAGACCCATCATTTTTGGGATTGATGGCCCACAGATATCTATGTCCAGCAGAGCAACCTGGAAAACAAACCGACCAGCGCACCCCACTGGAAACAGGCCTACACAGGACTGCTTCCAAGGTCTAAATCATGCAACGAAAACACTGTCGTGCACTTAATACCGCACAGAAGTTCAGACCCCTGACGCGAAGGGGAACGCGACCAGCGCAGCCGCTGCCCTGCCCGGTTACCCGCGGCGTGCCGCGGGGCAGGACCCCGGGGGCACATCCCGCCGGTGCCAGCCCCTGCCAGCTCCTCCCGCCCGCGGCTCCGGGACCCTCCGCCTCCCGGCATCAGCCCGCCGCGCCGCCCCGCGCAGCCCACCTGCTTGGTCTCGTCGGCCGCCAGCCCGTGGGCCAGGAGGGCGCTGAAGGTGCTTTTCCCCACGCCGCCCTTCCCGGAGAGCACCAGGATCGTATGCTTCACCGAGCGCAGCCGCTCCCGCAGTTCCGCCGCCTCCGCTGCCGGGCGACACGCCGCCGGTCAGCCCCGCACAGACCGTACCCCCCGCCCCTCAGCGCGCCTCCCCTCAGGGCCTCCCTCACCCGGATCCGGTGCGGCGGCGCCGGCGGCGCAGAGCCTCTGGTTGGGGCATCCCTGGCAGGCGGCGGCCCTGCCCGCCTCGGCGCTGCTGGTCCCCGGGCAGTCTGCAACGGACAACGACAGACGGACTACCGGCACCCCGGCACCCCGTCCGTCCAGCTGGCCCGCCCGGCCCCGCCGCGGCCCTCACCCTCCGGCCGCGACCCGCCCGCCGCCTCCGCCATGGCGCCCGCCGCTGCGCCACCTCCGCCGCGCGAGACGGAGGCGGGGCTTGGAGAGGGCGCCCTGTGCGCACGCGCCGGCGATCTCCGTTGCCGCCGGGGGGCGGTGTTCCCGGCGGGGCGGCCGGCGCGTGTGCGCCGCCCCTGCAGCGCGGCCGTCCGGCCCCGGGCGAGCAGCCGCCTCGGCAAACAGCTTATGGAACGATAGACTGGTCCGGGTTGTGAGGGACCTTAAAGCCCATCCAGTCCCACCCCTCTGCCCTGGGCAGGGACACCTCCCACCACACCAGGCTCCTCAAAGCCCCGTCCAGCCGGGCCTTGAACACCTCCAGGGATGGGGCAGCCACAGCTTCTCTGGGCAACCTGGGCCAGGGGCTCACCACCCTCACAGCCAAGAATTTCTTCCTAATATCCAATCTAAATCTCCCCTCTTCCAGTTTAAAACTGTTACACCTCATCCTATTGCTACACTCCCTGATCCAGAGTCCCTCCCCAGCTTTCTGTAGCCCCTTCAGGTACTGTAAGGGGCTCTAAGGTCTCCCCGGAGCCTTCTCTTCTCCAGGCTGAACAGCCCCAACTCTCACGTTGCACGTATGCACTGGGGAGACGTGCACGGGTCTGTGGTGACGAGCTAAATGAGACCCATTGTGGACAGTGGCGTGTTTTTAGGGCTACGTTGAAATTTCCCCACTAGAACAGCATTAGAGAGAAGCAACTGGCACCAGTGACACCAGCGCCCCGAACCCGTTGCAGTACCAAAGCCTGGGTGCTCATCAGGACGCGGCCCCTCGGAGCTGCCGCACCCGGCTCCGCCGCTAGGAGGAGCCGTACTCACACAGCCGAGCCGGCCCCGCCACCGCACGGTATTGGACAACTCAAAGAAAACACCGCAGATTGACACGCTTTGCTTTTGTGGTTCAGAAGTTTCATACCTAGGAGATCATCTATAATTTCAGTAAAATCACGCCATTACTATATTTCACGCCAATACTATATCTAGCATTTCTGAATACATTAATTTCCATACCTTGCTAGTAGACAATTTCTATTAATTTAATGGGTACATTCATTTGGAGGATTACTCTCCCTGAACTTGGCCAATCAAATTCTGGGCAATCAGATAGCCACTGTATTTGGTACGGTTTTTATTTGGTATGTTTTATTTTGGTACCTTATTAATGAAATAAATTCATAATTAATTTTCCAAACCGAAGAAGTGTGCACCCGCTGGTGACGTAACCTTATTACTGGCCACCTTACCCCCACCACTGCTCCCTTTCTGCCTCTCCCACGGCTGCCTGAGCATGGCCTTGGCCTCTCTTCTATTTGTAACACACAGCCCAAGAACTGAATTACCGATTGCAAGCATCGGTGGTTATTCCTTGTACTGCTCATCACCCCCGCACAAACTGACGGTGCCCCTGACTGAAAGCTGCGTGACTAAAAACTGCAGTTGTAGGACTGAATCACCTACAGAGACCGCGAATCCCCAGCAGGGCATACCTTACCAACATTCAGCAAAAAACAATCCTGCCTCAAAACGCTTCCAATCTACACAGAACGAGCACTAAATCACAGGACCGTATTTAGTCTTATGAGGAGGAAAATGCTTTTCCAAGATCTTTGGCAATCCTTTCACCTTCCCTTCAGTTTCCCATTACCTATGTATAAAGTTCTCACAGCACTGTTACGGTTAAAAAAGTGCAGAGTCCAACCGTTGCAGATGCAGCGACAGCCACCTGAACGGCTGTTACACAAGTAAAACGTAGGTGTTCGGAAAAAGGCGTTAAACAGTGTGACCACTTTGCTTTGGAAAAGCGCACACATTCACATCCTTTACAGAAGTTTTCACTTTCTCTCCTGGAGATGCATGTAACAGGTATGAACCTCGAAACAACAGCCCCTCCTGTGGTGGTCACTCCTCCTGAGACAGACTGACTGACTCCTGGGGCAGGGCCCATGAATTCTAGTTTAAAAGCCACCGATGGTAACTCAGGCTTGAGAGAAAGGCAGGTTGGGGCGGTGGTTTTGGAGGAACTGTGAATGAACCAGCACATTTCCTGCTCACAAAGCCCCCTTCTCTTGCTTTGGTTGCTGTAAAAAGGGTCAGGAGCCTTGAGTATTCCCACTTCTAACCGATCAGTCACAAAACTTTATTTTTTTAACATACAAGTCTTTAAGTTACTATTTAAGGCGGCCTCACCTTGGAAACACAATATATAGAAAAGAGTATCTGGTAATATTTGGAAAGGTACCAGCTCATCCTGGTGTTACATACGTCTTTTTGAGAGAAAAATACTTCAAAGTTATCTTCTTATGAACACACTCTGCTTCAAAAAACACAAGCTTTTCAGAAAGAACACTCTGGGTAAAAAACACACACCAAAAACTTCTGAATAACTGTCCACCTACAAAAAAAAACTAGAAAAAAAATCTTAAAATACATTTAGTTAAGGTACTTGAGGAGTTTGGCCTCCGTTTTTTGGTCATTAATAAATAGGGTATCGCCCACTTTCCATTTCAAGTATGTTTACCTCAGGTAAATGCCCATCACCGCTTCATACTTGTACAACTTCTGTACTTCACTGCTCTGTAATTCTCTTCTGTGGGAAACTAATGAAAAAAATGTTATGTGGAAGTGGATCCAAATGTCTAAGCCTATTTGGGGTGGGAGGAACTGGCCAGTAAGATGTATCTGAGAAATTCATACTGTACCTTCCCTATGAAAAATTTGGCTCTGTTGTAGACCACAGCTCAGTACAGCACTTTAGGTCTGTGCTTCCTTTCAAACACATGGATTAGATTCACTGATGTCAGCAGGACTTTCCACATTTTAAACCGAGGTACGTGTTCAAATATTTTTCTTTTGGGGCCAACAGATCATTTCCTGTTCCCGGGGTTCTATCGAACATTCCCCACAAAAAGCACTAAAAGGGAAAAGTAAATCCCTTCCTCAGCACCCCCCTTCCTCCGAGCCAGCAAGGGCTCTTCTTGCAGGGGTATCGGGGCAAAAAATAGGGTTTATTTAGTGCTTGAGTCAGGCCGAACTCAGCGGTGAACTCTGGCAGCACTCTTGCAATCTCTCATGCTCAGGAATAACTTTACCCTCCTGGGCAGCTGCTGAGAATTAGTTCCATCAGTTATTGCAAGAGCAAAGTTTTTTGTGTGCGTGAGCATTTGCAGTATCAATCGTACCCTGCTGAGACACCCCGGTCTGGTGTCTGTCCACCGCATGTGGCTCCACGGCCTGCAGCTCACCTCCCTACAGTTAGCACTTACACTTGTGTGTATTTTAAACATCAGGAAAAGATAAATTTCACTTACAATGACCATTGATTTAAAATTACCTCTACTTTTTTTAGCTGGGGTGTAATGTCATGCTAGCTTTCTGAGACAAGATATGTTGTAATGTAATGCACATATCTACACATGTATTTTATTTCCCCAAGTTGGAAAAAAAAAGGTTACCAAGCTGTTCCATAGGTATATATCCGGAGAAGAAGAAACAATGGCAATTGTCTTGCATTCAACCTAGAAGAAATTTGTGCTGATTTAAGGACTCTTCGGATAGTGAAATACAGTGCCTAATTACAAATAATTATTTATGTTCAAAATTCTTGGCACAGATGGTGGGTCACAATGCAATTGTAGAGCACTGGATTTCGGAAAGAGTTTTTTGCCAGAGAGGCCAGAAGGCCAAAAGGAAAAATTAGAAAAGTAAGTTATCTGGGAAGTTACTCAACATTTTAAAGTGGAGAAAAATCATCACCAAAGAAAGGTTTCTCCCATCTTTTATACTTTTTATGAAAGATGAATACAGTTGAGGGGAAGAGCAAAACCCAAGAGAGTTACACTGTTTTTGTCCATTTGGACCAAACCACCTGCAGAGATCACTAAGACAATCGTCAAGAGATGACTCCCAGAGTCTGCGTTTCGGTTCAGAATGCTTGTCTCCACTGCCCCATTTCCCTGCAGTCACCAACTGACACACGTGAACCACTCTGAAGTAAAACTTGTATTTTGCTTCGCTGCAGGTAAGCTCACTGAAGGCGAACCTACACGTCCATCTAGAGTGAGCCTCTGGAAACCCCTCTGCACTGTAAGCAAACAGTCTCCATCCTGTCTAGACCTCTGGATCCCACCATGCACGGCGCTGCTCTGCAGGAGAAAGCACTGTTTCTTTCTGGGAAAAACAATGTGCCCTAGGACAGGGGGTACAAATGGGGCCCCCCCAGGTTTCAACCTGCTGGCAAGATGGAACAGCCCTCGGAGCCCCGTGACACCCACGGGTGTCACAAAGCACGGCACAGCCCCCAGAAGGCTGGCAGAGCCCTGGGGCTGCTCAAGGTGTCTGTGGCCACTGGACAGCCCGAGGGCAGCTGCCGGAGCCCAGGGCAGGATGGAGTTTCTGGGCACCACGCAGGTAGCCAGCTACTGCGGCAGAAGGAAGGGCTGCCTGTTCCCAGATCTAGCTCCCACCAGCACCACCAAGGACACCTATCAGTCCTACTGCCTACCGGGCTACCGCTACCTCAACTCCTGGAGGCCCAGTCAGCTTCACAAAGTGGTTTTGGTCCCTGACAGCTCTGACAAGGAATTTAATTCCACTGGGCGTCCGCCCACTGTTCTGCCTGCATTACGCTCCAGCCTGCATGCCCGCTACAGCACTCGTGACTGGCACCATGCGAACATGGTTCAGTTAAAAGGCTCCGAAGCCTCCAGGTACTGTGCTGGTAGACTGAATGCTGATTCAATGAGACTGATGCAAAATAAGGATCAACTGACTTATCTGATGCAAGAAGACAGTAGAAGAAGCCTAGGAGAGAGGATCACCAACATTGATTTCTGGAGATCTGAGCTCATCTATGAGCTAGAGTGCCTGCTGAAAGAGACCCAAGCCTTGGAAACAGCAAAGCAGCGGCTCCAATGCGCTGCAGATGCACTGCAAGGACCACTGAAGGTAGGTTTGACACAGCTAGTCATCTCATGACTGCGTTGTGGAATGGGTAAAGCAAATGGCTTTATCTCTGTTGAATACTAGTAGGACATTTACTGTTATCATCAAGGCATGTCTTGGTGAAACGTTATCCTCCGTAAGAAGGAAACCTGGCCACCATGGGCTTTATGTATAAAAGTCAACAAAGGAACCTATCCACACGCTTCCAGGCCTTCTTTTCCTTCCTTGCTGCTTGAGGCTCCAGGAGGCCAAGTGTCCCTCAGGCACTGGCCGGTCAGCTCAATACATTACAGGAGAGCAGCAGACGGCCCTCTAAGCTGCGATATCCTGATGTTCTTATCTAGTTCTGAATTTTCTGCTGTTGCTTGGTGAAAATAATATTTTCACTGAGGATGGCATATCATTTGTGTTACATTTTGAAGTTCTCCAGAATCTTAAAGGCAAATTAATTGCAACAGAAAAAGCAACAGTAATATGAGTGTCAAGGAATGATGCTAGCAAAAACTCAAAACATGCAAAAACCAGAGTCAAAGTTGCCTCATAAATGTCGTCTGGAGTACTGCTGATGGAAGATATGTCTATCAGAAATGTTTCTAGGCAAATACAAATAGAAAACCAAATTTCAGTATTCAGTAATGACTTTTTTATCTGTTTGTATCTGTACTGATTCAGAGTGGCAGGCTGAGGATGCTTTCTATTTTCTGCTGAAAGGCGTTGTGCCCGCTAATGCTGTTTCATTTATTAGTACGGTTCTAAACAAGTGGATGAGACATTAAGAGCCAAGTTAACCTGCTGGGGCAGGTTAACTGAATTCCCTACTCAATGACTGGAGTTACGCAGTCATTCTCTTGTATAGGTATGAAACTTCCAAATTTTGGCATTGGGCAAGGGAGGATGAGGGGAGATGAAATTAAAGGATTTTGCTATGGAAGAGTGTAGAACACCACAGGTGTTTTAATCCACACAATTTACAACAAAGCTTGGGCATGTTGAGAAGTAGGCCCTGCTACACATTAATAAGCAGCTAATCAAACGGCAGCTAATCCTTAAAAGTATGTATTAACCGGTAAGTAGGAATGAGCCGCTAAGACGGATCATCTACCCTCAGTAGATGTCCATTACTTGACACGTCAGCTTGGTGGCCCCGTCAGCAAGGTTCAAGGTTTCACTCCACAATGTGGTACTGAGCCTATTACAAATGTCCCTTGGTTTGCTTACAGACAGCCCTAGAATGCTTGTACCACCGTGAGATGCGGAAGGGTATAGACTTAGTTCATGATGATGTGGAAAAGAACCTCATAAAGGTAAGATCAGACTTATTAGTTCATTTTTCAAACTGTGGGAATAACTAAAATCCAACTAAATGCTTATCAGGGTAAAAGCATTGGAGTATTTTCTTCCTTTTGTTCATTTGGAAGACTGAGGGGGGAAAGGTGAAGAAACCAGGTAAAACTAAATATATTGGGAATGGTTAACGTTCTATTCATCCTTCCTGGAGCAAGAGGAGCCCAGCATCCTTGTAAGGTCTTGTCCAGTTCTATCTTCTCTCATCCTATAAAACATTTCTCAAGATGTTTTTTTTGGGCCATGGTCTATAGAATCTCAGAATTTCTTAAGGCTTACAGTATAAAATGCTGGTTTACTGCCTTGGTCTATATATAGTGTTACTGAACAAAATAAAAGAGATGGATAGTAATGATTGCTAAATCTTTTAAATAAAAAAAATAATCAAGTAACATTTTGCTAACATATTTGAAAGAAGTTCTATTGGATGTGTATGAGAACAGAAATACTAGAAAAGAACATTTTGGGACAATGGCATTGCTTCGAGCACTTTTCTGTATTAATAGATTACAGAAGGATGTGCAGACCACTTGGATAACCAAGATGCTTGTTCAGAGCCTATAGCCTGCAACTTGAGTTTTAATGAAGAAACAAGGAGCGAATATATATGAGCTGAAGTATTTCAGCACTTAATTTAGCATGAGAATTCAGGGTAGGATGAAATACTGCTAAGTGTTCTCCACAAACAGATGAAAAAAATTATTTTTTCAAAATGAAAAATAAAGACCATTTGCCTGATCTCTCCAAGCACTGCTCTGACTAGATAGTGACAATAAAGGACAACAAAGGCTCATTTTTTAATAACATTCTAAAGTTGCTGTCACTCCTACACATACTGGACAAGTACAGAGACAAAGACTGTCTTTTTAAATTTGGGGTGTCTTAAAGACTTACAAATAATTTAAAAGAGTTTATTCACTGTTTCAAAACTCACAAGTGTACACAATTAGGTAAGAGCGTATGTTGGGCTAAAACAGAGTTTTTAAAAAAGAGGTTGGAACACCATAATGTTGTTTGAGGGATGATAATTACTATGTTTGCAGAGTTTGCAGTGTGGTTGGTTTGAGTATTTTTTATTTATTTTAAGCTGAGTGGAACCTGGCTTTGAATTTGAGTAATATTTACAGTTTTGAAGAATATTACAATATACTTCCTTAGGGAGCCTGTTTCTGAAATCAGATATATTTCAACCTACTGCACTATGAGCAAAATATGTGGATTGTTCTAGAAAAATACAGAAGTAGCTAGAGAGAGTAGTTTAATGGCTTCGTTCATGTTTCAAGTTTCTTCATTATACTTAAGCCAAGCAAAATTTGACTTTATATTTATTAGAATAACTTCATCTGATAAAATGCAGTATCATGTTTGATATAATACAAAAAGTAATACAAAACTAAGTCAAAAGATACAACTTTGTAGCACTGAGGAAGAGAGGGACGAAAACACATCCTATGAGGACAGGCTGAGAGAGTTGGGGTTGTTCAGCCTGGAGAAGGTAAGGCTCTGGAGAGACCTTATTATGGCCTTTCAGCACTTCAAGGGGGTCTATAGGAAAGATGGGGACAACCTTTTTAGCAGGGCCTGTTTTAAACTAAAAGAGGGTAGATTTAGACTAGATATAAGGAAGAAATGTTTTTACAGTGAGGGTGGTGAAACACTGGCCCAGGCTGCCCAGAGAAGTTGTGGGTGCCCCATCCCTGGAAACATTCAAGGCCTGGTTGGATGGGGCTCTGAGCAACCTGATGTAGTTGAAGATGTCCCTACTTCTTGCAGGGGCTTGGACTAGATGGCCTTTAAAGGTCCTTTCCAAACTATTCTATGATTCTTGACCTACACTGCATTTGAGATATGTGAGAAGGTTGCAACATCCAGAATGCAGAATAAGAAGGGTAAATAACACTGAAACAAATGAAGTTTGATGAAAGCACTGACACTGTATATTTTCCACTGTAGGAGGTTGATGCATTCAAGGACTGTCAAGAAATATTGACAAAACTTGCACAGAAAATCAATCAACAGCTGGGGTAAGACTTTACATTTCATTCCTGTTTTAAAGATAGGAAAGCTGAATTCAGTGTTAGCTAGTATCTAACGACAGACTGAAAATGGCAAAAGCAAAATGAGAGACTTAGCCTGTTAGATGCTCATTGTCCTCCACTTCTAATTTGTACCATTGATCGAATTTGGATGTTAAACTGCAGAACAGCAATACTTACCATTTAAAGATGACTGTGACTCAATTTTTAAAGTCATGTTTATTCTGAAATTTTTCATTAAAATTAGGGACACAAAAATTATGGCTTAGTTGTGCCAGTGTTGCTATGTGGCGCACTGCAGTGATGTTCAAAGGGATTTTTTTTTTTTAATTACAAAACTAAATTCAAAGGAAATTTATTATTGACAAAAGAAACAGGAATCTAAGCACATCATAAGGTATGCGATGAGTTGTGGAGTGGACTTAAATTATTTTTAAGTATATTTGTATATATTTTTGCTATGGGAGGCTTTGGAATTTATTTCCTGTGTTTGAGAGTACACAAATATCCTAGTAAATGCAAATTAAATTTAAGTCTCACCATTTGATTAGGTAAAACTATTCTGAATACAGTGTTTTGTCAACTACACAGAACTGATACAAATTTTAAAAGCCATGTTTACATGCCACGACATGATTCGCAGAAGAAAAAGTCCAAGTATTCACACACAAGGAAGATAAAATTGTACAGCTCTTGATTATTATGCTATAGGAGAAAAAGTCATCAGTAGATTTTATAAATGATTGCTCTTATTAATGGCAGTCAGGACTCACGAGTCAGGTTAGATGTAGTTCTGCAGTTCATTCTGCTACTGTAACGTATCGGGTATACGATCAGATAAAAGCTAAGTTCTTATTTGGTGGCATGAACTCTGTCTAGCCCTTTAGGCTGGTATTTCTGGTTACCTTTGATTCAGTTCTGTCACCACATCAGGCAGACCAATAGTCATGTCAGTTGACAGAAACTGCAATATTTGCAAAAAAGTGTCAATACGTCGGCTGTCTTCCTGATGCTCTGGAAAGCAAGACTTTGGTTCTTTTTTCATCCATATTAGTCCAATTCTAGTCCAAAGTCTGCCAGGCCTTCCCCCTTTTGGAAGAGCCAATGGAGATTAAGTTACTCCAAAAATTCCCTGTGGGTAAGAAAGCAGAGGTGGAGCAACATGTTTCTCTCCTCGTGATCAAGATGAGCAGAAATATTTAAATAGGTTTTCCAGTGATGTACAATTTGAATCACACCAAGTGAATTTGCCCCCCAAATTAGGAGAGATGGGAAACCACAGCTCTGGTCTGCCCTTTTCTTTCTCACTTACAGCTTTGCTGACATGAAGATTATCACTGAAAACCTCCCCTCCATTTCCTCTGGGGCTTTCCTTTGTGCCACATAACAACTATCTGTTGTTTTTCACCCTCGTGGCTGTCTCTCGTCAAAATGACAAACATTATTCAATGCAGTGAGTTAAATTCAGTGCTTTGAGGAACACTCACTAGAGGCTGAAAGGGATGAATGGTACAGCAGCTCCCTCTAGATAAATTACAGCACCGAGCATTTTCAAGCCACTGTAAATCCCAACAAACTATGAAGTGAAGCATTGTAGGAAGATAATGAAAGCAATTAGCTATTTAGCATAACAGCATTAAAGGTGGTTCAGATTAACGTAATTCTTTCCCCTTCACAGCATCAATAGAGATGCCCAGCATGCCCTGGAACAGGATCTTTCTGACAAAAATACAGCCTGTTTTATTGATGAGAAGTGCTTTAACCTGAATAACACATCGAACAGCATCAACTTTTACCATGGAGTGGAGAAAACAGATGGGACGTGAGTATGAGTGACTACTGTAGCCTTCTCTTTCCATGCTCCCTGCTCTAAGAGCAAGCCTGATTACAGCACAAGCCCTGTCCTTATCTTTGAGAAGTGATATAGAAAGAAGTGGCCTCTCTCTCTGTATGGCCCTGTCCTTCCTTGGTGTGAAACGCTCCATCATCCTCAATTATTCCCTGCCTCCTAACAGCTGCCCTTGTTGGAGGCCGGGCAGAAGCTGGCAGTCTGCAGCACCCACAGCCCTGGTGTGCAGTGAGCTGTGTTCCTCAGCGAGGACGGCTGGTTGAACCGCGGTGCAGCTGACTCCTTGCCCTCAGCCTCCTTCGTGCACATCTCTCCCTCTGGTTTTCACTTACACTGTTCTGTGGCCTTCAGGTTTCAAAACCACTTCCAAACAAATAAAAATTCAGCTAAGGTGTGCAGTTAAGTGCAATGCGGTAAACAGCATGCAAGTGTACACCAAAGACTATTTATATTTTCTGCAAAAATAGCTTGGGTTATCTGGAAATCGGGCCATCAAGCTATACAGAGATACATATTAAACAGGATGATCAAAAAGATTTGGCACAGCTTTAGCATTACAGACAACTAAAATTACTGAACTAAAATGTCCCAATTGTATACAGTTTCAAAACTGTTTATTAGGAGTGGCCTCATCAAGGCCTGCATCCAATCCAAAAGCAACAGCAGAAGAAGAGCAGCTTGCAATAGAGGGCAGTGTTTTTGTGCTAATGACTTGTTAGTTCCCTTATCACTCTCTAACATAGCGATATTCGAATAGTGAATGTAGTCCGCAATCTCAAATGATAACGACTATCTTGTTGGAAGGAGAAAAAAAAAAATCAGTATACTTTGTTTACTTATGTTCTGCTTTTCATTAAAAGATCACCTCATTCACTACTGAAACGAGGGCACATTCGAAGGAAACTTGGCAGCCATTCTGCTGACTCTAGTAACACTACCTACTTTTAGGATTAGCAATAAATAAAATTATTCTAGTCAGCTCTGGTGAAAAGCAAATTCGTGGGGATAAGTTTTACAGCCCTTTTCCTTTCTCACCAACCATTATCCAAAGAAATGCCATTTTTCATTAACATTTTCCTGAAACCATTTGGCAGACTGAGACATACCTGCAGCACTCAGGAAAAGAGCAGGTGTTTTCTGTGCACCAGAGCCAGCCGGATGAGTTACAGTCTGAAAAAGCAATGTAAAAGAACAGATTAAGTACTAAGTATTTCAGATAGTCAAGATGGAAACCTACTTGGAAATTTATTTTTCTGATGAGAATATGAATATAATGATCACACCACAGATGGAAAAAAACCCCAAACGCAATACTCGGCAGAAAGTACACTGAGATGGTCTGGAACAGTAGCTGTAAGCAATGTCAGCTCAGGGGTAGCATACCAATTTATGTGCTTTACTACGGTATCATGTTGCTTACCTGAAGCTGCCTAAATAGATGTGTGGCACTAAGGAATTCTAAATCGTTTAGGAAGACCAGTACTTCTGTTTGGGGAGAGAGGAACACCCTATGAAAAACTGAGAAAAGGGCCCCTGAGAAAACAAGCACCAACAAAGTTTTTTTTTTTGCATCCCTTAATATTTATTCTCAGTGTTCAATTAAAATCTAAAGTTAATGTAAAACTCAATAAATAATGACCTTTCCCTGCAGAGTTTAATACAGGCATAATTCTTAGAAAGAAGTTTTGTGTGGAGAATGAAGTCTAAACACAGGCAGAAGTTTGTCTCAGTGTTTCAGTTTGGCAAGTAAAATATCCGTACCTTTTCAAAAAATACGCTAAATGTTTCTGGGTGAAGGGAGAGGTGATCTATTAGGCTAAGCAATGCATTAATGAAGGTGGTGACTTTAACTCCAAAGAGAGTAGCTTACGCTGCATCAGTTTTCAAGCTGGGGGCTCTTTAAATTCTCAGTTTGGAAAGACTTGAGTGTGGGATTTATATTCATAATTACGTTAATTATGATAATGAAGGCCATCTGTGAAGCTTGGACACAAACCCAAGCATCCCAAAGTTTGTTTCCATGCAGGACGTTGCAGCAGGAACATTCATGGGTGGCATTTTTTAGTGCAGGAGCCCTATATTCAGTCGTTCTCTGTGTATTCATAGGCCTTTCCATAGCAGCGCCATTTCTGCTTGTCTCATAGATATTATTGAATTTAACAGTAACAGCCACGTAAGTTAAAGCAGAGGTGTTCATTTTAATACATAGAGAAGTAAGAGGATGGAGATATTTATCTGAACAACACAGCACAGAACGACAGTGTTGGAACTGGGAGAAAAATTCCAGTTCTCCTTATTCCTAGGTCCGTGCCTTATCCGTTCTTTCTGATGATGAGGGCTACTGGCATCTCAGCGCCACACGCTTTATTATATAGTTCATGCATATGTTACGAGGTAGGGCTGCTCTGACAGCAGACAAGAGCTGTCTGAAGAGCTGTCTAACAATCCTTCCCTCCTTTGGTTTCTTGCTTATTTTCCCTGTAGACATCAGGATACAACGTCAGGTGCTCATGTTCTCTGGTGGTTGGTGACACGTAACTCTGTTTCCCCAGGATAAGGATTTGGGTTCACAAAAATAGACTGTATTGGAGTCTAATTTGATGGTGTGCAATGTACAGGAGGTCATGCTACATAATCTAATAATCCACTAAGGCCATAAGCACTCTGAACCTTGATACAGAGAAACGTGTCAAATTTCAGCTGAGATACAGCAGCAGGTATGAACTCAGACCATCACCTAATCTGTTAAAGACAAGAAGAAGGTGCGTTGCTGACATTGATACCTGATCTTAAAAACTATATTTAAGCAAAAGGTATGCAAGAAAAGGTCATTCTTTATACAGCAGAGCATAAATCTACTTACTTTGGTGATGACATTAAGACCTGAATTAGCAGCTACAATATCCAAGCAACCCATAGGAATTCTGTTGAAGCAGCTCTCCAAAATCTTCACTTCCTGTTGCCAAATCTTTGGTTTATAGAGGAAAAAAGGAAAAAGAAGCGAGCATGAAACCAACAGAATCACCTGATTTATGTGATTGCACAGTTTGCACAGTTCAGTGGATGAACACTTAATCTCAGTGCATTTCATTGTAATTATCACTGAACAGAAAATAGCTCACCTCCACTTTTATCTTTTGTTTTCCTCTTATTTTCCATTTCTAACTAGTGTTTCAAATCCTGAAACATGGGCTAAATTCAGTGAAGACAATATCAGGTGCTCTCAACATGCAAGGGCCAACTCTGCCAAGCTCCGAGAGGAAGCAGAGGTTAGACTGGAGAGCAAATCTGAGGAGATATGGAATCATTTCATCAGTACCAACCTGGCCTTTAATAATCGTATTGCTGAAGTAGCTGATGCAAAGAATAAACTCCAAGCACAACTGGGCAAGGTAAGACTCACTAAGAGTTGGCAGCTGCATATTATCTTAGTTGTACCTGAAAAGCATAGAAATCCTCCTTCCTGAATGAGCCCCTCCTCAAAAGATATACCTGTATTACCTGTCCTCAAATGGTGCACTTGAATCACACACGGCCTGAGAAGACCCCACTCAAAGACAGGCAGGCTGACAGGATGACAAGGTTTTATAAGGAACCATGCAACGTCCGTCCATAATCACCCACTGATTATGTTCATTTGCAACTTACATGTTTAAAGTGTTTAAATCTCAGACGGTATTTTTTTCTATTTTACATTTATTGATGATATTCCCTGGCTGTTTCCTGATACAGAAATAGTACATGAATTACTTTTTCCTTTTTTTTAAACAGTGAATTAAATTTCATTTTCATAGACTCATAGAATGGTTCGGGTTGGAAGGGACCTTACAGCTCATCCCGGTTCCACCCGCCTGCCCTGGGCAGGGACACCTCCCACCAGACCAGGCTGCTCAAAGCCCCGTCCAACCTGTCCTTTAACCCCTCCAGGGATGGGGCAGCCACAACCTCCCTGGGCAACCTGGGCCAGGGGCTCACCACCCTCGCAGAAAATAATTTCTTCTGATATCCAATCTAAATCTACCCTCTTTCAGTTTGTAACCATTACCGCTCATTTTTTAGAGCCCTACATTAACTAAAATTTGGAAGTATTGACATAGAGAATATCATTAGTCTACCTTTTACACCTAATTTACAAGTTTTTCTCTCCCTTTCAATAAATATAATTCCACATCTTTAACCTGAATTTTGGCCTGGTCGGGGTCAGAAACGGCCTGATATTTCGGAGTGGGTCAGACAGCGAACTTTTCAAACATTTGTTCTGCCTTTGTCTTCCTAAAATACAAAGCAGAAATGACACAGAAGGAGAGAGACCTGTATTAATCTCTACCTGTATTACCTTTTCAGTAAGTTTTCACTGAAATAAGTGACGTGTTGGATGTGTATTAGTTGAATTTTGAAACATATCTTCTGAAGTTAACGAGAGCTCCTGCCTTTGCACTGACAGCTAAGATCTTGTTAAGCTAGCAAGACTCCCTGTCTTACCTTCATGTGACTTCAGTCAGAGTTCAGTAAGTTCTTCCGTTGAGACTCTTTCTCTCATATTGGACCCTCGTGTTCACTCATTTGTTTCAATGCACATTTGGAAACAATAGAGTTTTCCTGCCATTCTATTTGCCATAAGTAGTTTATGATGTTTCCAGTTTATTTTTAGGGACTCTTAGGAAAGTGCAAACTAACCAGCAAAATACGTGTTAAGTCACAGCACATAAATTAACGTCTTGTTGGGTTTTTTTTCCCCTGCTTATAAAGCATGGAAGATGTTGAATGTAGTTTTTCGTGTGTTTTTGATTGTATATGATCTAGCCAACTATAGCACTTTATCCCTGAATTACCCATCCATCTAAGTTTCTCATGGATTTAATCTATGAACATTTGCTTCACATTTTCCATTGACCTTTTCTAATACTGTTAAGCGCCCCTTTTATAAAAGAACTTCTAGCATAAGGTAGGACATGGTGCACATACAGAATCACAAAGTGCACTGTAAGATATCAACATACGAGCAGGGATTTTGTCATGGAGTCCAGCTGATACTGTGACATAACTGCTGACAACTGGTATATAATGGCAAAAAATTATTTGTGTCTTTATACCGTTACACCATTAAAAAGCAGTAATAAGCTATCTGGAGAAACTTGCATAATCATATTTGTGTAAAGAGTAAGTTTGTATGGTATACATGGATAAAAAAATAAGATTGCAGTCTATGAACGAATGCTGCTGTTACCGCTGAGTTACTAGTTAGCACGTACGTGCAGAAATACTTTACTCGTCACAAACTCTATAGTAATGCAGTTACATCAAAATAACAAAATGCTAGAGAAGAAGAAAGCTGCCCATGCCGGTGAGGAGTAATTCAGGCTTGTCAGAGTTGTCAAAGGTAAGGAGAATACAATAGCTTTCCTGAGCAAAAACATTGCTGGTTTCGATGTGGGTGAAGTTCCATGGTAGAAGTCCTGTTAATTCTCTTGCTCATGACCATACCTCAAAAGGACAACAGGAAAGAAAAGGCAAGTGAGGGCAGAAGTGAGTAAGGAACGAGTGCTCGTTTAACCATTATCTATAGGTAAGCATAACATAGTACACTTTCTTCTTTCTCCAGGCTTGCAGCATAGTCTGTAATAATCGGAGAAAAAAAAAATTGCTAGGATATGCTTTAATAAGACAGCCAATGGCTGTCCCAAATTCTGCTGCACTTCTGTTCTTCCATTGGGATGTGATTATAGTCAAATGCAGCTACTAGAGTTCCTGTTCCCTTCAGGTCTACCAGCAATTGGACAGTGGTGCCACAATTTTGATTTTTCTGTTTAAAAAAATCAGCCAATCTTTCAAAGGCTGTTTTTGCACTGACTTCTCAAGCTATGAATGCCACTCTCGGAGACATACTTCTCTCTGCCAAATTATTTTCCTAGCTAAGCAGGCTAGCTCCATAAAATGAGAGGAAAATGAGCATAGAAAAGATTCGCTATCTTGGAACCAGGAAATGCTATTAATTTAATGAGGTCTGGAGCCCATTTGGAATGTAAAATACTTTTCTGATTTGTAAAATAGGAAAATCTCTTCCAGACAAAAAAAACCCCAACAACCTACAGGGAACCTCCTGCAACTGTTTGTTTCTAAAATCTGTACCCTGAAAAAGGAAAAGAAATAAAAAAATACATAAAAGAGTAAATAGTGGGAATATGGTGATGATCTAAAAATGATCCTATGTTGAAATGGCACATTTTCTTCTGTTTGTATCACTTGCATATCAAAGATTGGCTGGTTAAGATCACAAACCAAATGCCTAATGCCTCAGCTTGTGGTCCGCTGCATGCTCTTTGGAAGCATAGAGCGCCAGGTGGAACAGCTTGTCTTACATTGTAGATTTCATCTATTGGCCCTGGAAAAATATAGTTTTCCTTTGGAACTAAGCTTTTTGTAAAAACTCATCTAATTACGCTTAAATTCTTGGATCAGTACACTGTACTAGTGCCTGCCATTGATACTGTGGTGGGGATTGTGCTGTGCGCCATGGTTAGCATTTGTCATATTGTACTTAAAATGTTTCTCCTGGCCTGATCTTTTTTTTTCATATTTAGTTTATATTGCCTATACGTATGATGGCTTCATGGCCACACGTTTACAGTCCTGACTTTCTATGCAACAATGTCATTGCTTCAAACTTGTTTAGGGAAATCTACTACCAAAAGGAACGTGGGCATTGCTCTGGTAATGATGTATTGGAACATTTTTGCACTGCTGTACTCAAATGGTAAAGGGCCTTTCTCTTCCTGCCTTTCTTTCTCTTGCTTGATGACAGTATTATATCACATAGGAGATTATGTGAGCAGAGTGCTATTCATTAATTGCTTGGAAAACAATGAATAGGAATAAAAATACAAGAATGAACAAGGTTTAGTTAGTTCTGAATTTCCCCAAGCAAGCTAAGGAATTCCATGTGCAGTTTGCTATACCAGTTACTTCTAAAGAGGAAGGATTTCCCCCTTGGTAGGCATTTGCGCATGTTGCATCATTCTTTCCTGGGTGCCGTTGTCTGCAGCAGTGCCTCACAGGACTGCTGCTCCCAAGAAGGTTGCTGGGTTGATATTCTAGTTCAACGGAAGTTGATAACAGTTGTGTTATCAAAGGCTCTGTATGAACAATCTACAGCAGTCCTTCCAAAGCTTCCTTCTCCTCCTAAGTACCACCAAATTCATATTTCTCCTATAAACAAAATGTAAAGAAAAACAGTAATCCATTATTATTCTGTTTAGTTTTATTCTAGGATATTTTCTTCCCTGATGGCTAGACAAGTCTGTTCTTTATACCAAAAGATACATAGAATGTATTTATGTGATGAAGGTATCCTGTTTTTACTTCTATCAAGCATTATGCCAGGAGTTTTGCCAAGACCTTCTCCATCAATGACATAATGTCTCCATTTCAGCTTACAAACTGTACAAGTCGGAGTAATAACTGTACCAGCAGTCCATCTGTTTTTATAAGGATTTTGTCTGCTCCTAGAACTGCTGGTGGGCTTGTACCTCAATTTCTAACATGTTCCTGCACCATTTGCCTTGAGTTACTGAAATACAATTGAATAATAAACTCCAAGAATTTTCCTGTTGTAACCGATTGAGGTGCTGTCATAGTAATTAACCTAGGTTCACACTATAGAGTGTGCACACATCATATTTAGAAGCACATGAACAAAATACAGTCTTCAAAAAAAGACTTCAGCTAGTTTGCCTTAACTGTAAGCACTTTCCAATCCAGGTAAGCCAAGAGATGCACCTAAGAACTTTTCCCGGTAGGCATTTGAAAAACAGATTTTTGCTCCTTAAATAACTTTCTCAAACCCCAACATTCAAGCTGCTTTGCCTCTTTTTCATCTCTAAAACAGTGCAAACAAGACCAAATGACTTCAATTTCTAGTCATTAGACAATACATACGATGAAAACATGCATACGCTATCATAATATAAATTCACCTGTCCCATCACTTTTTTTTTTTCACTATAAACCTACAACAACTTGCATTTAGTTAGAGGGACGGTTTAGCAATTTACAGATGTCTTGTCTTGGGGCAGATCAGATGCGTTTTTACCCTTTATTCTACTTGGAGTTTGGTCTGAATCCCAGTACTGAATAGGCTCCAAATTCAGATCAAGTAACCAAGTCAGCACAAGGGAAGTCTCTAAAGAGCGCTGGTCAGTGATTCCCATGTGCTTTTCTGCATTCTCAATCCAGCTGCTGTCTGCTCTCACTCTTACTTCATTGATGTATTCAGGAAATTGTCTGATTTTCATTGTCTGCTATTTGGCTCTTGCTGCCCGCCCCTTCTTTGGGAAAGCTGGCTACAGAGGCTGAAAAACCCCAAGTCTATCAGAAGTCTTGGAAGTGATTTGTATAGAGGAACAGTAAAAAATGATTAAATTGCTTTTGTATAATTTTGAACAGACACCCATTCAATGCAGAAGGGAAATGCTGTCCTTGAAAACCTGTTTTATATGTGTTCGCGTCCAGTTCACTGTAGAGCTTCTATGTAAAATTACTGTCTGCCCACTTTTGCTTGATTTTCTTCTAGAGGACTAAGACAATTTGCCATCTTACAGTGGCAATCAGAGTATGTGGGAGCAAGGCTGTGGTATAAAGCATTTCCTACTGCAACTCCAAAGCCCGAAAGTCATCACAGCTGCAAGAATGATTAAAGGACTGGAAAGCAAGCAATTGAGTTCCCCAACTTTCTCTTTAGCAGGGTGAAAAGGTTGATGTTAGTAGCACTAGATGACACCGCTTTATTTACCTTATCTGAATAATAGTTGGGGTTGGGGCAGAGAACTTGCTAAACCCAGAAGTATCTATACAGAAGAAAAAAGAATCGTAATAAAAGACTTTTTGCTTGAGCAGACAAAACCAAAAGAAGAATCAGTGGCCAGACAAAAGCCAGACGAATCTAGATGAAAAAGATAAGCATTTGTTTTTCAGAGCAAAGGAATTCATCACTGCAACATCTTACCACAGATAGATGGCTTCATTAGCACCAGGAACTCAAAATCAAGATCATTGTTCTCCCTGAAAGCTCTGATCTCTCTACAGGCGCTGGCTTACAAAGAGGAATTTCTACAGGATAGGCTAGTGTGACCTGCAGGCAGAGCAGACTTAGTGCATAACTAAGACGTCTTTCTGACCCTAGGACTGAAAACGTCCCATTTCCATTTCTGTGTCAACTGCACAAGTCTATGATTAATTTATCTTTCTTGATTCTGGGACTACTCTTGGTCACGACAATGCGAAGTTCATCCAGAATTTGGATAGCAGAACGCAGGAAATATGAAGTGCTGGAGGCAGAAGCCCAGAAGCCCTAGCTAGGTATTTGGCAAGAGTTAGATCACAAACCAAAAAGGGTATTACAGCTCCACTGTGTTTCATCATCACGGCGCTCACAGAGCATGTGGTTGTTTGGACATGCGAATATTCTGCAAGAGTCTAATCCAAGTGTATGATCCTGGTCAGGCTCAGAGCTGCTATGGACCCGATTTTTAGGCTAGTGAACAGAAAATATAGTGTATGCAATTCAAAGTAGAAGAGGGTGGTATGCTGTCTTCAGCACGCCTCAAGAAACACTCAATTTATGCCAAGAGAAATTACAGTAAATATGTTTTACATCTGGTGTAAAAGTACACAAATTTTTAGAAAAAGAAGGAAAACGTTTAATCATGGTGCCAGCCCCACATTAATATGTTTGCATCTCTTTTCCATAAAGTTAATATTAACATAAATAGTTACTTTGGCTTCAGTCTCCTGGAAATAACCAACAAGGCAGGATGTTTACATACATTAGCTCTGGGAATCAGTCAGACCAGACAGCAAGTGATGTGTTTATATAGTCCAGTATTTATACCATACCTAAATAGTAGATTAACTCCACCCGCTCCAACACCTGTACTGTGCTCAGAAGTGTTTCTCTGCCCAGAGGCAGAGTGCCCAGCCTCACCCTTCCTGCAAGCCTTGCTATCCCTCTACCCGGGGGCACAGGGATCAGAAAGATGCTAGAAAAACAGGTACGTGTTTAATAGAACCATGAAAAAATAACCACTCGCTCCAATAAATGAGTAGCCATGATGCTGAGTATTTCCACTCAGTTACTCAGCTCACTGAGAATGTGTGCTTTTAGAAACAGCTCCAGGTTTGGTTTTTTTTTTACCCCTGGGGTGTGAAAAGGCATTATATTACATCAATATATGATGGAAATTAACTTTCACTTTCCTTTCTGCCTGGTATATTTTTACTCTATACCTGAAGAGCCTACAGAACTTTGTTTTAGTAAGTTAATCCATCTCTTAAATAAGTTACCCCCCTCAGAGTCTCCATCCTTCACACGTTATTTTTCGTAAATTTATTTGTAAATTTAAGGAAAAAAAAATATCTTTTCCTGTCTTAGCAACTATCAAGTATGTTTATATGGTGTCTAGAAGGAAATACTGAATATATTTTATATTTATACAACTTTCTTCTAATTCAAGCGATGAACCTATTTAATTTTATAACTAGCATAAAATATCGAATGAAAGCCAGGAAAACCTTAGCGGCAATAAAACCAGAAACTGCCTACAAGCCTCTGAAATAGTTTTCAAACTTCTTATCTGAGAAATTCTGACCAGAGCCCCCTACGGCTGTTGAAAGGGAAACAGCCTGCTCCTCTGAACAGGAACGTACAGAAATACTAAAATACAATGGGAGGTGCCCACGCAAGAAGTGTGCAGGAGAGGTGCAGCAGCGTTGTGAGCTTCAGGCAGGAGTATGCATATAGCAGAGGGAGTCCCTTCCCTGTGGCACTTGTCCCACAGAGGCTTCCATCTCAGGCCCCAATGTATCCTCCACCTAACTGTTTTACTGTATTTCTGTTGATCATCTTTTTCCCTTCCTCTTTTAATGCCTTAAAATCTCAGTTATTTACAGTTTTTCACGCCCGTTCACGGTAGCTAGGTATACAGTTAATCTTATCATTTGGTACTGGAACCTGTTTGAGGGTAAAGTTTTCAGATGATTAATGAAGAGTGACTCAGAAGCGGTTGGGAAGGTGTGTGCGGGTTGGTGTAGGCAGTTCAGACTTGCCTGGAAAAACCTGTTTGAAGGGGTAAATAGTTATTTAAGCTAGGAATAGGCTTTTGCCTACAAACCAAGAGAAATTACAGATGAAAGCTAAGGCACTCACTTGAAGACAAAGCCAGATTTCTCTGTCTGAAAACTGTTTCTTAATCTCATGAAATCATAAAGACTTGCGTAAACTACATCAGAGTACAAACTATGGGTAAGTGGAGAAACCACATAGGAGAAGCCTTGCTCCTCAGCATGCCGTGCAGCAATGCTCCGCTTCATGGAGTAGCCTGAGGGGAACATGAAATGGGGAAGGATAGAGTTATAATCAAGTGACAGCCATTGCGCATCAGGATGTATTCAGCTTGTCGTGAATCCAGTTGTCTTTATTTGCAAAATATCAGAAATCTCTTCTCGCACTGAGGGGCACACAGCTGCTAAGTGAAGGCAGCCAGGATTGAATGGATGTGAGACTTTGTTGGCATTGATATAGAGATAAGTTCTTTCTGTGACATTTACGTGTGAGAAACTGAGGTGGTTGCTACTATTACTGCTCCCTGCCCTGCAACCCATCTGCACTCAGGCAATTCGTGGAAGCTTGGCAAAGGAAACAGGACTTAGTGCAAAGCAGCAGCACTCATATGCATTCATAAAACTGTTCCTAATTCTCAGAAAGGGCTGTCTTGCAGGAAAGAGAGATGGACATATGTAGTAGCTTTTCTAGAAAAGAAGCATTTTCAGGCTCCAAAGGATCATGAGACAAATGCATTGCATTGACTTTGAAGTCAGGGCAAATTTGGCTTACCATGACTGAGTTGAAATTTCATCAATGACTAAGAAGAACCTCATTCCTGATAAGAATCGGTATTACAGAGTAGCTGCATGAGCCATAGTGGTTTCTCTCTGGCACCATCTCTTTCTAGAGACATGTTCTCTCTATTAAAGGGATGTATACCCTTCTCTCAGATGAGGTAACTTGAGATAAAACAGAACCTGCAGAAGGCCCAAACTGCCAGTTTTATTGTTATTTTGTCCAGGTTTAGCAAAAATATGTTAATAACATAGCACTTAATTTTGTTCTCCTAAATGATGACATACTCTAAAATTGCTGGTCCTGCAGCACCTGAAAGCATGATGCAGTGTAAAATGGAGGAGAAATAACAGAACTCTGATACTTGTTCTTCAATAGTTGGAAGTGTAGCAAGGAGGTATGCAAAGAGTTAAGCATTTCCTTGTGTAAAGTTAGTGCTTCCTCTGTTATTTTGGAAATATTTTAGAAAATTCAGGCCAAGTTAAATGATCCCATGTTTTTCTCCTCTAATTTTAATAAAGCTTTTTTGAAATAAACATCTTGTACATTTTTAGGACCAGTGGAAAAGTTAAGTAGAAACTGATTGCATATAAATTTGAAATTGATTAGATTATTTTCAGAGATTAAAGTAAAAAATGCATACTTGAGTTCAGTAGAAGGAGGATTTTTGTAAGATTGTAAATTGTTATACCGAGCAAATAGTGGAAGGCCCATGGTCCCTGGGTCCTCTGTTTCAGTCAATGCTGAATAGACCAATCTGTGTCAGGACACAGATTCAATGTCCATATGTATATTTAAAGCCGCCTTTGTTTTAGAAGTATAGTATTTACATTCTGATAGTTTTGACAGTTATAAAGAAAATGTTTATAGGTATTCTTTAGCATGTGTAGAACTTAAGAGTATGCTTTAGATTTCAGATCCGTTGACTGTATTTAGGCCAACCCTATTCCCATTGTTAGGAAGCTTTATAAATAAAAGCTTGCGATATTCCCAAATCCAGACCAATCTCTCCACTCCTGATATGCTTGATGAATTGTGTAATGCATGGGCTTGAAGATATTTCCCCTGGGCGCAAACGAAACCGCTGCTTCTCTTAACTATGAAGCTCAGATCTCCCATATGGGTACACACAACAAATGCCCCAAAATTACTGCTCGGAATGATTCTAACTCTGCTTCAACACAGTTTAACTATTTGAATGCATTACCTGCTGATGTCACATTCTGTTGAGCATGATTTTTTCTTTTAAGTGTGCTTTTCTTTTCTTAAAAGATTCCTGGACTATTTCCCACCACTATCTGATTAAAAACAAAACAAAATAAGTCATAAAACAGTGACCTGCAACTAAGCTTCAAAAGAAACACATAAACCCTAAACCAAACAAGAGCAAGGGACACCGTAATCTCGATCAAGAATTTGGCTACGACATGACAGTAAAAACTATCAGGTCCAAATCCATTTCAGATTCAAGATCTAGGTTATACTTGTAATCCAAAGATTACAAGATATCACAGTTTTACTTTGAAATAATGTGGTCACATACCCTAAAATTAATTGTGAAATCAGTCACAATTATACTATTCATTCAATTACGCATGATAACCTAAATAAATGCAACTTTTACAAAATAAATTGGATGAAATGTGGAAACATGGATGAAAAAAAGTTTAAAAAAAATGGCTGAGAGGCAAAATATTAAATATAGAGAAATTTACAAAATGAGGAGGCACAAGAACGCTCCTCCCACCATATTACTGGGCTGCTGCTTTTTGCATTCAGATATTGAACACTGAGCAAACTTCAGAAACAACAAAGAAATAAAGATAGCTGTCAGACCGTAGCATTTTAAAAATGCTTACGTTGTACATAAGACTATCCTGAATACATGATGAAACACGTATTACTTCAATGGCTTCTTCTCTCAATCTTACTGCCTATAAAAATCCAGACCTCGGTGAGGTGAGAGAATAGTGGGAGTGCAGTTTTCTACAAGCTCTCAAGAACACTGCAGCACAAAACTTTACTCATGTCCTGGAAGGGAAAGTTTCCGGATGGGCAGCTGCCCGAGCCAATCCCTCACCGCGCTCTTAGGAACACGCTGCTTAGCATTTGTTGTTTTTGCTTCCTGCCTTTGGAGGTCATCCAGAAATGACGTAGACTGGTGCAACACTATCTGGTGATCCTCCCCACCAATCCGTTTATGTACAGCAGATTATCTAAATCATTTTACCCAATGTGTGGCCACAATGAGTAATCAAAAACTGTTTGTACAAAGCTTCTGCAATGCGTTGGAGGTGGTTCCCCCGAGGACATTTTTCTTTGTATGTCTTAAATGACAGCACTTTAAAAAAAAAAAAAAAGTAAGAAAAAAATTTGAGAACACACAACGAACCTCAACCACATCCATTTCCATGCAGCCAAGCAGGGCTTAAAGATGGATGTATAGTTTCACATCTGAATTTTGGGCTCACCGGCGGATTTAAACAATATTTTTCTTTAATGAATGAAGGAGGGGTTTGCTCAGTAGCGCTAATCCATTGCCTTGGTTGTGCATCACGTGCTTGCAGACTACTCCTACCTTTATGAGCAGGACACTAGAGCATGTAGGGAACTCACATGGCACGGGAGCGTAGTTACTGCACATTGTGGTGACATAAAACATTATAAAGGGTGACATAAAACTGCATTTTCAGTGACTTATAGATAAAATCTCCCTTTTCATGACTAATGAACTACTGTATTCTGAAGAAAGAAAAACATTTTCTATTTAGACTTCAGAGCTTGCCCTTTTGGAACATTAACGTTGTGTGAACTTGCGGGCTGTGCAAGCTCTACAAACTGAGTCACTTCTAGATACAAGACTGCTATTATCCTGTGTCAGTTACATGCCATTATTTATGGGGGAGCTGTACACATGACTTAGTATTCTAAAAAGTGAGCACAGTAGAGTCTCCTGCTTCTGTGTCACTAAGGGAACACCTCTGGGTTTGCTACATGTACAGCAGGCAACGAGGCCCAGCCAGGTTCTGCCCGACAGCACAGTAAGTGCTGCAGAGGAATGGAAACAAACCTCAGTTTTGATGATTACCAACATTCACGCACTTGAAACATTACTACTGAATTTGAAATGCACAGGTTTGTGGTCTGGCTGTTGTACTTGCACTGTGGCCACACATGAATGCATCAGAAGAGGATTTAAGAAACGTGTGGGTTCAGAAAACCACTCTTCTAAAGTTCCCTCTGCTAGCTGAACTTAAAAGAAAATGGCCTTGCCAAGAGACTGAGGACAGTTTATGCACAGGCAATCTGCTCAACGCTGTCTGTACTAGAATCAGCTTGTTGTTTTTACATCTTAAAAAAAATATCTGATAAGTAATTTATTTTTTCATGCAAGCAGAATAGAAGCGTAAAGGGCACCCAACCATTCCAGAAGCACTGTCACATAGTACTGGGATGGCCATGGCTTGCTATAGGCAATCATTATATGATAAGGGTTTGTGGCAGAGGAGCGGCACTGTTACCTGAAATACTAAAGACTACTAGGTTTCTTCCCTGGTCATCTTACAAATTTGTGTAGTGCTTCCAGAGCCCGCTGCAGTATGTTTCTGTGCACATACTATATGCTATACTGCTTTCAAAGAAAAAGAGGGCAGGAAAAAATTTCTCGCAGAAAACATTAATTTCATCCTCTTCTCTAACCTGATTAGAACAATTAGCACTAATTAAGCGTAAGAGATCTTGTAACCTAACTCTATTCACTGTGTTCAAGACCAGGCTGAATGGGGCTTTGAGCAACCTGGTCTAGTGGGAGGTGTCCCTGCCCATGGCAGGGTGTTGGAACTAGATGAGCTTTAAGGTCCCTTCCAACTCTAACTGTTCCATGATTCTATGAATAAATTAAATTATTTTTATTCATATTATCACAGGACAGGAATTATTAGCACAGTGACTACATTACGTGCTTACCATAACACAAGCACATCTGTAATCTGTGGCATCGCTCTGGGGAACTGGTTTCACAGTCATCGTTCATTTCTAACCCAGTGCTCTGGCCTGCTCTAATCGCACTGTTTCGTTGATAGATTTGCTCCACAAAGATGAATCGCCATTTCCCCCTGCTGCCCAAGAAAGCGTTACTACCAATAAAGCTCAAAATCTGAACCACAAAGGTCCTACCCAGGACCTGAACTGAGAGCGCAAGTCCCCTCTTCCACCATAAGCAGAAAACAAATAACCCCCTTAATCCTTTCTGAAACTGAGACATAACTTTCCCCAATCCTTACTCTGGGTTGAGATACTTACTGCTTTGTTTCACTGTTTTTACTTTGAATCATGCTTTTTATGGAAAAGAAATAAATCTGCTTTAATAAATTTGCTCTAAATTGCAAGTAGAATTAACGTGAGGGGCCGACATCTGCACCGCACCCCGCTGCAGGTGACAGAACTGCGCCACTGTGAATTTGGCTCACTCACAGAGCGAGGCGTAGCATGGGAAACACCGCCGTAGTGACAGAAGCTATAACATAAACACAGGAAAGGAGGACCCTGCAAAGCAGCGGATGACCTCTCAAAGCACTGCCTATTCTTTGCCTCACAGCCTCGGTACGTCCCTGCAGGTTGATGTTTTTGGTTAGCAATGAAGGTGAACAGCGGGAGGAAAGGACAGGACTGACGGGCTTGTAAAACTCTGCCTGACGTACATCTGCTTCATCACCAGCAGCCTGCCTATGAGCTGGACCTCATCTTTGTCACGTACAGATAAATACACGCTGGATTCTTAGGGAGGTTGTAAATAGCAAAGTTCTGACAACAGCACAAACTACTCAAATTCTGCATCCAAACAGCAGAAGACCCAAATCCTTGTTGTTTTCACAGGCAAAAGCAACGATGTGGGCTTGATGCATAATGAAGGCATTTAACTTTATTAAATCTCTTCCCTTTGGTTTTTATCTATAGAAATAAGTATGCATAACCAGTAAAATTGTAGACGAGATGCAAAACAATGTATCTAACAACACACTCTTGTCATAAGTAGTGCCACTGCAAAACAAACAGCAAAATGGATCACCTGCACAAGTATTCCCTGTAAGACACAGCTAGCTTACAGTGATTATCTACTTAAGAAGGAACCACTGCAGAGTAAAATTATAGGGAGAAATTTACTACCGTTAGCTTCACTTTCTTCCATCCTGTGTTTCCTTCATAACAAACCAGATTTTCTTCCCTGCAGTCTAGAAGCAATTAATGCTTCTTTTTTGGGTGAGGGTGCTCTCAAGCTGGCTCTGGGAGAACCAGCCTTGGACCCAAAGGGCTCAGTACAGCACGGAGCCCTGGCTTCAAATCTGTACAGTCATGTTCATGCACTGCTGCTTCAGGGTCCAAGATGATTCATCTATTGGAAAATCGTGTTGCTGTAAGGGTTGGACTGGTTTGGACAGTGCTAGCCAGGAGATCTTTCACATCACTCTACTATATAACATCAACACGCCCTTAAGGATTTGGACTGGGGTGCCGGTTCCTGGCATCCTTAACTCTTTAGGTTTTGTCTATAAATAACTTTTCAGCAGCAGGAACTAATTGAATTTTCAAACCACATAAATCATTAACAAACCTGGTACGAGTTAGTGTGTAAGCAAGATCTAAATAGCAACATAATTTAAATCACATTATGCCACTTTTAGTGGTTGTTGAAATTCAAGTTGCATTGATTTTAGTAGACTGGCTGAGAAACTACATTAGTTCCATTTGTTCGCTTCCATTTTAAAGCTGTCTATAGGAAAAGCCTGAACAGGCTCAATACATTGGCTGTAATGAATTCTGATAAATGAAAGGAACATAATCAATTGGCTGGGAAATGTGATCCGAGTATAAACGTTTTCTCCCTTCTTTCTTTTTTAAGACGGAGCAAAACTTTTCCCTTGCAGTTTCTCTCATTTATACAGATTAAAACACACAACCTGATCTAGTGGGAGGTGTCCCTGCCCACGGCAGGGGGTTGGAACCAGATGATCTTTAAGGTCTCTTCCGACCCTAACAATTCCATGATTCTCAGGGATAATATGGTTGTATGGTAACATGCACTGCAACTAAAAGCTGTGCTATACTAATTCCATCAGTCTGTCCTTTTTGGTGATGTTTCACTCCCTATCTTGTCCATTTACAGGAAATAAGTCTTTGAAGGAATGTGGCCTTCCCTCTACAACTCCCAGTGGAGTTTTAAAAACTTTGAGAATGTAGTTTCAGTATGAAAATGAATTGTGTTCTTATGTTCTTGCAGCAAATGTCCCCAAAATACTTGGGGTATGAAACAATTTCAGAGGGAACATATTTGATTGCTTTTGAATTTTCATGAGGCAAAAGGAAATAAGAACTGAACGAAGGTTTAAATGAAAATGGCAGTTTACTGGAATGTTACATTTGCAAGATGTTCATAGATCAAGGAGCAGATTTTTATTTAGGAGAAAAATTAGATAATGAAGCAGAATGGAAATAAGTCCCTGTAGAGCTATAAACACTGCCTCTATGAAAATGGCTTTATCACAAAACCACTGTTGAAATTTCCCCCATCAAAATAATTCGGTGCTTGTAATAAACTTATATTCCAATTTGCGTACAAACTTCTTAATTTTATAACAGGAAAGAGATGGTGCATTTCTTAGTGGAAGTTGTTTGTCTGTTTTCCAGGAACAACTTCAATAAATGCTTTAATGTGATGTATGAGTGTTCAGCCCCCTCCTTCTGGCTCTCCTGTGAGATTCAATTACCATATGTCCTTTTAAAGAAATGGCAAGACCAAACCAACATTATACAAATCCATATGATTGATGTGAGTTTATAGTGATCTCCTCCCCTAAATTAAGCAAAATGACATGCCAGAATGGAAGCAGTTCCAATAGGAGTGTTTAAAAGCAGGGGTGAGTTCGGATTTTGTACGCATTCGAGGCTTACAAAAGCATTCTACTTTGTTCAGGTACTTCAGGAAATCTTCCAGACAGAAGATACAATCATGTTACTGGAAAGAGCCATAAAGGCAAAGGAATACCCACTGAAAGTGGCTCAGACCCGCCTGGAGGGAAGAACTAGACGACCCAATATAGAACTTTGCTGTGATGCACCTCAGCTTCAGTAAGTAGAGGCCAGACTACCCCCTCCCTTCCTGCATCAGTCACTCAAGGACAGGAAATACAGTGACAGTGTGAAGCAGTTCGATGAGATGAGAATTGCATTCGTTATATTGCAATACAAATTCTGGGAGAAAGTAGTAAAATCCAAGTAGCTAGGTTGAAATAATGGGCCAAAACATCTGAAGTTCAATGCCTGTAGTTGCCTTTAGAGCTCAAGTGCTTGTTGGTGACTGATGTGTTTTGGGATTCAGTCTCATGTCTGAGCTGGGACTTAGGAATTAATTTTAATTCCATTCTGTATGAAACACAAGATTTCACTTTAGGAAATACCTAGTTTTGGGAACATGTTATCCCAGAGAAAAAACTGTCTTTTGATGCAAAAAAATATCTAATGGTCAAGCTTATTAAAAAGTTAATCGCAAACAAGACTGAGGCAGCATCTCTTACTGCCTCAGCTAATTTTCAGCTCTATAGTGACTCCAGTATCACCTTTGTGCAGGTTAGCTCATCTGGCATACATTTTGGTTATAGAGCTGTGGGGGCTTCTCAGCACATGTTGGCATCAGCTAGGTGATCCCTGTGCTATGATCCATTGTACAATGTGCATTGTGTTTTTCTGGATATACAAGAAGATGTCTGAGATACTAGCCTTCCTTCCCTAAGGACTGAAGAAGGGTCTTCTGAATTTTCATCCCATTTATCACATCAGTGTTACGAAAGAACCCTACCAAGTATATCTTATTTAAAATACTGTCTTCAAAATATTCAGGAGGGTGTTTCTCAAGAAATATTGCACCAGGGTTCTTCCCATAGCTGAATTTCAGTGTTCAGTAAGACAATTTTGCATATTTTATGAAAAGTAGAAAACTATTCCCTTTTTATTTTTGTCTCTAGCAAAATCCCACTGTATACAACAGGTTAACATACAATGAGATTAAAGTAGTACATCATACTTTAAGCTGAGTATTTATATTACTTTTCCTGAACAGCGTTTTATCAGCTCAAAAAGCTTCTATTCAAACAAGGACAGGGCAATAAATCATAGTTTATTGTACTGGCATCTTTTCACTTTTTCTAACTCCTTAAATGATAAATTGTAATGCAATACGCCTTTTTTCCAGCCTCGTACCTCCTTAATGAGATTTGACATTTCCTTTGGTATATCCATATATTAGATTTCTTCAGCTTCACACTCTGCTCTCTGCATCCATTCTGTCACAAAATATTGCTTTGGATCTGAATTCATTTATATCCTTTTGGATAGTTTTATTCACATGGCTTTTCATATAAGTCATGCCTCTTCTAGATGCAGGAAATCAGCCATGAGAAACCAAAGAAACTTCTGATCACAGTGTAGCATTCACGTAGTAGTCACATTTACTATAGGAGCAGATCATTTGCCACTTCAGCTACCACCACACCATCAATTAGGTATGCAAATAAGCTAGTACCAGCATTTTATTAAAAAAAAACCAACCCCAAACCAATACAAGATGGCCTTAAATATTAATACACAACTCCAGTCTTATACTCACTGTGAGTCTTGTTCTCTCCCTAATTCCTTCCTGAAGATCTCTTCCACAAAAATGTCTGCAGCATTATGATTGATATCAGTCCGGTCAACAGGATTGCATGTATCCAAGATAGAAAAGTTGTTTGATTTAGGATCAAAAATGTTCTGAAGCAGAGTGTTGCATTATCCCTTCTTCCCACATTTGCCAGTAATGCTGTTAATGTTCCAAAGGGCCCTGTCTAAAAAAAGTTTGGGAGCTCCATTTAAAGTCACTGGAATGTCAGAAGGTCTTTGAATATTTTCTTCAATTAGAGTGAAAGAACATTAATGTGACATTCTTAAAACCAAAAAGTACATAGGGGTTCTGAATCAATCAAACTCCTACTAGATTCTAGGTTATATGAGAGCTTCACAAACCTGTGCACAGCTATTTGGAAGTATTTTAAGCTTAACATACACGCAAGTTCTCTGTCAGTCTAATATGATTTCTAATATTTTAACCGAAATGTTTATACAAGTACACTGTTTACTAGATGTAGTTATAGTGACAGATAAATAGCATATCCTGTTCTCCTTAAATGCATAGGAATTTTGCTCTACCACAGCTCCCTAATCCAGACCAGGTTATTTTGGATGCTTTACCTTATTCAGATCATTAAATATTATGTTCATCATAACTGCAATTAGAACCAGAAATTCTGACAGGGTATTGAAATTTGGACACTTTTTTCTATCATAGTTTTTGGCTGGGCTCACATCTCAAAATGTATTTTTTTAGAGACAAAATCCTATCTGAGAATGTAAAACCATTTGCTGATTCACTTTTTACGGATTTTTTGCTTTTAAATACATGAGAAATACACTACACAAATTAGTTTAAAGCAAGAAGGAATTTAGCCCAATAGCTCAACTGTAATAGGGAAAGAAAATATCAAATGAACTACTTCTTTGTAACATGTACATGTTATCTGAGTTTGCTGTTTATTTAAAAGGAAGTGCTGATGTTGGCACTTGTTCTTTGTGTGTGCTGCCAACTTTGTAGTTGAAGGGATAAGACAGAAAACAAATTAATAACGTCTAGTTTTTCTGTGCTGAAACTGGGACTATCACAAAACAAGTTAAAGTTGGTTCTGAAAAAAAAATCAATCTTTCTTATATTCTATAGCGCACTGAGCAATTGATAGCACATTAGACAAAACACAAAGTTGACAGTATTAAAGAGAGTTTACCAGCTCAGAGACTATACAAGAAGATTTCCACATCTCCATTGATAAGCCACTGGAAGAGATGTGGCTAATATCAGCTCCCAGAAAATCTTGATTTCAAAGCTCCATATTCCATGTTTATTCTGGGAAGTGATTCCTGTTCTGATTAACATGCTTCTGCGCCAAATCTAGACTGTTTAGCACATACTGCTGCACAAGTTTAAGCCCTCATGAACACCACCAACACTTAGCAGTAACATCCACCCCAAACATTCCACAGGACCACATGCAAGTGCTCAACACAGCCATGCAAGCCCTAGAGATGCCATGCAAACAAGAGGCTGCAGGTGAAGAAGATAACAATTAGAAAGATATATCAAAGCAAAGTGGCTTAATCTGCTCTGAGGGTCAACACAAGCAAGAAATCACCAGTTCTTATAGGTGCTACACAAGCTAGTTTGGCAAAGAGGTTTCATATTGAATCAGTTCAAGGCAGCTGTTCAAATCCTGCCTGAAAGCATCACCTGTCCACTGTCAAAAAAGGAATATGGTGAGGGTCTGATAAAGTTATGTGAGCAACCTGTCCCCTTCTATTTTTTCAGGCTTGTCACTGAAGTTTACACTACAGATGACACCTTACAGACCTTAAAGCGACGTCTGCAAGAAGCCCATGATGCTCTGCAGATGCTGACCCTCAACAAATCAAACCTGGAACATGAAATTTCTGTGAAGGCAAACTCCTTCTTCATTGACAAGAAGTGTATGGACATGCGCAAGGTCTTCCCCAGCACCCCACGGCTCATTGGCTATGCTTGAATTTTAACCCTTGATATCTGAGCACATGATATAAAAGTTGCAAAGGTTGCAAATATTTCCTGAAGGAAACCACAGTTATTCTGTTTTCTCAATTAATGAAGACCTTCAGAAATAAACCAATGAAAATTAATATCACAGAATGGTAGGGGTTGGAAAGGACCTCTGGAGATCATCTAGTCCAACCCCCTGCCAGAGCAGGGTCACCTAGAGCAGGTTGCACAGGAACACGTCCAGGTGGGTTTCGAATGTCTCTAGAGATGGAGACTCCACCACCTCTCTGGGCAGCCTGTGCCAGGGCTCTGCCACCCTCACAGGAAAGAAGTTCCTCCTTATGTTTAGGTGGAACCTCCTATGCTCAAGTTTGTGCCTGTTACCCTCTTGTCCTGTCCCCGGGCAGCACTGAAAAGAGCCTGGCCCCATCCTCCTGACACCCACCCTTTAAGTATTTATAAGCGTTGATAAGATCCCCCCTCAGCCGTCTTTTTTCCAGACTGAAGAGACCCAAATCCCTCAGCCTTTCTTCATAAGAGAGGTGCTCCAGTCCCCTAATCATCTTGGTAGCCCTTTGCTGTACCTTCTCCAGCAGTTCCCTGTCCTCCTTGAACCACGGAGCCCAGAACTGGACACAGTACCTCTTTTCTTCTAGCAGCTTCATATTCTCAGCTGTAGCTGCTACTAATTCAAATAGAATTAGGAGACTTATTCTAATGGAATCGGACCACGCTTAAATAACCAGACAAATATTGCAAGACATATGTGAGTTACTAGCTAGAGAAAACATTAGGTTGAAATGTAGTATTTCAACAGAATTAATACAGTACAGGATTTAACTGTTACAGGATAACATGCCATCTTTGTTCCAGTCCTTGTCTGGAAAAGTCCAGTTTAAAAGCTTCCCCCATCTGTACACTCTCCTCCTGTCTAGTACTGCTAGAGTTGGTGTTTGGAATGAGAGGACGTTGAAAAAACTTGATTCACAGAAGCTGAAGGGCAATTTCAGTGCAACCACTTCAGGTACACATGTAGCCTGTATTCACTGAGAGGGAATCTTTCCATCTCTACCTCTTTTTTTCTTTTTAATTTGATTTATGACTGATGTGATATTTGCCTAAGTCTGAAAGGTCTTAACTATTTAGAAATATGTACTATTTATCTATCTCAAAGGACTTCATGAGCAAAGACAGTACTGTTGCTCTATTGTGACTAACGAGAAAATTAAAGACAAAGTGGGAACAGAACCTGCATACAGGCACACGTGCTTAAAGTGCGCCAAAATTGTCCTTCAGTCTGTAAGTCACGATCACTCAGCTTTCTAGTTCTCAGTGGAGCATTACTCTGTGTGGTGGAAAGGAGAAGGATGGAATGGGCTTTGAGATCCGGCTTGTCCGGATGACAGTATAAACACATTAACAATGCAGTAATCCTAGTGAAGGATTTGAGGAAGAACGAGTTTTAACTCATGGTAAAGCAGTCTGACTGTGCTGGACAAAATGGAGTAATAACGTTGTACTGTTATTTGCATTTCTTTCCTGGAGTTACTCACTCTCATTTACAGAGTAACCGGCAAACTACAGTTCTAGTAACTGAGCTGTTTCCTGCCACCTCAGGCTCCTCTCTACGGGGCAGCTCCAGGAACACCCAAAACGTATTTTATGCTGGACCAAAGCCAAATCCGAAACAATGCTAGATTTGAAAGTCTCCTGAACAAACCGGCCCTGTTCCTTTTCCTTTGTTTTGTGTGGGTGGTGGCTTAATCTAGCGACCAATAGAAGCAGCAATGCTGAGGCACGCCGAGCTGAGCGGTGCTGAGACTGCCCCGCAGGTTAACCTCAGTGTTCGCTGAGCACGGCCAAGCCATCTTACACCCGATTTCTCTCCTTCAGTTAAAAAAAGTAGTATCTCCTACTTATTGTGTCAAACCATTTACATAGCAATGTTTCTAAAGATTTAAAAAGCATGGGAAACCATTTTGGAACACAGGGTTGGGAAGTGACATCCAGGCCTCCTCCTGCTGCAGGCTGCCCCAGCCAGCCAGCTGATGCCAAATGGTGGCTTTTAGGGAGGAATTTCTTCAAATATAGTGAAAGTTTCAGAAATAATTTGTGTTTGTATTGCAATACTGCAGAGCAGTTCAAGGGGTCCCAGTGATGGGCTGCCAGAGATAGGAAGAGCTCGGTCACCGAAGACTTCACTGGTAAATCTGGTTTGAATTAATAGTTAATTATTTGAATTAATAATACCTCTCTGTTTCATACTCAGAAGCACTTCACAACAAACTTCTATCACAGAACCCTCCTTGGGACATGACTTTAGGTGGGAGGAGTGAGGAATCTCGCTGTTTTGTTTCCCAGCAGGGAAGGCTGTTACCACTGGTAACATTTTCTTCCCTCTCTATGCCTTTGTATGGAGGCAAGGGAGATTTTATCGCTTGCTTCTGTTACTACCAACCCGTAGAATAAAGCATTTGATTTGCATTTCATATACTATTTTTACAGGGTATGAAGAATAATATTTGTGTTGAGCTGTTAAATATTGACAATAGTCCCACCCTATTTATCAAATACTGACAGCTGACCAAGCAAAGAAGTAAAAATTATTTGGAAATTTGGATCTTCTTGAAGCCTTTAAATATATTTCTAGAAGTTGGAGGCTTTCCCAGTTCACACAGCTACTCTAATAGCTAGAAATAGTTTCTCCCCCCTCCTTATGCCAAGAACTCAATTAAGAAATATATAGCACAAGGGAGGTACTTTTAAGAGAGATGAATTCTTTTAACAGTTCTTGACAGAAGAAGAAAAAAGAAAAAATCTTTGTTTGAAAACAATCAACATCAGTGAAAAGTCAGCCTGAATCAAAGCCCTGAATTTGAAAATTTGGGGACTTTGGGATAGAGATGGTGGGGCTGAACAATAGTTCTGAACACTACAAATTCCAGCTCCTTCCTGACTGTGCCTTTGTTCGGCAGTGCTCTCTCCAAGACCTCGGCTCTGCTTTTGGGTGGAGTACTCACTTGGTACATTGTCAGTGCAAACAACACTGAACTTGTTTGAACACAGCGTGAACTCCTACTAGGAGTGACTGCCTGAAACCACGGATCTCTGACAGTTAGTACTGTTCTTTGAGAGCATCATTTTGCATGATAACAGTAATTCCCTGAGATTCAGCTACCATCAGCAAGAATAAATTTTTACTGAGTACTGCAAAAACAATACTGTGCAAAAATTCCCTTTTTTCCTAACTATAACTGACTAGAAGATACGAAGTATATTATGCTAGTGGAAAAAAAACTCAGTGAAGAAAGTGCTCTTGTCTTTCACTAGTGGTATCCACGTATGCAGCGTATTTCAGTTTGCTGGTGGCATACAACCTCTTTTTAAAAGTAAACAACTTTCTTTAGGCTATCAGAAAGGGGGAGACTTCCATGGACTTGCACTATAAACCTATATAAATCCAAAAAGACTAGAAATAAGTCACCATTTGCTTCTTAGAAGTCAAGGTAGATGGACAATGCAGAAAACCTGTACTGTAGTCTTGTTTTGCCACTGATTTACTGTGTAAATGAATTACACTCAGCATCCAGAACACAGTTAATCCCGGTTGTGATGAGCATACGTCAAAGGAAACACATTTCTAACAATCATAAAGATACTTACCCAGATAAACCTGAGAATTTTTTTTAAAAAACCCAACAGAATATAAACATTCTTTCAGCTTTCTTCCCATAGATCTCTCTTCTTATGAACTAAATCATAAGTAAATTATTGTACTCACAAGCAGCCAGACATCAATAAGCAAGATCTACTGTATTTCCATGTATAAAACCAGAAATTTAACACGCAGTTCCATAATACTTGAAAGATAAGATCCTTTTTATAGCAAATAGACTAATGCAGAAGAGATTGAAACTTGTCCCTGCCTGTTTCAAACAATGAGATAATTTTAGTTCCAGACAAGCTATTTCCTAACATTATCTAAACTATAGCTCATAAAAGTTTATGGAGTGGACCTCCAAACAGAGTAAGAAAACAATGGATCTAAGTATCTTCACTGATAGTAATCCCAGTTCAATGCCATAAGGTTACTGATTATAGTGAAGGTACCTTATTTTACCCAAATATACGAGTAGTTTGTTTGGTGGTTTTTTTAATTGAAAAAAATCACAGCAAGGAAACAGAATTTGTCACGTATAGATTAAATGCCTTGTGGCACAGAATTCACAGATGACGTACCCAGTCAATATATGTGATGGTGCTCACGTGACAAGTCTTTTCAGTATAGCTACTCACCTGGGTAAGACCTGGCATTTGCTTTCTGCACACGATACTAATGTGTGAATAACAGGAGACGAGGAATATTAACTACAGAACCAAAAGAGTGCTGAGTTTGGGAATGTGCATTTAAATACCATTACAGTTTGATAATACAGTTGCACAACTGCACTTTTTCATAACATTTAGTTTTACTACGGGGGATAGCATGAGAGGTGTCTCTCAACACCTGCTTTTTGTTTTTCCCCTCCCTTCCTATTGGTGCATTTTGGCATTTCGATTTTTATCAAAAGTCAAGCAATGTCCAGTTTTGTATTTACTTTGAGCACTAGAGAAGCTGTGTAATTGCTCACTAATGTAATAAGAAATCCCAAGTCAAATGAAGAATTATGCCAACAGTGGTAAGTAACTACTGTTGTGGGTCAGGTTATGCGCTGACTTAAGACCTCTGCAATATTCAACCTGAAGATATGGAGTAAAACCTTCACGTCTTCACTCTGCAGCTGCTTCAGCAACACTAATTTCACAGAATCACAGAACAGCTGCTGTTGGAAGGGACCTCTGGAGATCATCTAGTCCAGTCACTCCCTTGGTCAGAGCAGAGTCAACCAGAGCACATCGCTTAGTGCCATGTCCAGTCAGGTTTTTAATGTTACTAAGGATGGAGACTCCACAACCCCTCTGAGTAGCCTGTTCCCATGCTCGATAACCCTCACAGTAAAAAAGTTTTCTCAAAATAGGATTTCCTATATTTTCATCTGATCCTCCTCTACCAAGCGTAAGTTTTCCTTGCCCCAGACCTTCCCATTGGTCTCAAGAACCTGGGATTTCTGAGGACATAGAATGGTTCAGGTTAGAAGGGACCAGTAAAGACCAAAGGTGAAGAAGGCATTGAGTATCTCGACCTTTTCCATATTGCTGTCACAAAGCCACCTGCCCCACTCACCCAGTGGGCACACGTTTTCCCTAGTCTTCCTTTTGTTGCTGATACACTTGTGGATGCCCTTCTTGTAGCTCTTCATGTCCCTTGCGAGATTTTGGCTTTCCTGACCATCCCTTCATGCATGGACATTGTCTTTGTACACTTCCTGGGTGACCTGATGCTGCTTCAACCTCTTGTATGCACCTTTCTCATGCCTGAGCTTTGTCAGCAGCTTTCTTTAGCTGTGCAGGCCTCCTGCCACATTTGGTTTATTTCCTGCCCATTTTAATGGGCCATTCTAAAGCTCAGAGCAGGTCATCCTTGAAAAAATCAGTAAGATCTCAGGGACACCTCTTCTCTCCAAGACCCATGGGATCCCTGATCGGGCCGAAGTCCACTCTCCTGAAGCCCAGGGCTCTGATCTGACTATTTGTCTTATTTCCTTTCAGAGCCTGATCTTCAGAATTATGTTCCTTGAAAGAGGGAAGTAAAAAAAAAATCCACAACCTGGATATCTCATGTGAAACCTCTCAAGTTAAACATAAGGAGAAGTTAACCCTCTTCTGATTGTAGTGCTACAGAAAAAAACCCCAGACATTATTTAAGTCTGTTCCTTAGATAGTAATTCTCTCCTATTCCTCATGAGAACAGAGGTGGGTATCATTAAGTTAGAAGAACTTGGGTAACCCTCCTCTTTCACGCTCTCCTTTTCAGATCTGTTCTTTTTTTTTATTGGTGGAGTAGTGTGACTGGAGCTTGTTCTTCGGCATGCTTCTCCATACCTTCTTTGAGACAGATCCAGCAATTCAGCTCCAACTGAGCTCCAAGCCTGTTTTGTTTCACTTACTTTTTTCAAAACTAACCATCTCTTATTTATCATTAAGAGACAGGAAGGAAAACTGTAGGTTGAAACTAAAGTCATGCACCCACCATTCTCCCTAAGGAAACCATCTTTCTCATCCCACGTGTCAGCTTGGAAGTTTTTAACTAGAAGACACTGCTCATTCCCTAGTATGGAGGAACTAAGTATTAGCTACTTAGAAAAATAATAATCTCTCAGCAGACCTATTTCTGAAACCATATTGAGTCCAACCATTTCAAACCAACATCTTTGGGCCTTTTGAATTTGAATCTAAGCACGATCTGAACTCTTACACATCCCCAATCTATGCTACTACTTTTGCCTCAGAACAGATCAAAACTTATTTTTGTACAGCAGTAACATATAGGAAACCCAAGAGATCTGTATTTTTCACTCCGCATGGACATAACATCATTATCATTAATCAAAATACATCACAAAGATAGACTCTCACACACAAAAAAAGGTCAGAAACAGCAAGTCCCCAGGAACAGTTAATGACTGCAGACAGTGTAAGCCGCATGGTAGGATGGTCAATACAACGGATCTACAGACCAAAAAGGATTTTCTGGGATACTTCCCCCCCTCCCCAGAAATTACAGGCATGAATTTAAAGCATTATGATCATGCATTTCCCTAATACAACACAACTCCTGACAGCTTTTGGAAATAATGGCAAAGTGCAGGCATCTAAACTATGTTCATCAGAGATGAGATTTCAAATTTCTGTCTCCTTGATTCCCAAATAAGAGAATTTTCTGTTAGATAATTGAGCTTTTTAACCCACAAGCAGCTATGATATGTGCTTGTCACTACGCACAATGGTTTTGGCTCATTTTCTTTCATCATTGTGAGGGAAAGCATACAGGGCAACACATTCTATAGAAGAGGTCCATGAGAACAGGAGCATTGCAACATGGTAGTAAATATACTAGTGACAAACAAAAGCAAAAGCAGATTACTCCGGACCTGCATTCTGACACCAAAGTAGTAGTTTTTAAACTACCAGGACATTTTTGGCTTATTTATGCATTTCTCCCCCCCCAGTTCTTTTTTTTCAGAAGGAAGCCCATCCCATGTAGATTACAGGCTTCTTTTTTAAACCAAGGGATTAAATTCTTACAGTAAAGGTACAACGAATTCCAACAATGAAAAATAATCAACAACAAAATAAATAATACTTCACTATGCAATAAAGAATTTAATTTTATAGAGGATGTAAACCAGCAGCTCTTTCTTCCAATGCAAATTGCTCTGAAGTATTAGAGAGTAGTAGAAGTTTCAGTATCACTGAATTATGATCCCACATCATGTAAGAACATGCTTGCGCTCCTCAAATCATAAAATAACCGCTGGCTCCTTATTACATGCATTACCAGTTCAGATCTGTTCTCTGGCCTCAGGGCTGCTGAAAACCATGCTATAAAACAAACCTTCTATTAAAATTTAGTCAGGAGAGTAAGATACAGGCCAGACTGGTCTAAGTATTATTTGGTGAAGGAAAGATCATCCCTAACTATTTGGGCTCTGTAGCTCTAGTTATTTTTCAACTGGAATCCACAAATGTTTATCCAGTCTTCCTATGATGTCCTTTGATCTCTTACATTTTTATTTTTAAAAACACAGATAACATTCCTGTATCCATATTAGACAAATAACCAGAGGAGACAAAACAGTGGTTTGAACTTTTGTTTGGATTTTCTCTCAGGATTTATAAACACCAAGGCAGTCCTTCATTGGTTGCCAATGCAAAGAAATTCAAGCTTATATAAAATATCCATGCTGATCTGGCGTGTTTAATGCAAAGCAGACATATTCTATACAAATGAAACTCCCAGTTTTGTTTGTTGTCATTTTGGTTGTGTTTGTTTTTTTTTTTCCCCTAAAGGCATTTACTATTGTATTACTACCACTAAAGCCTCCAATACTGAATGGAATTTATTTAAAGTGGAAAAAAATTGAAGGGAAATATGTCTAAATAAATAAGGCAGAGGTTGTCTTCTGGTGGGAAATTTCTTAATGTTGTGAAACAAACATTCATAAGAAAATTTAGCACAAGAAAACCAGGCTTTAAACAAACAAACCAAGAAAGGCAGTGGTGAAAATAATCTCCAGGTCAGAGGGCAACAAGCAAAGCGTGGTCAGGAAGGTGGTGGACAACAAGTGTCAGTGGGTCCCTACTCTCCAGAGTCTAAAGGCCCATCACATGTATTTCGCAGCAAAGTGGGGCTGGCACAGCAGGAGTAGGGCGCTGCAGTGATGCCATGGGACACTGAGCAGCACAGGCTGACGCACTCAACCACGTTTCAGCTATGGTCACAAGTGCCATCCTGCACGCTGCTGACCACCCAGGTCACAGGCAACCCACAAAGCACTCCTTGTGGCCTATACATTCTGCTTTGGTCCTTTGCTTTAGCATGCAAGAAGGAAAAGCGTTCCTTGAAGGGGCATCTGATATGGTAGGGCTCAGGCTAAACATCCAGGCACTTCATATGCCACTGTGCAGTTAAGGCACTGCAGGAGGAAGAGCAACAGTGTTTTAAAAGCTCAGCTTCAGAAACACACACAGTCGTGTTATTACAAACATGCAACAAAGAGGAGTGTATTCACTGCCTCATATCACATCTGTACCCTGCAGGCAATGTTCTGACAGAAGTCTGTGAAACTTGTACTTGCAGCTATCTCAGACAGCTCCACCTATAACTGTCTCAGCTCCAGCCCTCCAAGTACCTGACACCATGCCAGAAATGTGTACGTGATCCCCTAATGTTCCTACGAAGTACTAGCTTTGTTTAACCAGCAAGTATTTACAAACACACCATACAGGAACACAAGGTAAACATGAAAATGGACCCAGTAGTTTTATTTGCATCTATTGTGTTCATTTGCGTACACTGCAGAGAAGCCCAGTGATCTAACAGGCTAACACTCCTGAATTTCTCAGGGAAGGACTGGGAGCTGCTCAGTCCTGAGGGAGCTCTAATCCAGCCCTGTGTCAGGCAGTCTGTGGTACTTCTGTACCGCGGATGCCGCTGTGACTTCAGCCCATGGACTGAGATGACTAAGTGTTAACCAAGGATTTTGTACATGTTTTACAGTCAAAATTGAGCTCCATGCTGTTATGACGGCTGCATTACCTCCATCAGTTGCAGTATTGCTGGATGCTTTTCTTGCAGTCTGTCTGTCCTGTTGGCCACTTTCTCCTCCAGCATCAGGATCTTCTAGACCTCGAACATCCCAACCCGTAACTGGCACGAGCAGTCCTGCTGTTTCCCACTAGCCCCAGATTCCTTGTTCCAAGGTCCATTCCTAATCCCACTCCTTCGAAGAATAGCAAGGGCCATCTGCAGAGCTCAGCGAGATGTCCTTTATTAAGGGAGCACAAGAGGCAGCAACCACAAGGCTGGTCTATCAATGGCTGAACAATAGCTGGTTGGCCAAACCCAGCAGGTGGAATTCAAATTCAAGTACCCACAAGCATCCTTATGCATTACACACGTTTTATTAGATTGCAGGGTATGCTGGCTAACTGGCAAAAAAAGCATGTTTGCATACAGTAATCATTTCCTCAGCATGTGCTTTTTGTTGCTTTTGGAGCTTGCCTGTCTTATGAGCAATCTATACATATTGCTAAGTTGAACTACGGGTCCCTCATTTTCAGTAGCCTGTCAACATTAACATGGAGTAGCATCACACAGCACTATGCAGAGTACTTCAAGGATCTGCGCTGACTGACAGTTCCCTCATTGGTTATCATCCTTTTTATGTTTTTGCTATGCCAAGGTCTACTGTAACCATTACTGCAGAATTATGCAAAGGTACAAGAAATGGCTGGTGAAGAGACACCAGAAAGAGACACTCATTTGGAAGAGCACAGCAATTTTTGCTTTACTACTGCTGATGGCTCCAAGCAGGAACAGTGGTGTTACTGGTGTCTGGAGATGTACTCTTGTGAGCTTTTGCATAATCACAGAATGGTCAGGGTTGGAAGGCACCTCTGCACCCAGAGCAGGCTGCACAGGAACACGTCCAGGGAGGTTTGGAATGTCTCCAGAGACAGAGACTCCACCACCTCTCTGGGCAGCCTGTGCCAGGGCTCTGCCACCCTCAAAGGAAAGAAGTTCCTCCTCATGTTTAGGTGGAACCTCCCATGCTCAAGTTTGTGCCTGTTACCCTCTTGTTCTGTCCCCTCGCACCACTGAAAAGAGCCTGGCCCCATCCTCCTGACACCCACCCTTTAAGTATTTATAAGCGTTGATAAGATCCCCCCTCAGCCGTCTTTTTTCCAGACTGAAGAGACCCAAATCCCTCAGCCTTTCTTCATAAGAGAGGTGCTCCAGTCCTCTAATCATCTTTGTAGCCCTTTGCTGTACCTTCTCCAGCAGTTCCCTGTCCTCCTTGAACTGGGGAGCAGCTCCTGCACAGACTTCAACAAGAAGCCTCTCTTCATCCTCCTGTAGCAGAGTACATATTAGAGTGAACTATGACAGTACTGAAAGGGACAACTTTTGTTATCAGGAAATCAGCTATCTTGGTTAGCTATTTCAGGTACCATGACAACTGCTTTAGTATTGGCAGGTCATCGGTTCTAGCCATGGTGGAGACTTGTTATGAGCGTCAGCACCAGTGATGTACCTGAAACAAACACCTGCCTCTCAGGGAATGGATTTTCCATAGAGAATGGAATTAGTGGCAACTACTACACATCCTACCTCAGAACATTTGAAGGAAGGAACAAGAATCTGCTTTTTCTGTAGTGTTTAGGGGGGCACAGAGATCCCCGTGCACAGCCTTGGTAGAGTTTCAGAAAGCCTCACAGCCTGAAGAACAAGGAGCCACTGAGAAGGCTCAGTTATGCATGTGGCCATTGCAGACCTGGGGTTGTGCGCTCTTACTGGTTCAGTCTAGTTTAGCTGAACTGGCTGCTGAAATTGCAGTTGCTTGTTCTAACCTGCCTCTAGCAAGCTCTAGTCTGTGCCACCACAGCTCCCTATCCAGGCACCCTGCCCTGTCCCCTCTCCTTGGGAGCTACAAGGCACAAGCTCTTCTCTTCCTGCTGTTACTGCTTTCTGCTTGCTCAGGCTCAGTGTCCCCGCTTCACCTTTCTCATATATGGGAGAGCACAACCCTTGCCAAGTCCCTCCCTCCCGCCATCTGACACACAAAAGAAAGGGCACCACCATGCCTCCCTTTCATGCAGGAAAATACATATCCTACACTCAGGGAAAAAACTGTTAGATGCCAGCATCACATATGCTGTCCACAATGTCTACAAAGATGCACATACTCCTATGAAAGCAGCCGGTCACAAGAAGTATTAGCTTTCCAGCTGAATTCTGTAACTAGAAAGTGCCCCCGAGCTACATGGGCTCAGGGATGCTATGGAAATTAAGTGACATATAACTCATGTTCAAAATGGGGAAAAGTTATGCCCACACATCACAAAATGTTTCTCCCTCTTCCAGAGCCTTAAAGCTGAAATTATTCCCTAAGTCTACGGGAAAAAAAAGGAAGAGTTCACCTGTACAAGTTACTTAGTGCATTGGACAGAGCATGAATGGATTGATTTGCCCAATAAAAATACCAGTTCATATATTCCTCCTCATGTTTGTTAGTCTGAGCAGAGAGTGTACAGATTTACAGCTAGATGGAGGAATGCCTTTTAAAAAATGTACTCTGAACACTTCATTAAAGATTTTTGGCATAGCTGAGGTTTCCTGTGTCCCGAACACTGAACAGACAGTAAGTGCCTAAGCAAACAACGGCGCTTTACTGAAGTCACAACTCTATACAAAGAAAAACTCAGGAATAATATGGCCTAGCAGAGAAGTTAAGCGTCAGGGGAGACCGCTGAGCGGGTTTGGCTTGTTTGTTAACCTGCAAATGATGTACGAGGCTTTGCTGCTAAACAGGTCATCCAAGGGTGGGTGGAAAAATATTAGGTTTTCCTCATCTACAGTTTGTGCAGGCAAGTTGACAGACTTGCCAAGCAGACAGCCCTAAACGATACATTATTTTTTCGTACCCCAACTGAAAGCACTTATGCAAAAGAACTGCTACCCGGTTCTCCCCAGGGACAGTTAAATTATTGCTATGGATTGGAGAGCTCCGCAAGTTCTATACATAAACATTTAAGCACTGTGATTTATTACTAGTAGATAGCTCCACCATGTTCATGTTAATTTTTCTTTCATATTCCAAGAGCAGCAGCAGAACTATTCTCGGTATGACAACATGTACAGAGTTTATGCAGCCAGATTTACCTACTTAAGGCCATCACTTTGTATTTAGGCCTGTCATAGTCTTGCAGAGTCCCCTGGCACATGGCACCGAGCTTGGTGGAAAGGATGTTTAATACCTTCAGCAAAGCAGAGGCAGGGCTCTCCAACTGGGGAATACTTGAGGCACAGATGAGGGGAAGGGCAAACAACTGATGAGACGGTGACAGACCTGCGTTTTTCTGAGCTGAGCAATATACAGGGCTTTAGAACAAGCTTCTAAAAAAAAAAAAAAAAGAAAAAAGAAAAAAAGAGAACAGCTACAGATATGGGCTAGGGCCCTCACTACAAGACACACTGAGGTTCTGGAGCATGTCCAGAGAAGGGCAACGAAGCTGGTGAGGGGTCTGGAGAAGAAGTATTATGAGGAATGGCAGAGGGAGCTGGGGGTGTTCAGCCTGGAGAAAAGGAGGCTGAGGGGAGACCTTCTCGCTCTCTACAACTCCCTGAAAGGAGGGTGTAGTGAGGCGGGGGTCGGTCTCTTCTCCCAAGTCACAAGCAATAGGACAAGAGGAAATGGGCTCAAGTTGCACCGGGGGAGGTTTAGATTGGATATTGGGAAAAAATTTCTTCACTGGAAGGGTTGTCAAGCATTGGAACAGGCTGCCTAGTGACATGGTGGAATCACCATTCCTGGAGGGATTTAAAAAGATGCGTAGATGTAGCTCTGAGGGACATGGTTTAGTGGTGGAATTGGAACTGCTAGGTTAATGGTTGGACTTGGTGATCTTAAAGGTCTTTTCCAACCTAAATGATTCTGTGAGCGCAACTGAAAAGAGGACAAAATGATATAGATTTAACACAGGCAGAAGGCATCCAGTAACCTGATCTCTTCCCCTGAGAGGACAACTTTTTTTTGTTTTCCCTTTTAAACTAGGGAAATGTAGTAGATCTAGTCTATCTGGATTTTTGATACAACACTTTAACTCATGAGGAATTCACTCTGTTGAAGGCAACACTGAATAACACAAAAACTGCCAGGTAAGGAGCTGGCCAACACGAAGAGTTTTACAATCAGATGCCATACTTCCCCCCAGCTCTCTGCTGGTTTCCTGCTCCCTCTAGTTCCTTGGTTGGGCTGCTGGGCAAGTACCAACCTGGCTTCTCCTGCATCCCGAAGAAACGCATATGATCAATGAACCATAGCACAGCGGTAACAACTGGTCAAATAACTCAGGGCCGAGTTGCCTGAATGCATCCTGTGGAATGAATGATTTCCTTCAGGTTTGGGTACCTGCCTAGAAACCACTTAATCAGAATCACGCCATGCATCCTCTTCCCCATACCACCAACACCCTCCCCAGTACACGCTAGAACTTTGTTAGAGGTATTCTACTTTCTATCCTTGCAGTTTCTTTTTTTCTAAGCTAAGATTGTTTGATTTAGAAGCAGCCCAGGAAAAAAAATCTGAAGGACTTCAGTGAACAGTCATTTTCCTGATAATTTTGCATCAGCTAAGATGAGCAAAGGCTGAAATAGCCCAAGAGAGCTCCAAGCCTGTTTTTGTATCTGCTTTTGTCAGTTTTGATGGGTTAGGCTCTCTTTGCTTTTCTGCATTCCTGTAGGCATTAAAAAGCCTGAAATGGAGCTTGCAGCGTTTCTCAGAGTTCCTCCTTTGACACAAGATAGTTCTTGGTTTAGCATTTCGGCTCGTCAGAGGAAGACTCTGCTAGCTGTCACTGTGAGGGAGAAGGCTTTACCCCACAATGTGATTCCTGACACAGCTGCAGATCTCTTGAGAAGCCAAAAAAGACTAATTCTAGCATGAACTAACAAGCATGCCATGATCCTGTCAGGCATCAGGAAGCACACCTATTCTCACCATTCCTCTTGGGGTGTGTTTGGGAAAACTACTTTACAACACTCTCAGCTTTGTACATAACCACAAAAAGACCCTCCAAAGTAATTTAGAATGAAAAAATCCAACCCAACAAATAAAATAAGCAGTAAACAGAAAGAAATTAAATCCTGCATCAGTAGCACTGTGTTTATACAAAATTATTTTCCAAGAATGATCCAGAAATTAGAGTTCTGTAACAAGTGGTTTAATTTTTTTCCCTCTTCATTCTAAATTCAGATGACTTTCATTTTTCAATGCTAATCTTAGAATGAAAATCTAATTTCATTTGAAATCATGAACATACAGGAATTTCTGAAATCAAATGTGTATACACTACTACCTTTGAACGACAAATGGTGGGAAAGGAACAGATCTCACCAAGTGGGAAGAGTAGTTTGGAATAAGTTGTAAAGGATGGGGGAAGAGGGGAAGCATACTGGCAATACAGGGACAGGGGAAGGTGTTCAAGTTGTTTCAGGAACCAAGATAATTTTATCATATACACAAGTGAAGTAGAGAATGTAATAGTTACCATCCAAATTCTTTCTTGCAGAAGGCATTTCCTTCCTGCCTGATGAATTCAGCAATGGCAGCGTAAGCAAATTGTGACCTTTGCTTTTCAGCTTGTCTCAGTAATGAAGTGAAAGAATTGCCATGAACAGCATTAGCTACAGCATAAGTATACTGATTTTTCAGACTTCGGGACTGACAATGAGATATTCCAGACCTGCAATTCAGTCTGAGGTACACAGTTACGCTAAGTGTCCTCACTGCAAAACCATATGTGCTTTATTATGTCTACCCTGTTCCCTCACTTGCCTGCTTCTGTACAACAAACAGCAGATTATTGTCTTAGCCAAGATTCTTTGTGTTGAGATGTTTTACAGTTCTTTCCCAGGCCACTATAGAAGAACAAGTCTGTCCTTTGGAAAGACGTATGGAAAGTATGTTGAAGGGGAACCAACATTTGAATTATTTTTGCCTGTTTCCTCACAGCAAAACAATCAGGCTGCACCAAACATAAGTTTACAGTTCCAGCTGAATGCTAATTAAAGCACTTCCATAGGTATGATGAAGCTGAAGTATACTTGGCCAGTCATACAATTTTTTAAAAAAAACCAAACAAGTATCCTTCCCTTGTGAGCAGAAGGAAGTGACACTGATGCTCATCACCGAGAATCCCTCACAAACAAGTTTTGTTGATGTTAGTTATCAACCAACCAGCCACTGCTCACAGAATTCTGTCTGCCCGACTGCTAAGTATTGGCTCTGGATGCAATAGGCTGTAAGTACCATAGCTACAGGGGCACATTTTTGTGATGGAAAGTCCTATTCTGTTATTGTTAGAGGCCTTCCACACCAAACCTGTAAACAAGCTTTATATAAGAATAAGATGGTTTAAGTGTGCTCCACTTTCAGTAATGACAGTAATGAACAGTCAATTGCTTCTTTAATTGCTACTTTACCCATTGGGCCCTTCAATCTTCATGACTTACATGCTATAGTTCATCAGTAATCCAAATGCTGAAGTAGTTTGTCACTCAGAAAATGCATGACATTTCTTTCTTCAGAAAGAAACAGTCTGGGATTTATACTGGGTGGAGAGGTTTACAATGTATGACTCTCTAGGCATTTCTAGTTGTTCTGAATATTTCTCATAAACCATATCATTACCAAATCGAAATCAGTCAAACTTCTCATTTGTTATTTCTTGCAAAACTAGGAGAAAATAATATCTCCTACAAGTGTTCTGCATTCTTCTCTTGTTTAGAAATGTCAGGGTGTAAACAGAAAACAAAGTAGTAGCTTGTTTCCATTTTTGCTTCCCCATAGCGCACTGAACAAGCAGCTTCTTACATACTGGATGCACGGGGGGGGGGGAAATAAAGGATTCAAGTAATTACAATGCCAATTTTATTATTTTCAGAATTCTCAAATACAGAACATTCCTCAGCATTAGCAAAGCTAACACCCATTTATTTCAAAAATAAAATTCTTCTGAGAATCTAAAAAAGCCTTGAGGAATTTCCTCCATCTCTCTAGGACTAAAGATGCCCAACGTTTCCATGCAATACTACTAAAACTAATCTTCCCCCTAAAAAGCTTTCTACTTGCCAAGTTTTTTTTTTTTCCTGTTCCTTAAAAAACAAACAAAAGTTTGTTTTGAAAGAAATATGAAAGGAAGTAAAGGAGTTGTGTTGAGTACAGTGAGGGTGGAGAAAGGACTTTTGGCTCATCTGCAAAGCATCTGGCAAACAAATCCATTGATAGTTTAGAAAAAGCTTTTTATCTGTCCTCACAGGCTTAAGAAGGAAAGTGAATAGCATACCTATTCCATGGACTAATTGTACATTCCCTTTATATGATTGCCATTTTGAAAACATAAGGGTGCAGCACAACATCTACCACGTTCACAAAAACCCTCACCCACCTTCCCTAGTAAAGCTGCATGAAACCCAGGTTAATAGAACCTGCAGCTACATTGATTCCATACTGGGCTCCCAACAGCAGCACAGCGAGGAGACACCAACACATGGAGTCTCCTTGAGTCCAGTTGGGCTTATTGCTTATTATTTGTTTATGCTGATCAACTACACCCATTGCCTCAACCTCATTTTTCTGCCTTTTTCTTTACTTCAAAACGGACGTCCCAGGTCTTAGATACAGAAGTGGCTGGACTGCTGCTGAACCCAGGTAAAAGGAGCAGAAAGGAATCCAAGGTATTTCTGTACGTATTTGCTGGGCTCTCCCTTGATCCATGCTCTGCAGCTCCCACATACTTGTTACTAATGATCCAAATAATGAACAGTGGACTGCAGTTCCCTTTAAAATGTTGCCACGTTCAAATGTAAATCAGGACTTAAACTTTTTCTCTGTCTTCCATGCAAAGTCCTTTAAATAATTTTGAATGTTCACTATAAAATATGACCATTGCCTGGACAAAGCCAGTAGGCAGATTACTTCTAGAAATACTGTCACACCTTCATCTTCACACAGACTAAAGCAGGGAGATCAAAGGCGTGATATCTCTTCATTTCATGCTTGTATTAAAACTATATAAATACCCACACTGTAGCTAGACATTAAACTGGCACGTTGGGACGCACATGCAAGTAGTCATGAGTCCTCCCAGACCTGATTCATCCCATATGATATTAAGCCACATCCTTGTTCTCCCACTTCCCCATCTTCAGTCAAAACTGATGTTTACATATCTGAAAAACTGTTTATGTTATGGTAGCACTTGTAATGGCTCCTCAGTCCAACAGACCACTGTACAAACTGTCTCGGTTGCCTCAGGGCATTAGTTACAGTTCTTGCCTTAAAGATACAGTAGTCAAAGTGGAGTTTTCCGCTGTTGCTGACAATGAGAAATAGGTGCAAGTTCAGAGATGGACCCGAAACTTTAGCTGTTGAAATTTAATGTTTACAGTTTGACCCCTTATTGTACCACTGGCACAGCTATCAACACAGATTCCTGAAGTATCGTCTAAGTTGCAACCTAGCTTTCACTTCAAGCTTTCACTAAAGCTTCAGTCATTACATCCTATGGGAACAGTTTTCTTTGTGTATCTATATTAACATACGTTCATCCCATCCTTTATGGCCCAATTGCCATTGTAATACCAGGAAGTACAGTTCTTCCCTACTACAAAGTATAACAAGTTCTAGTCTCTCAGATGACCACTTTCCAGTCCAGTTTTTGGCTTTTGAAAAAGAAGCGTTTTCGTGCTATTTAATTTTGAGGAGATTATAATACTGACACACCAAAATCATAGATCAGTACGTGGCACTCTACACAAAGAGCTGGTTAACAATAAGTAATCAGAAAAACACAGACGAAGAGCAGCCTATAAATCCTGCCTCCATACTATAAGTCATGAAGACCAGGCAATATACTGTGCTTCACTGGAATTACAAAGTATACATTCCTCTCCTGGTACATAAATTTAAAGCATGTAAAACACAGTGAGAAAAGGAAATTATGAGCTGCACTGCCTTTCATGCACATGTATGTATATTCCACAATTACAATAAGCAACCAAAATAGCACTATGTAAATTTGAACATGCATCACTGAAAATATGCAAATATTTATATAACCGTTTAAATGGGAAACATTTAGGATAGTTCTTCGTTAGAAAAAGATTAATTTTCAAATAGCTGATCACTGTAAAGCTGGAAATTGGCTGTTTACTAGAATTCAAGCATTCAGCTCAGCTTTGGGGACCTAATTCCTTTCTGTGCTTACAGGTACTGTCAGGAATCAAATTTCCCTTGGAGTGAAAAACTTAACCCTGCAACAGCATAAAATGCCTAATTACTAGCCTGTATATAATAAAATACCAATTTTCTGTTTTTAGTTTTCATAGTATTTGGCTTTGTACAATAATAAATACGAGTACACCAATGCCATTTCCCATATGAAGTGGCCACAGTATCGCTTTCTCACTCCTTCCTCAAATATGTAAGACGCATATACAAGATTAAAAAGAGAACAAATATATTTTTATAAAAACACCACATTATATGAACCATTATAATATATTCTTTGGCAGATGCATAGTCTCAAAAGTTATTTTAAATCTGTTAAAGAGGTTAAAACAGGTTTGCAAATGACTCAGACTTTGAGGAGAGTTCTTGGGAATGCTTTCTTGGCTGTCTTGCAATCCAGAGCTGAGAAGAGATGGGGGAGGAAGAAGTAGTACTTTTTTTTGTAGGTAGTTTCAGTTTTTTAGCACTATCAAACTGAATTTTGCAGGCCATCATTGCTGTCTTTAACACTTCACATGTCCTGCAAACTTCTTTAGCTCAGCTGTACGGCATGCAGTATACAGCACAAAGTGTGTCAAGTTACTAAATACTAGGAAGAAAACCCCTAAATATCACGAGCCACTGAATTTCTGGGACGATACTTTCAGCTGGAAAGCAAAATGGCAGCTCTCATTTGTCCACATTTCTACTTCTGATTCATAATGAGGGCTAAAATTTCTTTTGAAGGGTCCCTTTTAGAAGGCAGTACAGATCTGTGGAAGCTGCCGTGCTAATGATATTACACGATGTTTGGCAGTCCTCACTGTCTTGCCACGTACTCCTCCCAGCTGCGGTTCCATTTTAGCCATTCCACCGAGCTCCCTTTAATGGACTGTCAGAGCCTGAGGACACTGATGTTAACAGCTACCATCAGTTTAAAACAAAAGCAATTACAAATAAAAATCAAGTTTCCTTTTCCTGAATGGATGACTACTCTTCTTTTTCTAGAGACAGCACTTACTCAAGACTGAGTTACTGTTCTAATACCATGCTATTACTTATGAATTTCTAATTGACGGTCACACACCAGGGAGAAGTCTCATTGTCTCCCCAATAATCTGGTTTACACACAGAAAGGTGCAAGAGGTTCTCCACCCTGTTTTTTTGCTTTCTTTGTTTGCTTTCCTTCTACTCACTATGTATTTTATCTCCCCATCTTTGCATTAAATTATTTAGAGCCTAACTTCAAATAGAGAAGAGCTATGCTATTAGATTACTTATACACAGAGAGATCTGGGTTCTTTTTCAGGTTGAGTAAGCTAGACTAAGATTTAGTAGCAGAAAAAATTTCTAGCACTGCACAGAGAAATTCCAAGAGCTGCTCGTCATCTGTTGGCTAGGGGAAAGAGACAACCCCCAGACACATTTTAAAATAATTCTCTTTCAGTAGAATAAAAACCAGATTTATAGGATTTAGACTGAGCTAACATACAATGAAATATTACACCTGCCAATCCTCACTCATTCTTTATTAGTATTATCTACTTCTTAGTAATTCTTACAGCATCCCACTTCTCTCATGAAGCACTGTATAATGTGTTGAGAATTTTAAAGTTTTTATTATTTCAGTGACTTAATTCTGTCTCAGAGTGGGGGGACAGAAGATACTCCACTACATATACACACACACACCAGTAAAATCATGTCATTTCTACAGTACTCTTCCAGAATTTCTAATTTTAAGCCACAAAGGTGATCTCATTGTATGCTGTAGTTTTCATTCAAAGATAGTCTAAATAAAATATGAATGCACTGTTTAGAAGAAGATACACTCGTTTAGCTGAAGACAGCACAGGTGTGCACATACCTATCTCCTCCTTATTTCTGTGGTGAGGCTCTATTCCCATACTCAGTGGCACTGTCATGAGTTAATGCAGACAGGCACAAAGAATGAGCATGGGCTTCATGCAAGCTTCATTTAGTGCAAAACAATGAATGTCACAGAGTTAGAAAGTGACAGGAGGTGACTATGTGCTTGAAGTTGTTTCACACTGCCATGAGCACAAGAGAAAAAAAACCAAAACTTACCTGCTCAGGTAGTGAAAAGCACAGCTGTAAGGCTAACTCTGCTAACAAAGCAGCAGGTGCATTTAGGTTAATTATATCCTGCCTTCAACAACATAAAGGAGAGCTAAGCCTCAGTTTTAAAGACCCTGAATGTCCTGAAACGACATGCTCAGATTGCATGCTGACCAGTTAGCACCTAATACACATGCTTGCCACCCCAGGAGGCTTCTGCTCTGCCTTTCCCTTTGCAGTACTGGCTAAGGTTCCATCTATAAGAGCATGTTAGAATCTTCTGAACTAAGATGTTTCATATTATTAATTTAGAAGACAAGCAGCAAGCACTAGCAGCATTAGTCAGTCTAGAACAAGGATCACAGCCTCGTAAGACAAGTTTTCCAGTTTTTTGCTAAAGGCTTTCAGCAAAAGGAAAAATTAAACCTAGATTTTGCTATTTAACACCTTTTTTTTTTTCCTTTTTTAAATCCACATTTCTCTGAAGAAATACAAGCAAAAACATCCGTTCTACTTAGGTTTGCTGTATGTGCATTCCTCTGCAGGAGCTATGCATCTAACTGATTACTACTTGTGTTGGTTTCATTAGAGATCATGGAGCCTTATACCCTGCGGCTGTTAATACAGCTCAGCATTTCGGGAAGAACTGAAGCCTCTCCTCCCCCTCCCTGGTTCACACTGTCCAAATTCTCTTTATTTCATAATGCCTTTGTAGGTCCTAAGCCTGCTTTGACTCTGTTGCTATTAACCCACAAAGCTGAAAGTATTAATGGCTAAGGCTAGAAACACCCGCCCTCGTAACTCTCACTCAGACAGGATCTTCAGGTTAGACGCACGTTTATGACTATTACACCATGTGTGTTAACGTCTAGTTATTTTTAGGAAAGACACTCACAACTAAAATGGGTTAAACCAAGTATTGTTCTTTTCACACCTTCCATTAACTAGGATCTTGTTCTATACCTGCAAATAAAAGAAACTCCTGAAGTTTTACTCACTTCAAAGATTGCTCTTCCTGTTAACTGTTACCCAAGTATCATCTTAATATTAACTGGATATTAATTTTATTATTAAAAATGATGCTTAATTCATGAGATGGAAAGCAGGAAGACGATAAGTATTTTCCTTACACCAAGAAAACTAGAACAGAAAATAAAAAGGAAGCCCCAAATACACAGAGCACTTAAAGCTTACAAAAAGGGAAAAAAATAAATCAGTAGTCATTGCCCTTAAAGTATGTCTCTACTTGGGGCTGCCCTCAGACCAAACTGGAACAGCCTGCAGCCTTGCCAGCCCGAGGACAACATCCAGCCATGACTCACCGGCAAGCCAGCAGCAGTGAGAACCTGGCAGCTTTCCACATCTCCCAAGGCCTGGGCTTGTGATGTCCTCTGCCTCCCCTCCAGCTCTGCCCACAGGACTGCTGCTAGGTCATGCTTACAGGTGAAATGCAGCGCCCTGGCTAAGAACAGGTTTGTGCTTCAGAAGGGAGCCCAGTCAGGAACCTGTCAGGTCTGCACTCCCACAGCAGCAGCCAGGTCAAGCAAACCACTTGCCAAACAGCGCACTCTCTGCATTTGCTGGTAACATTGCCTCGTCTCCCAGATGGCGGTGTTGACTTTCTGCCAAGTGGCAGGGGATATCTGTGCCCCTTGGATACCATCCTCAAGGAAACGCAGCAGTGAGACTGAATCTCGATGTATTTTAATGGAATTGCTTTTGCTAACACATACAGCCCTAAAACCAGGTGCCCAGTTTGCAAAGCAGTATTATAGCTGGTTCCTACATTGTGCTTACAAAACCCACACTAACCATATCACAGAGCATGCCCTTGTACTTCTTGGGGTCTACTTGTGTCTTCCAGATCTGAAGCCTCACAAATCTTGACATGCCTGAAGTTACCCTTTCTCAAGCAAGAGTCTTCTGTTTCTTTCTGCTTACCCACCCATTGTAAGTAAATTTACCTATATTCCCTTTGATTAAAGCTGCTTGCAAACTGACCCTTGCTAGATACACAATAAGTGAGGTGAGAAATATGGCAGGCATACCCTTAAAATTCCTGCACGCTTGCCAACAGCACAATGAGGCAGTGAGTTAGTACATACCACTAGAAGGTTTCTGGCAAAGCAATCTCCATCAGCATATTACCTATATACTCCTATGCAAATCCTAACAGCATATCATTTAACCATAGTCTGTCAAGCAAACCAACCTCCTAGATTTTTTGTTTTTCCACTGGAAGAACCTTAAACCAAAAGTAGCCCCTAGATTGCACTGTCAGTGGTACTATTATGCATACACACATCAGATAACCAAATAAAGGTTCTTCTGTAGTCTATACTGACATGTTATGATGACTGGACAACCTTTATTCACAAATCCAATAACCTAATGCTTCTGCAGTCTCAACTTAGCCCTTTGCATCCCCTAAATTTCTGACTACTGCTCCCTAACATCAGTATTTGCATTGGCAGAGAAAGTGCAGGGACAATTGTTTTTAACAGAAAAGGACAAACACATCAACATTGAGTCAGGATCTCCACAGACATCTCAAGAGGAACCTAGAAGAGCAGGGCTCCGCTCCGGGCTAACTACTGTATCTTTCTGATCATCAAGAAGCTCTACCCACATAAACCAAAAGCAATTAACAGATCACAAGTGCAACACTTACAGGAAAACCTATGAAATGATGAACAGTCACGTCACCCAACACATCCAGTAATAAAGAGCAAATTTAAGATACATTTGGTTTTATTTCCAGAGTGACACTACGGTCTTTGTAAACTCAAAGCAGTATCACAAGCCGAGACAATATTCAAACCTCACACTAAGATCAGTATTCAGCTGCCTACACATGGTATTCCTGGTGTCATTTACTCTGTGCCTCTTACTACCATGCTGGAAGGGTGTTGGTCTCCTAAGTCCTGCACCACAACCGCCATCTCCCCCTGTGCACAGGTCTCAGGCACCTAAGGGCATTTCAAACAGAACCATAACTCATTAACCCAAACATAATCCCTCTTCTCACATCATCCCTCTCCCCAAAGACGAGCACCCTCTTCTCCAAAAGCTACAGAAGCTCTGGCAAATCAAGAGTGGGAGGGTAATTAGCTCATGATTGAGCTAATCAAAGTGTTCTGAAATAAAGTGTATCTATTTATAGGCATAATGAGTTCATGGGTATTCAGGTCTTTCTCAGGTAAGGAATGAGCTCAGGAACATACTAGAACTCCAGAGTCTGGAAGCAACAATGGTTTGCGAGCTTGGGTCTGTGCCTAAGCTCAGATTTCAGTCACTTTCATTTATTATAGTGCTCAACTCCACAAATTTATTACCAACATGTCCAGTCCAGACACTTTTCTATATAATTATCCTCTATTCTTAACTAGTTTTCAGCATACGGCAAGTGGAAGTTGTTTCTTGACTTAGGAAGAGGTCAAATAACTAAAAGAAGCAGCAAGACCAGCATTGCTAACAGTCTGAAAACCTCATACTTCAAACAATAGAAATATTGTTACTGATTGCCATGATGTCGTTGTTGCATGACCTGGAGGAATATGCAGGAATAATTTCCAGGGCTCAAAGTGAGGTGTTGTTAGAGAAGTATTATAGCCTACAATTCTTTCTTTTGTAGCTAAAATAGAAGCAGCAGTTAAAATAGATACAGGCCCCCAACATACAGCAGGTCACATGTAAATCAAGAATTTACCTGTTTAATGATTAAAAAAAGTTTTTATCACAGAAGTTACAACAAAATCCTCAAGTTCCACTGTTGTTACAAATCTGGAACTTAAGGCTGGGATCTGAGAGCGACATACAGATGTCTTCTCCAGCACAAGAGTCCTTTATTGGGAAGATTCTGAATTTTTATTTAGCAAATTTCGTAACTATTGCAGTGATCCAAAAACACATGGTAAACTCCATCCTCTCATGCTGTCTGTGGCTTTGGGATCTTCTTTATTGATATAGGATTTGTTATGTGGTTTTGGAAAGCAATTTTGCAGTCCAGTGGCCTATACAGTTAACTCCTTTATACCCTTTTGAACTGGCTACTTCTGCACCGTTACATGTAACTGCAAGGCTGACCTGATCCAGGTTAAATTGGTTCAATGGGTTAAATTTCTTCTTAAAAGGAAAGAAAAGGAACCTTAATTTGCATTACCAGCAGTAACGCATACAAAATGCTACCAGTAACAATATTACAACATATCTAGTTATACTACAGGATATACCACAAGTATGAGTTCTTTTCCTGTTATAAATATGCCCGCAGAAGTGTAACACAGAAAACAGAAGAGTACTGGGTTGGTGTTCCCACCCCACCTTGAAATCCTGATAGATAGCCTGTCAAAATGGCAATCTGTAACCCATGGGCTTTTCTTTTACACCAAGAAGTCTGTGACATTTAATGTCAGGTTTTCTTGCAAGGAAAAATACGAAGTCTTACCCAGAAAGCTAGGAATAGATTCCTGTATTTTGCTATACATTTGATATATTTTGCTCAATCATCTCTGCTTATAGAAAAAGAAAAATTAAGACCCATTGCATCTAACTGCATCTCAGACTCATAGGCTTCCTCTATGCTTTGAAACTCAGTGCGGTCTTATCTACATTGGCTCCTTCCCCAGGGATATCTCTCCCACAGCCCCAGTACATAGCAGAGATTTGCATTCCTGCTGGGTGCCTATGTTTAATTTTTAAAAGTATACGTTCAGTCTAATGAGGAAAAAATGAAACTGGGTGCCTAAATTGATATGATAAGCACCACTGAATGCACAACTGCAGGCAAACAGTAAGCATGTTTGCTTATTTCCCACAACCGGTTTTATCCACTGAGACATGCCTTGAAATTAGAGGATAAGCAAAAAACTTAATAAGCAAGAAGGCAAGAGAAGGAAAATGAAAACAACCCTATTTAAGCATCCTCTTTGCCACTCTCCAGACTACTCCTATTTAATCTTGTCTTGAGGTATCATTACTAGACATTACATGGAAATAAATACACCATTATAGGGATATAAACACTTGTCCACATACATATGGTTGTGTCGGAAGAACAGGATTATTTCCAGGGCTGGTTCACTCAGTGATGGGATCATCCAGTACCTTTTACTCCTCCAGACCTTCCAACCAGGCTTTTCCTGACAATTCTCTTATTTAGTCTTTCAAGGGTAAAATTTGCCTCTCTATGGTGTTCTAGAATACCAGGCAAAGGTATTGCATGATCTCCTGAAAAGTCTTTGGGAAAAAAAATTGAAACAACTACTGCCCTTCTGCACTCCCTTGCGACTCCTGGGGCTTACACAGTGTAGCAGAAATTGGAATGTATGAAATATATGAAGGGGTAGTCAGAGGAACTGTATTCTGCCTGGTCCTTGTCAGAGAATGTTTACTGCCTGGTATTTCTTTCTTGTATTCAAGCCATTGTTACATTAGCTATCAAACCAACCTCTCCAGCTTGGTGCTAAGGTCACCCTGAATTAGCTTCCTGAACTACTTCTGGAATCAAGTGCTCTATTACACTGTAATAAATACAGCTATTTTGGGAAAAAGACAAGATACTTGGCAGAATTGTGTGAAGCTATCATTAATGCTAGACAAATCCAAAAAGGCAAATAAGTTTAGTCTAGCAAAGCAGAAGGTTACATTCTTGATCACAAAATAGGAAACAAGAAGTTATCAAAAACAAAACAAGTAAGACGCAGAACACACTTGAAACAGCTCAGCTCTCCCAGCTGTCTCAAGCCTTTTCTGAGTCATGTCCCAGGAGCAGATATGGGATTAGGTACAACTACATTACATCTTCTCCTAAGTTTTGACTTTCAAAAATAACCTCACATTACTAAGGAACTACAGTTAGCTCTGCTGAAGTCACTCGGAGCTGAAGGTACCACTCTCTTCAGTTCACACAATATCCATTTCTTCCCCCTCATTTTTATTCCCAGCTTGGATGACACTAACATTTTCTCTGCCTGGGTGATTTTCTGACTTTACAGTCTGTCTTTGTACATTCTTTTCGCTTAAGTGATCTTCAACGGAGATAACGTTCTTCAAGGCTCATACAGCACTTTAAGTCACATCTCATAAGCAACGCTACTATATCTACTCTAACTGAACGCATTTTAGTATGCCATTATATCTTCGGAGAGTTCACGATACAACATTAATCATACAGATGATACACTTGGTTGTGGACGTTTGTTCCCTCCCTAACATTTAAGGGAAGGAGCCCTCAATTAAGATGTGTTTCACTTTCCCCTATCACAGAATGGTTGAGGTTGGAAGGGACCTCTGCAGGTCACCTGGTCCAACCCCCCTGCTCAAGCAGGGCCAGCTTTTCTCTTCTGGAGGAAGAGAAGAAACATCTCCGTCTTTGGGGTCTCCTACAGTTGACCTGACAGCAATAGCCCTGCTTCACATAAGAAGCTGGACCAGATAACCTGCAGAGAAACTTCCCATGCATATCTCTAATCCCATAAATATGAGTGCGCTTCATTCAACTAAAAATTTTTTCCTCTTTTCTTGGTCAAAAAGTACCCCCATCCAGCAAGTCAAAGCTCACTTCAGTCAGCATGCCTTATTCCATCCATTTTCATTCACATATTACAGTTCTACATCCACTACTGGCAAGCAGACAACTCCCTACAAACCAAATGCTTCAGGTGCTGTCATACTAAAATATACACAGCTATGTATTTTTAATGCTATGATGGCTTGGTTCCTTAACAACACTACTTGAACCTTGTCTTCCTTACATGAAATATTTACAGCATTTTGATAATATTTTGTACATCTGTATTTCCCCTCCCCAATACCTCTAAAAGCCATTACTAGTGTTTGCGTAATAATGGATTGTTTTACTGAAAGAAATAACTGTAGGTAGGTCAAGAACAACGTGAACAAGTTACAATTAAAAGAGGAAATAAAGCCACTTAGAATTCAACAATACAATACACACAGCCACAATATTTAAGTGTATTATTGCCTATTAACCTAAATACTATTTTTCACAGTACATCTTGTATTAAATGAGTCACCTATAGTAGCACTATCCGCTTTTATTAGATGTTGGGGAAAATTTTGCTATGTTTAATTAGAATCTACAGAAAAGCTTTATTTTAAATTAATAGAAATAAATTTTGATGTCATTGAAAACTACACAATTAGATGCTTTTCCTTTATTCACAGGTTAAGCCTGTTCTTGGAAAAGTCACTTCCCTCCTTATCTTAGCATTCCCCACAATGGCTGGAATTCTTTAGTTCCAGCAGAGTGCAGCCACCATCAGAGCTTTGAACGTTCAGGCACTTAGACTAACCCTGTGGAAGGTATCATGCAGGTCTTTGGCCTGGTATAGACTCATATTCAAGGGGAGACAATACACAGAGTAGTAAACAGAAGCCAACTGTTCCTTGGAGTCATCTGTTCATGAAACACAAGCTTTAGCTAAGGTTTCATAGTCCTTCGATTTGATAATGAAAATTTATTTTTGTGTGTATACATATGTAGCTTGCAGAAGAACACATATCTTTGTTATGTAGTCATATTGCTTTGTAGAAGAGTACATCTAAAGCTACTCACTAGTCTATTTATGAAGGAGAACATAAAATCTGAAGTTTTTCAGTATTTATCATTTCTATTCCCTTAACTAAGTATCTGGATGAACAGGTTCGATACAGTAGTTTTATACTGAATGAACCTGGCAAGAGATAGAGTGAATATGCAATAGCTTGATCTACTGATCATTTAAGATCATGAACCATTTAAAAAAAAAAAAAAAAAAACACCTTTACTTACATACTAAGAAATTAACTGGATAGCAGCATGTATCTTTGATAGTCCAAAAGTACTGGCTGCACATTAGTGAATGGATTTTAAAGTTATATTGGAAAAATGTGATCTAGCTACTGGCTGTAACATGAGAACTGTCTGCTACAACTGCATGCTGGAAGAGACAGGAACCCAACTCACCATTTCCGTAGTGGAAGTGGAACAGGACTGATGGAAGAAACTGCTTAAGAGACCATGGAGACAGATCATATAAAGAAAGGCGTGGATCACTGTTCTGATAAAGAAAAGAACATTCTTTCTTGCTCAATTAAAATGATTACACTTAATATATGCCACTAATCTTCCTACATGCCCTGGAGACCTAAGTGAGCCTATGCGCATTGTTCTCTAATGCTTCTGATGGCAACTAATTAATCTTAATGAGAAGGAGTGCTGAGTTTAGGGGTTTTATCTCACTGTACTGCAACTTGGTTTCACTGGCAATTGGTTGAATTTTCCTTTACAACATGCATTATGATTGTCTCATTTATTTTGACAATGCACTCAAGGATTGATACATTGATGTTTAAAAGCATTGCGTTTTTAAAAGTTGCAGTTCAGAGTCCCATTTAGGTACCAAGACAAGACCCAATTTATTTCAGGCTTTATTGTGTTCTCAATTACCAGTTAAGTTGCTTTTGGAGCTGTTTCTCTGGCCTCTACCCTCAGTTCCTACTTGGACACTCTTGCACGTCCTCCATTTGCTATTCTCTGAAGACTTTGGTATCCAAACCACTGCCTTACTTTTTCCTTGCTCAACAACAGCAACAGAGAGCCAGCAGCAGAAGAATCTGGCAGAGGAACTAGTCACCACTAACTAGTTCATTAAAGCACATAGCATCTGGAAGAAGTTACATATAGTAAATATGCTGCCTTAGTTCCATTAATCAAATAATAAAATTCTACTTGAACTATAAAATGTGAAAGATAAAGAAATACAGAAATGAAAATGTGATTTACTATGCTGATGAAAGCAAAACCACCCATTCCTTTCAGCTCCTGAATTCAAGTGTTGTGTCAAAAATGCATTTTTAAATTTAATTGAGTGTTTAAAACTAAAAATAAGGTGTGGAAGCAGTTTGTTAAAGGTAGATTTTTTTTTTCTTTTTTTTACAGGAGAAGAGAATTTGATCATTTTGGGTGACAGAAGTAATGTATTCTAAGATGTTGCCACAAGCCCTGGACTTTGCATTCGTACAGACTGTAGGCAACTAGATTTATTTTAAATTATTAGCTCCATCACAGCTTCTTTCTGCTGAAGAATGCGGCATTATTTGTATTTAAAATTTCATCTTTAAATCAGATGAAACATTTAAATGCTTTGGTAGCAATTGTGGCACTCAGTGCTGGTGACATTTCCCATGGGAGTATTATAAGCCTCCATCTTCCTACTTACACAGGAAAATGGGGGATGTCCAAACATCATACATATCATACATGAGATACTTGTTAAAAGGAAAACATCTTCTGTTAGGCTGCAAAGCAGGCAGGACTTGTCAGAAACTCACTAGTAGTGGGTATTTCTCGTAACAAGACTGCGGGATAGTTGCACATATACAGTAGGCTCCCTGTTCCCATTTCAGACAGTCTTTCATTTCACTTGTTGGCGCCCTTCCAATTGCATGTGTCTTTAAGAAAGTCTTCCCGGGGTTTTGCAAGGCAACAGGGACAGTTTCTGAATTTTCATGAAGTCCAGCCAAACTCTGCTAGCCTAAATCAGAAGGCTCAGGCAATTACTTGGTTGCAAAACAATCCTCAGTGCACGAATCTAATTGGCACCATCCCTGTTCTACCAGTGATCCCCTGTAAGTCACCATTACTAAGTCCTAGATGCTTTCCTTGGCAATCAAGATCCTTCCACACCCACACAGAAGTGGAACACAACCTTTTAGCTTGAGGCTTTAGTACTCAGCCCCATCACACACAATTGCAAAGATGCAAAGTAGAACTAAGACTGTAAAGATGTGGTTGCACTGCAGTTCCTACATTTTCTCCTTCCCAGCACAGGCAAATCTCATTTCAAGATAGACCTTAACAGCGAACTGCAAAAAAGGACTTAATATTGTAACACCAGCCACCTGCTTCTGTTGATCAGCTATAGTTTTTATCCTTCTAAGATATAAGCCAAGTAAAATAAGACCCTGCGCTGCCCTCCTCCCCTCCAAAAAAAAAGAAAACCACAACAACAAAAACTCCCAAAAACCAACGCCAAACCCTCAATCCCCCCAGTTAAAATCTAGCTTGATTTTCAAGGCTGCTGTGCAACGGAGACTAGTTACTGCAAGTTTATCTTTTAGTTCCCTCCATGTCCTAGATCATTTGAACACTGAACAGTGGTTTCATGTTAACATTTAAAATCTGTTAATGATCTCAATTGTCCGAGACTGAACGCTACCAGAATACCCAGCACAGGTCACAGCCTTGCCACAAAACAAATATGGATTGAGACCCAGTAGTATCGAGTTGGAACTTGAATGCATTCAGGTTGAACAACAGGCTACGAGTAATTTTCTGTACAATTCCTTGCCACTGCTCTCCCCTGGAAAGTGATGATGAAATTCAAGAATTACTCAGGCACTAGTTTCAAAAACATCAAGGGTTTCTCAACACATCCCGTACATCAGCGTAGTGAACTTAAACTATTCACTGGCTGGACAACTTACAACAATAAACAGAAATAAAAGTCCAAGTTCAAAACCTTAGAGTTACTTTGCTATTATTTCCTTAAGTACACATGAGGACAGAAGCATTTTATTATGGCATTACATATGTGTTCTTAAAAGCCGTGAACTACTTGCATTTTAAATTGCAGAGCTTGAAGAGAATCATGTTAGAGGAACTTTACTATCTAAAAAACAGAGGAGTTGTGAAAGCTTCCAAACTTACCTTGCCACATTGCCCAGAAGTATTGCAAGGCAAAAGAATAAAACGCCCTGAAGTTACTTTTCTGCTTTAGTCTGCTGTAGATTTATCTAACATTCAGAAGATCTTCCTGCTCCTTCTCCACAAGTTACTCAAAAAGGCAAATGAGGGCATTCACAAAAGCACTCTACTAGCTTAGTCACCTTTACTGGATTAATTTTCATCATTAACAAACATATGCATTCTACTTGTGATTAAGGGAAGTCTCACTTATAACATTCATTTCTATATAGGTTTGTTTGCTTTTTTAAATACAGATAACTTCACCTATAGGAAGATTTCTGATATGTTATACACATAAAGAGGACACCCCGTCCCACTCCAGTATAACTTGCTGGGTTTTTTTAACGATGTAAGGTAAGAAAACAAAAGGTATGAAAATCTGACTTCATCAATGCTTGAGCATACTTGCAACCTGCTCTAGGTGACCCTGCTCTGGCAGGGGGGTTAGAATAGATGATCTCCAGAGGTCCTTTCCAACCCTATGATTCTATGATACTTCTGTCATTGCACTTGCCCATGTTTCCTCTAAGTGCTAACCATATTGATTTCATGACTCTCTGGCACTGTGTCAGAAAGTTTGAGTCCAAATCCTATTGTTTTTTCATTAAAATTAACTTAACTAAATGCTCCCTATCTCCTGTAAGAGGAGAGGCAAATAAGTGGCCCAGTGAAGATCTAAGAAGAACTGCCACAACATCAGACCAACCAGAGATGGTCTCATAAGACTCAACTACTTGTAGCATAAATACACTGTCAAGACATAAACCAAGCCAAATACTTGTGTGTACTTTTCCCATTATTTTTCACTTCTTTTCTCTTATTATCTTATGCACATTTTGTCAAAGTTGCACTTTTCCAGAAGAATTTCTACTGACAGGAGGCTGTGCTTATGGTTAAAATACCAGAATAAACAGTGGGATTATTTTCCATCCCTGCTGTACTATCCAGTGTCTGGACTGTGTATGTTCCAGTACGTAAGCTAACACGTCCTTCACAGAGGGATTATGCATCAATATTTCTTAATGATTAAGACCCTACAATGAACTTGGTGGTTTATTCACAGACATTTCTCATCAGTATCATGTGACAATCCTGCACGTGTATTGCTGTTAGATTTCTCCCTCTTCTCCTCCAGCACAGTAATACTGGCTTGGCTTCCACTTCTCTAGACTGTTGGCTGTAGAGGGAACTAGGATAGGCTGCTTTTAACAAGCAGCAGATTTCATTTTAAACCCTTTTGTACAGAATGCAAAACCTTGAATGTTTTTCACAAGTCTGAAGCATGTTGACTTCTGTACTCAGAATAATAAACAACTGTGCTTGTCTGGAAAAAAAAAAAGAGCGGAAATGCAGTTCTGTTACCTGTTTGTGATAGAGCACTCAAAATACTTTCACCCTGTGATCAATAAAGATAACAGTTGTAGCTACAGCGATGTTACATATTGCCATCTGTGCTTCTAATGAAAGCAGGTATTCATCCTTTAACTTATAATATCAGATCCAGGTTTCTCTGTGTGGAGGTGGTGGTTTTTTTAGTGGGTTTTTTTGGTGTGTGTTTTTTTTTTTTTAAGCAGTTCCTTAGACTGGCAGCCAAGATTTCAAATAGTTCCCATTACATAGATGACTAATAATCAAGGTGCTCCTCAGCCTCTACCACTGAATTGTGCAATTCTTTCAGTACGGCATTACGGTATGCTATGTGCAAACTGAGTGCGCCACTTTGCATCAGCAGCAGACAGCCTGGGAAAATACTGCTTGCCTGACATTGTAATTCTTTAATTAAAAAAAGTCTTCAATTCTAAAGCCTCTAGGGATGTTAAGTTTAGCTAAAAATCTAAGTGTTAAATTATACCCAGCTGGAATGCATAGCAGCATCTCAAAGTAAGATGCTGCGACTAAAGATACAGTAATGCCAAAAAAAAAAAAAAAAGAAGAGATGAAAGCACAGCCATGCCCAAGTTCAGCAGTTTAAAACTGACTGGTATCACAGAAAGCATGTAATGCCAGCTCATGGGGAGGAATTACCCAGCTTCACCCCGCTCTGCTCTTTTATGTCTAGGCAATACTGATGCTCAAGCCAATACACAGCCAAGTCTATACAGAGTTCTAGTATCAATGCCATAGCTAGGCTCACTCCAAAAAATTTAAACAGTCAAATTGTTCAAGTCACAGCTAAGCTGGGGCAACAGGAGATCAGCCAAGGACACGAATTGTGGCAGTTCCCTCTGAAGTCAGCATGAGGTCTTACTATAACCATTTCTTATCAAAGCATCAGCCAGAGGGGAAAAAGCCTGCACCAAACGTGGCCAAAGTAAAGAGGTGCATTCTAGGTACTGGCACTGCCTCCTTTTATTTATATCCTTTTCTGCTGTAGTTAGGCAGAGAATATTTGTCTTTTGCTGTACGTGCTAGTCTGGTTTTCTAACTGCATTTGTGTTGCTTACGAGTGTGAGAACAAACTCTGGTCTTCAGCTTAGAAGATTTTCCATCCTTATTTGGTATGAAACCTTAACTGCTTTATAAAGTGCAAGGGCTGTTGTGTCTATGCTTTTATGCTTTTTATTAACAATCTAGAGAAGCTCTCAGGTGTTATACTATGATAGAACAAAATGTGGCATAGACTGAACAACACTAATTGCCACCTAATCTATCATCATCAAAATACAATAGAGCTCACAGCATCTTTAAGACAAATAAAACCGCTGTTTGTGGAATGATTTTTTTTTAATGGGAAGTAATTTCACTCCAGAAGATCCCCCTTCCCAGTTTTATACAGGAAGTCACAAGGAATTTTAATAGGGAATTAATGTGAGACTGTGTATTGCAGTTGCTTTCCTATTCAGTGTGATCTACTGCTCTTCTCACTGCTTCCTTTAATATTTGAACTAGAAAAAAAAAAGGGAAGTCCATCAAAATCTTTAATTCCTTAATCCGAATATCAGAGTTAACAAATGAGATTTTTCAAATGGCAAAAAATTGGTTCAGACAAGAGCAGAACAAAGTTGTTTCCCTTTCCCAAAAACATAAACATGTATAACCCTTATGTACGTTTATAAAAATATAAAAATCAATAAACAAGTGTAGCCTCAAACAGCCATTCACTTTGCTTATTGGACATTAACAGCTATGCTAAACCTTGAACTTCATACAGAGGACCATGAGGGGAAGTTTCGTACAAGTGACCAGATTTCTCATCTATGAAATACTCAAGTACAGTTGTTAAGGAGACACAGGCAATTTGCTTTCCTACAGCGCTGCTCCATTTGTAGTGAGAGTTGAACTGTTCACTGCTCTGGTAAGGATGGCCTGTTTCAAAACACCACCGCTCACACAGCATGTGGCAAAGTTCCAGTTCCACACATGCTCCCTATTTAAAGCCTGTCACTGCCTCAAAGATTCAGCTGCACTCCAGCTCTACCACAGCCCCATTCCACCTTCACATCTCCATGTTACCTGAACTTTCCCTTTAAAATCCTTAAAAATAATCAAGCCCCAGGATTGTTGAGAAGATTACATCAGTATTCTGCTTTCACTTAAAGCAGCAGAACAAAAGGAAGAGAGCCACAAAGCCCAGCCAACCAGCAGGGATCGAATGGACAGAGAACCCTCATCTGGAAGGAAGCAAATGAACAACTTTTACAGCTTTCAGGTAACTTTTCAAATCACAAGATCCCTGCTAGGTTCCCATGGAAGCTTTTTAATATTATGAAATATTAAAATAAATATTTCACTTAGACTCCACCAGGTGAAGTCTTCACTGTAGCCCTTAGCACAATGCCACCTCACAGCAACTCGTACAGTGTTCTGCCGTTGGGGATACAAGGCAGTGAGAAACAGGAAGCACCAGCCGTGATTTTGGACTCTCTTGGAAGACTGCCTAACTTGTGCTTACTGTTTAGTTTGGTTTTGATTCTCCCTGGCCATAACACATACTTCTTATTGTATATGTCAGTCTGGCATCCACAAATCTACCCTGGACCTAAAAAGCACCATGTAAATACATTTACCATTTGATGTGGTTGCCTCTTGAGAATAAAAGCAAAGGCATGAAATGGGGTTTCAAGCCATCACCTTCCAAAGCCCACTGGCTTTGCTGACTGTGGCAAAAGACTACCCTGAAGGGGTCTGTAAAAGGACCTAATGCAGACTGCAGCACCAAACTAGATTGGCTACTATAGTGTTGGGAAGACATTGCCATTAGAATTCTCCTCCTCTGCTCCCCTTTCAAAACTTTTTATTGCATAACCCAGGGTCAAGGGGGAAAAAAAAAAAAGCTCTACAACACCAGCATTTTAACAAGGAGTCCCCTGAAATGTTCCTCTAGTAGTTGGTGATAAAACTCACCTAACTCACATCACATAAGCATGGAAGAAGCCATATCACCTCCTTTTCTCTATAAGCCATTACTCTCCACTAGATTAGTAAGTAAAAACAGAGTAAGATAATTCACATTTATTAATAGCAAAAGTCTCACTTCTTCCTGTATGCTTCAGATTTCACCTGAAGACCTTGGTCTTCAAGCCATCAGTTGTTTATCAGTGCTAGGAAGAACTCTGAAATACTCCTCCCATTGATAACATTTGCTCAGGATCACCAGCTACAGGGCCACTGATATCTTAATATGTGTTATGTGCTTTTAAAAAAAAAAGTAACTTTGGCTACACAAACTTGAAGCTACCTGGATGCTCCTCCATGCCAGGGCTTCCAAGACTGCTACCTTAATAGACTGCATTAGAACTAATAATAAAACCCCCAAATAGGTGTGAGTGAAATACTGAACTCCACTCAGTCAGAAACACTGTCCCTTCTTTTCACTGATAACAGCCAGAACAATAACCCCCTTTAGGGGGAATGCAGCTCAAAAGTTCTGGAAATAGGACCTTCTTGATCAAAGTACTGTAGAAACAGAGCTCCAAATTAGGTCAAACTAACAGAAATCACACTGAGGCACATGCAAGACCAAGTTATATCAAGAGGACTTTTTGAAAGAATGGAAAGTGGATGATGGGGAGTGACATGCATATTTCAAACATTGCCTTATGTAAGAGGGAAAGGGGAAGATAAGAAGCTGTGGGAACAGGGAACATGTGGGGTGTTCCACAGAAATCTAATTTACATAAGCAGCATTTATTACTCTCTGCAAGGCTCCAAGACTACAATACTTAAGAAATGTGGAATGGCATACGAATATTTAAGGAGCCTCTCAGTAAAAAAAACTAAACCCACAACAAGACAAAGACACAGTGTAGTCTTGTGCATTCTTGAGGCAACATTTCAAGATGGTTCTCAGACAGGTGGTTCTGCAGTCTCCAGCACACAATGGGGTCATCATTATCATCAGTGAAATAATCCCAGCAGTTGCTGCTGAAGAAGCATGCTCAGGTAGTAATACCTGCTTTGAGTAGTCAACTTCTGAGCTGAAGCAACTGCTGAATTTGGATCCTTTTGTTGTGAAGCCAAGAACAACATGTACTGCTCTGCTGTTGATGGTGAACTCATTGTATCTCCATTGTCAGGGACTGGACTCAGAAGAGTCTGTTGTGTATCAGAACAGGCAAGAGAAATACTAGGTAATCTATTAGATGACTAAGTTTCTAATTTACTTGGTTAATCACTATTTTTTTTGGCTAGTAATACTAGAAAACCATTGTGGGTAGAGAAGTACCGTGAACATATTTGTCTCGACTGTTAATAGAGGCAGTCTAGGAGGTGCCCAAATTTAAGTCCACAGTCTTATCTTCTTGAGCAACATGCAAAATCTCCATGTACAAGACAGTGTTGGTTATACACTGTCACCTAGTTTTCACCATGCCTATATCGGTGATGTTGTGCCTTGGCACTGGAGAAATCACAGTCTCATTTTCCCTTCAAAGAAAGGACTTAAGGGCAGTATTATCTGGAGAGATCTTTGGGCAGTTTGCTGTTCATACAGCACAACATCCCAAGATGCAGGAGATCAATATGCTGTAAACTCTCCACTCAGGAGCATCCCTTCCTATAAATCTCTCCTTCTAAGATCCCATTGGCAGAGTTCTCCCCTTCTTGTGTCTGGAATCAGCAGACAAGAGGGCCTACCTGCACATCTGAACTCAAGATAGGACTTTTCATGTCCACGGGCGGCCTTAGAAGTGTCTCTGTGTATTGTGCTAGACAGCACTAGACAAAAAATTCTTAACTGGAAAAGAGTTTCAGCAGCTAAATCAGGAGGCCAAGCAGCACAAATCCTATGTAAGGATAAATCCAGCAGTTGTGCCTTTTGCTTTCTGTCCTCCTGCCATTTCTGACTTTGGCTGACTGTATTTCCTTTGGGAATCTAGAAAAAACATGCAATTCCCAACAGCTCCAGCTGCAGTGATGAACTTCCTCTTGGTTAGAAGTACAAAGAACTAAATCTGAGTGTGTTTTTTTGTTTGTTTGTTTTTTAACTGGTGAAAATCCAGATAAAATTCTATAGATTTCATTAGTCACTCTTTAGAGATATTATAGTGAAAATAAAAACCCACTCCACGGCTTTGTTTATTTGTCATAATAACAAGGTTCAGACATGTGGGGGCTACGTGTAGCCACCTAGGAGCCAAAACTTAACATCAGTAACAACTGTTAAGCTAAGAGTTATAAGTTACAACAATTTGCTAAGAGCCACAGCAAGTTTAAACCCATTTCTTTTCAGAATTCTCATACAGGATAAGCCATTTACTACTGTTTGAGGTCTATAATCTAATCCTTACTTCTACTCCTCTGCTTCCCAAATCAAGTTTTATGTAGATTGGCAGGCAAAATTCTACCAGTTTGGGTCATAATAAATGCTACTTTATTTCATTAATAATTTTACAAAATATTATCAAACCTCAATAAATACCTGCACTATCAAGCTGATATTCCTTGAGCAAGAGCACTGTCCAGTCACTGCTCCATCCTACCTGTTTCATTTTAAAAGGTAAACATGACAAAATGGGATTAGACTGTTGCGCATGGATTACTTCAGAATATTTTGCCATTAATTCTGCAAAGAAGAGTGAAACAAGCAACCAGGTAAGAGTGTGTTTCATGCAAGAAGATACTTTGGCCCAGATTTCAAGAGAATCATCTTTACCACTTTCTACAACAAGAAGTTAATGGTCATCTTCCCAAAACATGAGACTCAAGACACAACAGGAGTAAAATTCAGTTAACCCTGAAAACCAAGGACTGACAGACTACACTAGGTGGCACTGCTACACACGGCTTAAGTTTCTTCACTGTGGGTTCAAATTAAGCTTCGTTTTTGAACAAATATCTGTATTAAGTTTGAGGGAAGAGTTTTAAGGGAGCTTTGGCAAGCAATGAGGAAGTATTCTTTGCTCTCCTGTAATTACAGACAATTTTTGCTATGAAGTTATTACCTAGAAACCAGCCAGTAGGAGTCTTGATGATAATGCTGTTCCCTCCTTCAGGAACTGCATACCTGCTGTTTAAGCCAGTCCTTCAACAGTCACACACAATCTAAACCAAACATTGCCTTCACAACACAGATGGGAGCCCAGTCACTGGCTTTGGCAAAATGGAGGACTTGACCTGAAAGAGCCTTGGTGTTTCACTATATGCATAAAGGCTTCATAAAGTTTGTTGTGGTTATCACTACAAAACTTTTTATTTGCAGCCAGTAAGTGTTCAAATGCAACAATTCTAGAACATGAGTTAAACTTGTCATAGTGATTGGAGGAGAGCTGCAAGGATTCGTCCAAAAGCAAGTAGGGCAGACTGATTTTTAGATAGAAGCATATGCCTACCCTGCAGAAGTACAAAGTTTCTGAAAGTAGAATTCAATATACCCGAATTCATCTTTCATTCTAAGTTTCAGAATTGTTAACTCTATTGTCAAAGAAAGTACTGAAACAGAAGAATCAATGAGTCAAGTGTCTTCGCATATGCCTAGAGAGGACGGTATGTTGGGTTTAATCCTATTCGTGTGCCCTTAGGAAGTTATACTCCTATTTTGCCAAGCATCACAGAATTCAGAGTCACTTTTTCTTAAAGTTATCCTACAAGAAAGATTCCTATGATCTAGGGGGGAAAAAAAGCATTCTTTAGGATTCTCTTCTGTGATAAACATCAGCTTTTCCTTAGAATCTCCTCCCAAGTCTTTGATTACAAGCATTTTACAGTGCAGTAGAAGAATCTTGCTAAGCAAATCAATGGAATTTTTAACATCAAATAACCATAAAATAGGTCTTTTTACTTAAGGCTATTTTTTTCAGTATAATCAAAAAGTCAGTCTCAGCAGGCAAGAATACATTTTTTTTCTTTCAGACTAATATCTTCACCGTCTTTTCCCCAGAAAAAAGAAAGCATTTAGTCTGAGTTTTGAGAGCTTCATAGAACTTTTTCACTATTTGCTTGATTCAAAACAGGAAAAAAAGAAAGAGTAGAGCAAGAACTATGACCTTGGCAACCAAAGTGTCTTCACTGTACTAAAAAGCCCTAGAAGACAGACTTTATAGTGGTCCCTTCTTCAAAGGAGCATTAGCAGACGTAGCTACGCCAAACACTGATTTGTGGGACTGTTGTTATCTTTAAACCAAGTCTGATTCAAATTTCATGATCAGAACAGGAAGCAACAAACTGAATGCAGACATTCCTGCTCCAGTCAGCTTTTAATACTCCTTAGGCTTTGGTTTCATTTCAAGTGTGTGACTTACACTTATCCAAGAAAGGGGGAAAAAATCCAGCGTTTTATGGAAAACTGCAGAATGGAAATGTTGAAATGTATAAAACAGCTCATTGGCAGGTCCTCCTGACAGCAAGTCAAACTATTCCAACAGATTGCATCTTTCTTGGAAGGCCATAAAGTATCAGACAGTCCTAAGTTATTGAACATGTTCTACTACATAATTTCAATTAAGAGAAAACCAGTACTACCTATTTTACCTTTATGAACTTGAAAACTAGCACTGTAAGAAAAAGTCCGCGTATTCATGCCTCTTATCCTGTGATGGAGTCCAAAAGCACAGATTTAAACTCTGATAGCATCCTACTGAATTCCATAAGACTGGAGTGGTGGTGGGAATCATGCTCACTTCAGAGAGGGAAACAGTTTTACATCCCATGATGTCACATAATTTAAGTACCCTTTTCTGTATGCAGATGGAACAGGTGTCACTAAGCTTTTTTTTTTTAAAATAAATGAAGAACAGCAGAGAAAACAAACATGTATAGCTGATCCAACCTAGAAGGGTAAACAGCCTCAGAGACAGGCTGCTCAGAGGTAACATAAAACATGAATTGGATTGATCAGTACCCTCAGCCTGTCTCTATTCAACCACCAGATGATTGGCAAACACTTCCCAGGGTAGATAGCTGGCATGCACTAGGAAAGGCACCGCAGGAATTTCAGCCAGGGGAGTTGCCTAAGCAGACTACATACAGTCAGTCCCAGTTCTGTCCTGAAGGATGTTGAACATGGATAAGAAGTTAAACTACTTCAGTTGGAGAGAATAAAAACCTGATACAAGTTACCCGGCAAGGCTGCGAGCAGAACTGTGAGAACAGCCAAATTCGATGGAAAGGGGTACACACAGTGGAATATCTCTTGTTCAACTGAGAAGAAGCCTTCCCTGTCAAAAACCCCAAGAAAATTATTGTTTCCCACAGAATGATTTGAATTTTGACAAGTCAGTATTTTCCCTTATGTATTTTATGTAAAGCAGTCATTTTAGGTAAAGCCATTAGGAAAATTCCCCAGAAGAGCCCATATTAGTATTCCACTGCAAGGTCAAGATCTGAAAGGCAATACTGCATTCTGCAAGATTTCAAAAGAAACAGGCCCCTGCAGTTCTTCACATTACATAAAGTCATTTCTAAGAGTGTTTTATATGTCTTTATCTACTGGATGAACCTATAAGGCTGGTTTCCTCATGCTTCTGAAGAGCCAGACAAAACTGCTTTTCTTTCTCTTTTCTTAAATGAAAACTTTGAGTCTCATGAAATACTATCTTCCATGAGAGATGAAAGGAGAGACTGGGAGAGGATGGGGGTGAGGGATAGGACACAAACAACCCCGGATGGCAAAAAGAAAAACAAATTAAGATGTTTGCTGTCCTTAAGCCCATTAACACAACAAAATGTGGAAACTTGTTTATATCAAAACTGAATTTGTTTATGAAATAAGAGTTTGCATTCCAATATCTACTGACACATGCAAATATCCCATTCAACAGTAAAGCTACTGCAGTACTTTAGTACAGGGATTAATACAGTGGAATTGCTTTTCAGCTGGCTGTACTACTGGGCATGGGCCTGTGAAGTGAGGCCTTCAAGGCAGGCTATTGCCTTTTTTTTTTATTTAAAAAAAAAAACAAACCCAAACATATCCCTACTTATTCTGAATATGCAGAAAACAGTGAAAATATAGAAAGTTCACAAAGTAATAATTCTGCTTTTGGAAGGGTGGAGAATGTTGTTCTCTCAAATTCCAATGGAGCCTACATCTTAGCCATTAGGAGAAAACAAGCAATTCAAATTCCAAAGGGATAAATTCTTATTTTTCCATTATGGGTTTGATTATTCAGTATTAACTGATACCCCTCCACAGCAGCGGACGAGGCTGCTTTCACCACAGGTGGTCATCTTTCAGCACAGTATCTAAGCTCAACATTCCCTACTAAAGGTTGGTAAGCACAGGTTTCCCAGCAAAGATAAACACCTCAGCAGAAGGCAGTTCAGCTCCCATGCAGCCACACCTTGCACCTGGCAGAGCTGCAGGCACTATCAAAGCAGGCAAAAAACCCACACCAGAAAGCCTGTTTCTCACCTGTCAGGCTGGTTTTAGGTGCAGGCGAGGGAGGAGGGCGAGGGAATGGCTCTCCAGCACTGGCTCTTCAAGGAGTTCAATCAGTCCCCAATGTTTTCAACACAAGTGATTCAACATTTGAAGAGCTGTTTCATTACACTATGCCTTAATTTACGGCATGTATTTGTGACTCCCCTGTTTGGACAAAGCTACAAGAAGTGTGGAGCGCTTAATTTGTCACAAACATAAGCCAGAGGAAGGAGACTGCAACAGCTAGTCACATGGAAGATTTGAAAAACAGGCTTAATTGGAAAGCTGGTGCTGCTATCACTTGGAGTACAGACATACACACAGAGCTGTAGTTCCGGGTTAAAAGTCAGAAGAAATGAGAAGATGCACATCCACACAGCCTCCTCATTCCTCATGACACACCCACTAGGTCTGGTTCCAATTCCACCCTCTTGAGGAATTCAGCAAGCACTGCCAATCAGCCAGAGCAATCTATAAACTATCTTGAATATTTTGGAACAACTGCCAACAGGTCTATTGACAGTTGATTACTTTAAACTTTTGTTTTGATGCAAGTAAAAGCTTTAATCCCATTTGCCAAACACTGAAAAGTTAAGGCAGAACAGGAAGCAGCTTTTGTCTTCTACAAATGTGACTGTCAAAACTTGCAGGGGATTAAGGAGCTCAAATATAATCTTGTTAGCCTTAAAAAAAGGGACAACCTAGAACCTACAATCTCAAAAGGCAACACAATTTTAGGATCACATGCTAAGCACTCTGAAGTCAAACTGACCAAGTTAATGCAGCATCACATGATCTGTGCCTTTGTAGTAGCTATCATGATAAAGTTTAATATATGATATATATTAAGTCCCATATTTGGATAAAAGTAACAGTATTGAAAAGCCTTGCCTTCTCTCCTGAGAGGAACACTGCAGATGTAAGGACATTACAGGAACGGTTGCAAGACTCAGCATGGTTTATATACACAAGGGGATGAAACAGTGCAGTACTGGCAGACAATATAAAACAGATTCCATATGTGCGACACTGAGGTGGTTGGAAGAAGTGAATCATCTTGTACAGAATGTCATGAGCAGTTTATGGCATTTTAAATGCACATGAATCTGGATTCAGAACTTCACCAGAGCCTTCACTCATAGATGACCTCTTATGTACACGAAAAATGTTTTCTTTAAAGCACTTTTTTTCCTTTTTTTAGTAAGTACTGCACTTTTGACTTCCTGAGGGAACTGAAGTAATTTTTGCTCTCAGGTGTAAGTAATTATTTGCAAGTGCACCTTGCTAAAATACAGCAGTATGCTTTGGGCTGAAGAAGTTAAACTGACACTGTACAGTATCTTGTGGTTTGCAAAAAAGAGATAAGAGCTCTTGCTGTGCATGTTTTGGTTAAGTTAATGCCTGAAGCAAGCAGTGAGTGCAGCTAACTCCAAAGATGAAGCTGGTTTTTAAAGTGCTGATAGCAGTCCTAGCAAGGAGAAGCCCCTTGTTTATAGTAAAGCCTCACTGGAGAAAATGAGTAGCGTTGTGTACCTCAGTGGACTGGCTGTCTCCTGTTCTTTCATACCTACCCCAGGGCTGCAGGTTCCTTTTCACCTCTTGTTTACTCTGAGGCTGCTGCCAGGGCCAGCTCAGCAGCTGGTTGAGCAAGAAAGGCAGAGAGAGCTCAGGCAGTCCACAGAGCCAGTCTCAGGGTGTTCATCTGGGCTGGCTCAGCAGCTGTGAGCAGTGCCTGGCTCCTGGGCTGTAACCAGTGAGACAAGCAGTCAGCAACTAAATTATGCAGACCTGAGAGGAAGGGGAGCTAGATAAATGTTACAGGTGAAACACAAGAGGAGCTCAATATGTTCTCTTGCAATTAAATGAGGATGGCTATGTATTATTACTGTAAACGTATGGAGAAATTGGGAGAATAAGCCACTATAGTGGCAGCAAGTTTGTGCATAATTAATAAAGGAATAATGAGGAAAAAATACAGGAATTTTTTCAATTATAATTTAAGAGGCTATGAAATAGGCAACCAATGAGAGGTGAATAAAGTGCTTGATATGGTTCATTCCAAAGACTTAAGTAACATAAAGGCTCAAAGTTCTCAAAGACTCCAGGTCTTTTTGAACTTCAGTACTGTCTTTTTAACACATTGACTAGAATGAATTCTGCTCTTCTCAGGCAAGGAAACAGCCTGTTTCAGAAGAGTGCTAGAACATGTAAGGAAAGTGAATATTTGAAGAAACTTGATGCTGTTCTAGGATCTTTCATATTTGTGTCCTTCTGGGGCTTAAAAAGGAAGCTGGTCTTACTGGCTTGAGTCAAGCCTGTTCATAGTGAAGGCAGAATACCAGCTACACTTAATTCTGATTAGATCTTTAAAACAAAATACTCAGCAGAGCTTCTTTATTGAATGGGCAGCATTAGCTTCCACCTAAGCTACACTGGAGCTTGAACAGGAGTTGGTCATGTGGCAAAACGGGACACGTGGGTGAAGCAGTAGAGGAACTGATCCCCTTTGGGATGACGACTGGAGGTACCGCTCTGGGACAGCAGCCTCTCAGGCAGAGCAGGTATTGCAGCGTTAGACACATGTGCCCAAGAACAGATGAAAGCAACTCTGACCAGAGGCCCACTGGGAGGAACCGACACACAAAAATCCAGTCTCCATTCAGTTCAAACCAGACAAAGCCTGTTAAAACAGAACAGAGAAATGCACCTAGAAACAGAAGTTTGGAAACTGAGAGCCAATGCAGCATTTTCTTAAGATGTGGTAAAAAGCTCCCCAGGAACTTCTGCAACGCCATCCTGAACGAAATGAAGAAACCTAAGACAACATCAATGGATGAGCCTAATGAGGAAACACTCAGATGAGAACACACTGGATAAATGACTCATCCCAGGAGACTTCACATATTCTTTCAGGAACAATTCAGAAATCCCATACAGCTTTTGAACTCAAACAATTTCAATGCTGATTACAGAATGTTACTACATCCCACCAAACCCACAACCATTTGCACCTACAAAGTGTTGTTAGGTCCATATTTTCACAACAACTGGTCTGTTTTGATCTACTAACTACAATAGCTTCCACATACATAAAAGGCTGCTAAGGACAAGACCTTTACCTTCCCACACCTTCTGCAAAGCAGCACTGCACTGCGACTAGAGCAGTCCTACAAGGTTGTGGGAGACTAAGAAACAAGCTAATTTGTCCTGTCTGTAAGGAGGAAAAAAACAGAACAATTGAGAAAATATGGAAAGAGATTGTACCTTTCAAGTAAATAGAAGGATAAGAAAGCAAAGAATATTCCCTCCCTTCCTTTTGGCTAGGGAATCAACCGACCAACAACCCAATCCTGGAAAAAGCAGAATTTCAGGGACCACAGCCTTACAGAAGTTACAAACACACAGGAAATATTCTATTCTCCTCCTTTAAGAGGAATTTTCTCAGGTATAATATTTTGGGGGATTGCTTGTCACCATCCTTCCAAATACCTGACGCTTTTTAACATTTAGACACTGTTCTCTATTGCCTCAAGCCAACCAACAAAGCTCTCCAGAAATTAATAGCATATGACATGCATTTGTTCAAGGTGTAGCTTTCTCCACCCTCTCACTTCTGTGAAAGTGTGAATTTATATATGCCTATAACTGTTCTAGGAAAAATAAGATTATATTTTAAATATCCTAACTGTGTTATAAAGTGGATTCTTTCAGGGGGAAGTTGGGGTACTTCCTCTAACAGGTAAAAACCACTGTTTTTTCATACTGTATTGCATCACAAACGTTGTAAGATGACAGATGCCAAATTTCCAATTTGACTTCAGTGAATTACTTGATGAGTAGAACATAAACGCAACAAATGGCCAAGTTACCACAAAACTGAAGATGACTGGGTTCCCAGATGAAAAAGCTTCTGAACATGGCTCTTTCATCACTTGTTTGGAAAGTATTCATCATGGTTGGGATGATCTTTTTCCTAATGAGAGGAAAGGAAATATCTACTTCTAAATATATAAGCAAGCACACTTCACACAAGCTTCGTATCTAATAGAACATTATCATCATATCCCTGACTCGCCAGCATTCACCATATGAGACCAACAGAAAGGAGAAAAAAAGAAAAACAAACATTCACTTACTTTATCAAAATGCCTCTGATCAACTCAGGCAACAGACACCAAGATTCTCTTCCTCCCAGCCCACAACTCACCTAACTGTGCCCAGATAGATTTATACTATACAGCTGGGGTACCCTGATAGCATAGGAACAGCACCTGCTCAGATTTCAAACACCAAGTACTCAATATCCCAGGTCCAGAGCTAACTTAAATAGCCCATCTTGTATGCTATCGTTATTATCTTTCCCTGTACCCCAAGTACCTGGTTCAGTTAGCCTAGACACAGCTGTAAAAGTTACAGCTCCATCTCTAGCTTACAGAAGATTTACCTCTTCTTAGATCTTAGATAAAAGATCTAGACATTCCTACCTTTGTTGCAGAGCCACTTGTTGACATTAATATTACTTACTGAGGGAAAAAGAATCAGAAAGGTAGACACTGCTCCAGCCCAACAAAACTAGTATTACAAAATACCGAAGTAGCTAACTAGTACTCTAGATTGGTCAAAGATGTTTTATCACAGCCCTAATCTTTTGAAACTGTTACAATTAACACTTCGAGCTCTTTCACAAAACACCACTTGAAAAGCCTTCACCCATTTCCAAGGAGATGATAACAGCAAGCTTATCCAGACCTTGATGGTAAGATTCAATTTTAATTCACAAATTCACATTAATTATGATACTGCTGAATAGCCAGTGGAGACTCGCAAATGTGTGAATTTCAAGTTACATTCACCCACAGTACATCGGCAGTACTGAAAAGTACACTTATAAACTAGAAAGAGAAGGCATTAGGAAAAAATGGAGAATAAGATTTGAAGAAAATCCAAGGATCTGCTGTGGACATGGAGATGGTCTACAAGTGCCAGAAAATCGAGAAACAAAGCATGACCCAATACTGATTACCTACAGTGTGTCTGCTCAAAGGGCCCAAAGATTTTTGACAAAGGTTAGTAACTTGTGAAGATGCAGATTCACAGACAACACTAACTGGTAGAGGTATGTATAAAGTGCAGAGTTTCCAGGCAAAACATTTTTGTCTTAAAGAGGAAACTAGAAGGAAGAGAATGGTTAAGTTACAGGCCGAAGAGTTAAAAAGGAAAAAAACTTATTTGAATTAAGTGCCTGTCTCTCAAGCAGATATACATTTATCTGCATGAAAATCTGCTGCTAGTTCAGGAGAGAGGGAAAAAAAAACCCTTTTTTAGGTTATTGGCTGACTGGCTGAAAGACTCCGCACAATCATTTGACTCCAGATTTTGTTACCTAGTAAAAGCTCTCAGAAAGAAGAAATGTAGAGATAGGTAACAAAAGTCAAGGCACAGGAAACATCTTGAATGAGGACACTTGAAAAGAATGAGTCTAGCTCATCAAAAGATGAATAAGACATTACAGAATAAAAGTAAACAAACCAGTGAGTTACATAGCTAATGTACTTCAGAAATATTTCTTGCATTATGAGTACTGAATATTCACTTTAGAAGAGGTGCCAAATTCAGAGCTGGAAAAAGTAGCACCTTTCAGCAGTGCATAGTTGACTCACTGTCACAAAACATCACTGATGTTTATTGCTTCACCGGACTCAGAAATGGGTGAGATGATTCTATTAATAGCAATATCCACAGTTCTAAAATAAGTATTACAAAATAGCTAAAGCTTTGAAAGTGATATAACCTCTTCAGCTTTGGAATGGGAAGAACTTTGGCCTTTTGAAGGTTAAATGAACTGTCGTAGTAGTAACTGTAGCATAACTGGTAGTACATTAATAGCATTGCTACAGGCATTTTACCATATGATACCCAAATATTTTAAATTTTTATATTTATTGCACTATTAATGACCAGATTGAATGCCAACAGAGTCTGATTTTCCAGCAGTACTCTTCCTTTCAGTCTGTGTATGCAGACCAGCCTTATCTCCTTCAGTGGAATAACGGAGGAGATGGATAATGTGTGACATGTCGAAAACATCCTCTATGTTTATTTCTCTAGTACAAGGGCAGAAAGTGGAAATTACCGGGGGGGCAGGGGGGAGGGGGGAAGAAACTATTCCATGTCCCACTTTATTATTTATTCCCTGTATTGTCTAATCTCTTCCAACTTCTGCTTAACAATGCAGTTCTGTCTGACAGCAGTTGGCAGGCACAACAGCAGACTAGGTATTACGCAGTCTTGCTATCTAGAGAGAAATTCTGCTCCGTGCTCTTCTTTCCTTGCAACCCTCCAGGATGAAGAGGGGAAAAAACTATGGATATAGTAGATGCACCAGATAAATAATTAAAGAGCTTCTTTAACAGACTTCTTGGCGGACAAAGGTTACCATGGAAGGGCACTGCAAGCAATTAAAAACTTAACATAGATTTGTACAGGTTTCTTTAAAAAAGGCATTCTTTTATACTCAACTAAAAGTCCAACTCTTACAAGCCCTACTGTGAGTGGCCTGAGATAGTGTCTATGCATTTAGTGACTTCATAATTTGTAGATCATTAATGTACTGAAACATGTTTGCTAAGCAATAAATCTCCTCAAAGAGGGATTACTGTTATCAACCAAAGGCTGAAAATGAGAGACCCTAAAGAAGTTCAACACCCTTCCTGTACATTTAAACTAAACGCATACTACATTGCAGACTGCTCCACTGTTTGCTCTTTAAACAAAATGGCAGATGGACACTTCTCAGTCCAAAATGATGGAGGTATAGGAAGAAAAACTACTGACTGATATTTAGGACTATGCTCTTGGTAAATGAAAGTTCATTGGAGCATAGAGGAAAAGATTTGTCAGCGTTTTCCAACAAAAACAGCTGGTACTTATGAGCTCTACTTATTCCATTGCACTTTTCACGTTGAATGTTGCAAGATTCAAGGAGTACAGACAGTTCCACGCCAAAACATCATTAAAGGTGTTTCTGTTTCTGTAAGTTTATCATTAGAACATACTGGAAAAATAACTTACAGTTTATATTAGTTTAGTTTATATATTGTACCGTTTATACTAGTTTATATTATTTATATATCCCTTGGCATCAGATCAATTCCAGTATATTATCTCACCTATATTCTTAACTCCCCCTTGCTCTGTGCTGTGTTTAAGCAAATAATTTTGCTCTTAGATTAGGGTACACACTCTCATTTACCGAATTATATGTATTGCCAACCACAATGGCATAGGGACAAAGCAAGAGCAATTAAAACCTGTAAGCTTTAATAAAACGGAAATATTCTCTCCCACTGATGCAGTGACAGCTTCAGCTAAAAAGAGACCAAGCCAAACAGCTTATGTGTAACTTTTTTCTAGTGCATTCACGCTAACATATGGCCCTGTGCCACAGGGAACAATTTCCAAATGCATACTATTACATACATAAAGAAACACAGAGCTTTAAATTATTAATTTAGACATAACTGGGAGCAAGATAATCTTGTTGCTCTTGTGCTGTTGAGGGCCATAGTTTCTTCATTCCTAAGATAAACTGTAGGTTATACAAAAATGTAAATTATCATATATCCTGACTGGTAGATTTTATATTGGATATTCTTCTCTTCACATAGAGGTCTCCAGAACATGGGCCCTGCATGCTCACAGATCTTTATTCCTAGGGTAATCTGTGCACATGTGAACACATTCAAGTAGAAATAGTAAGGAATGGTTAGACACGTACTATTCACATTTTATGACCAGATGTCATTTTTAGAATTTTCAGCTTTCTGATATGTATATGATTCACTTACCTATGTCTAAAACCTGAATAAGTAGGGAAATAATGACATAAATACATCCTTAGATCATTAAAAAAAGTCATTGCTAAGAAAATTCTTGTCAGGCTCAATACCTGATACCCTCTGGTGAACTGTAGATAGCAAAGCATCACGCGCCTCTCCCTTGCGGGTGGCGCAGTGCTACCCACCAGATGCAGCCACTCTGGCACCCCGCTCTCATCTGGCTTTCCTGCTTATTCTCTCCTTGCTGGTTTAATTCTGTACTCTGCAGGAAATTTTGCACATGTCCTACAAAGAAAGTATTTGTTTAGGCTGGCAAAAAGGAGACTAATAGGAATTCTAATGACTGCCTACAACTGTTTGAAAGAGGTATGTGAAGACATAAGAGCCAAACTCTCCTCTGTAGTGCTAGACAATATAGCAAAGGCAATGACCACAGATTTCAGCTCTGAGGATTCAGACTGGAGGTTAGGAAAACCTTTTTTACCAGGAGGGTAGTGCAGCACTGAGCCAGGCTGACATACAGGTGGTGGGATTTCTGTCCTTGGAGGATTTAAATACTTAGCTAGGCAAGCTTCTCTCAGTCTACCAACATTTTTCTGACTCTATCATTCTTCAGATGCAAGTGAATCTCAGATCACCATGAAAGTAATGCAAAAATACAACAGGAACCATATCAGATCTATGGAAATAATCACAACCACTGTCTTGAACGGTTCATAGAATTCTTCATACATGGGCTGATGAAGCTACAAACAAGTCTGGATGGCAGGTAAGTATAAAGTCCATTTCATAGGTAAGAAGTGAAGTCACCAGCTAAGCTTTATGAGAAGAGTAACACAAGCAAAGGCCCAGCAGCCTTGAACTTGTGTTCTAGTCAACAGAATAATTTACCACAGAAGAGAAGCAAACTCCAAAACCCCCTACATTGTTCAATGAGCTCCCCAGGAGGGAAGGCTGGTTATCTGCCCAATCTCAAAATATAATTATCATCATCATGATCATCATCATCTGATTTTGAGGCTTCTGATCATTGCTGCAAATGCTCTTTTACCAAGCTTTTTACCTTCAGGACAGGTTCAAGAGAGGCACTTGACCCCTTTGGTTACTCTGCAGGCTAAACAGACCATGTGATTTACATTATTCATGTGGAAATAAGTTGCAAAACCTCACGTGAACTCCTGTTATTCCTTTCCTTCTGAAATATTTTGGATTTTATCTGCTGTTCAATCTTTATGAATACATACCTACAAACCAGTTTTGTGCAGGAACAAAAATGAGATACAGATTCTGTCAATACTTAGTGCCCCTCCTTGAATCTTAGTAGCCATTAGTCCCTCAGTTTGAGACAGGAAGAACCGCAAGGCTAGATGTGATATGAAAATATGCTTTTCCACACGTAGGATTGTAAATAACATCCTACATGACGTTTTAACCACAGAGAAAAGAACACAACACAGTTTAGATGGAATTCTTAAAAGGAAAAGAGATGAAGCTGCTGTGGTTTTCCGAAAACAGGCCAGCCTGGGCACTCCAGCCACAGCTCGTTCAATCCAAGCAGCCCACATGCAGCCAACAAGACATATGTTTCCTTAAAATTGCCAGGAATGCAAAGCAATGCTAGACAAGTCTAGACTGATCGCAGGATAAATGCAAGAAGTAAAGAAGTGGATCCAACTGTGTGGTGGATGACATTTGCCTGGCACGGGAACAGTTACAAGTGTTCAAGTCCTGGAACAGGGCGGGTGTGGGGGGAGAAAGACACAATTTTCCCAGAAGTGCACTTGGTTCCAGAGGAGACTTCACCGCCCATCAGTGGTGAAATTCAGCTTAGCTAAGTTTGCTCTCCTCTTTGCTAGACAAATACATCTCCCTCTTTCTTAACACAAGTATGCGCAGATCAGGTTAAAAAGCCAAGTCGCGAACACAGCTACTGCACAAGTCACACAAATCAACCATCTCACTGAAATCTTTCTGCTTCTACACAAAACACCAGATGATGCCTTTATCTGTTGCCCTCCCCATCTTTTGTAGGCGCGTACCTGATGTCTCTTCAGTTATCTAAAACTTATTCACACAGATCCCACACACTGCCTCATCTCACTTCCTGAACATCCTAATGATACTGTCTCTTATAAATTGAAAATTAAAATACAGCTTTAATAATTTCTACTTAAAATTTATAATGCTACTCCTGCCTTCAACAAAGACCTGCTTCTTGATCTAAATCCTACCACTGTCCAGTTTACTCCCAATGATGCTGTTCAAATTGCCCAGCTAATTCATTACCTGAAGGGCAGATGTCAGTCCTGGAGAAGCGGCCATCCCGGTGGAGCACACTTAGATTTCCTTTTGACTTATGTGTGTGTGTTTCCTTCCTGTGGAAACAGGGAGCGGGTCAGAGGGAAAAGGGAGGAGGGCCGTACACACCGAGATCCACAAGCCTGGTACAGACAGACCTAACTCTCTCATTAGTACTTTCCTGCTCAGCTTCAAATCTTCTTCCATTTATTAACAGTCTTTTGGTTTGAACTAATCAGTATCTCTTGTTCATTCCCTTTATAGCAACCTGACTTTTACAGCGTGCTGCAATGCTGAAACATTCCCAAAGTTTACTTAAAATTAGAATACACATAGTCCTAGCTATTGCAATACAGCTTCACCTCCTTTGTGAAATTATTAATATTTTTGTGGAATTATGAATATCATTTGGACAAAGACAGGATAACATCTCAGTATTGGCAAGTACCTACATTCAAAAACCACGAGTCAGGTCACGATACATTTTATCATTGGCCTAAAAAATGATAGGTTTCAAAAAATGAATTTTAGGCTTCCTTCAGATGACAAATATATTTTCTTCCCCTTCTTTTTAATATGAGGGTAAAAGGCTTTCTCATATTTCTATGACTATCGGAGAAAACACTAAATGCCTTGAGGCTCCTTATAATGTTGCAAGAGTTACAACACACTGCTGTTTCCTGATACCCTTATGCACTATTCATGTAGCAGGAGTTAAAATGTAAAATTTGTAAGATTCGTTAATACTTCTAATTTATGTTTTTTATTAAAATTGCCTATAATTTACTAAAAACATAGCTCTTATTAATGATAGGGCTCATGCTTCGCCCATTTAGTATTAATACTTGCAATCACTATGAAAACAATTTCCGCTTTAAGAGTATACAGGTCCAAATCCTGCCTGTGGCAACATCCGCTTCAGTCAATGACATTAAAAAATGCATATCTGCAGGCAGAATCTGGTTCATTGCCACGTCTGTCATGCAGCACCCCAATGCTCCCATGAAGAGTTAAATTTGAATTCCGTTGACTTCAGCAAGTGTTAAAATCTGTAAAGGCTGATTTTTTCTCTTTTCTGCAATGCTCTTCCTGTGAGATTCAGTTATTTAAACTTACATAAGAATTCATTAGAAATAGCAATATTGGGTTCTTCTAATAGACAGCCTTAGGAGCTAACACTTTACATGCATGGAGACATATCAGAATAATAAACAAAGATGATGAATTTCCAAATGGTGTACAAAATAAGACCCTCTGTAGTGTGTGCTGGTCATCAGAAAGCATGCTAATCCAAAAATTCTTTTCAGATGACCCAGTTCCTGGATCTGAATTTTTATATGTACATATTTGGAAGTGTGCATGTATACATGTGGACAAATTTATATGGAGACAAGTGTATCTGCACAGCAGGCTTGCTATTTAAATAAGAAAGCTGCAGGAATGCTGTGGTTTGCTCTGCAGGGAGGGCAGCAGAACCATCGTATAGATGGGTCAGAGTCCAGAGCTGTTTCTGTACATGTGTTTTGCAGAACAGGGTCTTACAGAAAGACAGCGTCCTCACTGGTGGAGCTGTTTGTCATTCACCTTTTGCTGCAAATGGGTAAGCCTCCTTGTGTGTTTAGACACTAGTATGAAATAAAAATGCTAAGTAGCTTATTTTACTGTACAGATTAGATGAAAATGTGATTTATTAATTCCTTACATTCTAAAGATTTGATGTTATTTGAGACGTGCTGAGAGTGAGCAGTTCTCTTGGGGGAGCAAACAGGCATATTTTCTAATTTACTCTTAATGATTAAAGATTTGTGCTTTTTTGGATGACAAGATCAGTAACCAAAGCGACAAAATATATTCCTTCTCTAAGCAGTACAAGTGGCTACTTTTCAAAATAGTTTCTTCTTGTAGGGCACTTTGACCTTGTTTTGGATTTTGTTTGTACAATGAAATCCTAGTCCTGCCATTTTAACCACACACTGCTGCAGATTTCAAACAATGGTAAGTTTTCTGTGGCCAAGTCCTTATTACCCCTCCTTAATAACAGGATTTAGTCTCCTTTGTTTGTATCTCTAGCAGAGTGACTGGTTACAAGTTGTTTTCTTAATGCATTTGATTTGTAAAGCTATATGTTTAGAGGGCTGGGTTGCTATTGCAATTGTTTTGGCAGGATGGTAAGCAATGTACAGGCTTATTTGTAATGTTTTAAGTCCTTGACATGCTGTACTGTACTTCAGAGGCTCCACAATTTATTTTTTGTTGCAGCTTGCCTTTAGTCCTTGCCAATTTATTTCCTTCCTTTTTCCAAACAAAGCTAGGGTTGTCAGATCCTAACATTAAAGAATTTTAATACCTAGATCCAGTTATGGAGCTAATTTTTAATTTACCATTATCCATACAACCTTTGACTAGATAGAAAAACTCTGCAAATGGGCTAAAGAGATGTGACCCACTAGCATCAAAATACCCTCCTGACTCAAGGAGGCCCCTGAACTCAATGCTTTTGCTACCATCATCCATAACCATATTTTTAAATACTGCTTTTAAAAAGTTCTCATAATGAGATCACTGCACTGGCAAACAGTTTTGTCTGATCCAGTAATAACATTTCCAGGGGCAGCACTGCAGTTTGTCTTGGCTAGTTTTTGCCAGAAATTTTTATTGGTTTTCTTAAAGTAATTACAACATTAATATCAAAAAAAAAGCATTTCCAAGAGGGGGGAAGACAAAAGATCAGCAAAGAAAAGAAGGGTAAGCTCTTCCTTTTCATTTATTGTCATCTCCACAGATCTGCAGGTCCTGCAGATCAGCATGGTGAACAAAAAATTTAATTAATATATCCTGTATATGTTTGCTGTATAAACCATGGAACATAGCTCCCTGACACATTGTGCCGTTTATGCCCAAATCTTTCACATGTTTCAGCAAAGCCTTACTGCAGCTAATGAAAGGCATTTGTTTTCAGCAGTATTCTCTGACTCGCACACCTTTTGGTCTGGAGGATGACAGTGGAATAAGAGGTAGTGAATGACTCTAACTGAGATGGAAGCAGGGAATGAGAAAAAGGAGGTGTCTTCAGATCTCTCAAGATCTCATAAGTTTGTCAGAACTCCTTACAACCTCCTTGTTCTAGGCTCATGGACTTCAGTTCTCAAGGAGTTAAGGACTGTTGGAAAGCTGCTGCTCTTACTTAATCTCACCACGTTCCTTTGAGGGGGAGAAGGAAATGTTCCCAAGGCTGGAGGGGGAAGGGGTATGTGAGTAAGGTTGTTTACCAAGGACACACTATGGTTTGTAAAGACCTGAGACACTTTTTATGAGTAGACCAGGGCTCTCAGGGATGAAAGCAAAGAACCCTCTAACACCTGCAGAGGGGAAGGAGAAGGGGGACAAAGCTGTGAGAGCCTTGATGTGCCTCAGTGGTTTTTAGGGTGACTAATGAAATGATGTTCTACATTGGGCATGGCAGTTCCCCTTGTATGGACTTTTAAAGAACCACGAGAGAGGATCTACTTTCTCATTGTTTTCTCCATTCCTCCCCTCACAGAGCTGTTCAACAGTGGAATCGTTCTAGAGCATACTTGCTAGGGTCCACAGGCGGGAAGAAATCATATGCACCTGGATTTTGAGTGTTAGCAGAGTGTGATTTTGCTCCAAAAGACATAATACATATTTATGGTAAATTGAATGGTATTCCTGTCTCTCTGTCTCTAACACCATGTGCATGGACAAGGCATGGATGCTTCCCAAGCAAGCAGTTTAGGAATCTCAGCTCCAGATTTCCAAAATTTCCAATGCTGAGAATTTACTGCTGTGTTTCATGTGACCTTTGAACTCTGCAGGCCCTATTTTATAGAATTTTCTGTAAGAATTTTTAACTTTAAATAAACAAAATATGAGTCTCACTTTAGAATTTCTGCAAAGCTTTTTTGCTTGTTAGACCTTATGTTAAGCAGAGCTGACAAACAATGGAAGGATAAAAGCTGCAGCATGGGAAGCTCTGCAGACGACAGCTCATATATAAATTGACCTTTCAATTACCTAAAGCTGCATGATAATTTTCCCCCTGCTACAGTACCTGGTAGGTACTGATGGAAGAAACATATGAGGTTTCTTCCATCAGTGCTTTTTAAAGAATGCTTTGAAGTCCATTCTACTCCTCCCTAAGTATTTGGCAACTATTGCCTCTTCATGTGAAAAACTAATATATAAAAACCACAGCTCAAACAGGACTACGTTCACTCTCAAACACTGGGGTTTTTTGCAGCCAGAGGAAGCGATGACTGGGGTAATTCAGGATCCATCCTGCTGGAAGACAGAAACTAAGAGAAATCTAACAACCTACAATCTTCTTATTAGATCAGCACTTTCAAAAAAATATAATGGGCTAATTGCAATGAAAGGGTTATTCTCTCACTCATCTATATACAACCATCTCCAGGAAGAAAATCCTAAGGAAAATATCAGATGTTTCAAACAGGTCTAATTTTGGACATTAGAGAAGAATAGATATGTGAGAGTTCACTGTCTTATGGGACTTTAACTCACCTCACATCTTAAGGAATATATAAGGCATCTGCTGAATGCAGGTCTGAAAAAACAGGTCTAAGCTTGCTAAATAAAGCCATTATATTCAGACTTCCATTCTTCTAATTCAGATGCAAAACTAGAAGTGTCTTCCCGAAAACTTTGTAGTATAAAATCAACCGGAAAAGAAAGAGATCAGGTTTGTTAGGTCTTCTTATACAAGCTCCTTATACAAACTCCTTATATAAACCCATTTGCTACTGTTTACAGGTATAATGCATGTCACCAGGTCTAATAGCTGTAACCATCCTATATTCAAACACAAGAAATGGAGTAGACAGGAAGTAAAATAAAACTAATCAGGAATGAATGACACAACTATTGGAAGAGAAAGGCTCCTTCATGACCGGAGCCCCCAAATGCCTTGTCCCAATGGTTTGATGATATCGTTAATGATATCATCACCACAGTGTGAGATATAGACTGGATAAGTGGGCAATACAATGGTTGGAAAACTGGCTGAATTGCCAGGCTCAAAGGTTTGTAACCTGTGCTGCAATGTCCAATTGGCAGCTGGTGACCTGTGGCGTCTTTCAGGGGACAATATTGACACTAATGCTGTTTAATGTCTTTATTAATGACCTGGATGATAGCATGGAGTGCACACTCCAGAAGTTGACAGACTACAGCAAACTGGGAGGCATGTTTGATAAGCAAGGTGGCAGGGCTGCTAATCAGGACGACCTTGACAGAATGCAAAAATGGACCTACAGCAACTACATAAAGTTCAACAAAGTTCAAAAAGTGCAAAATTCTGCAATGTGGACTGAATAATCACAAGAAACAATATAGGCTGGCCACCAACTGACTAGGGAGCAGCTTTGCAGAAAAGGACCCGGGGGCTGTGATGGGCAAGTTGAACATGAGCCATCAGCACGCCCTTGCAGCAAAGAAGGTTTACCACTGGATGGCCTGTGTTATCAAGAGTTGCCAGTAGACTACACGATATGGTTATACCACTCGGCACTTTTTAGCCCACCTAGGGAATACTGTGTCCAATTTTGGTCCCCCCAGTCCAAGAGAAACACTGAAAAATTAAAGAGGATCAAGCAGAGGTCCACTAAGATGATTAGAGGGTCGGAGAACTTGACTTCTGAAGAAAGCTTGAAAGAACGGTATTTGTTCAGCCTAGGGAGGAGAAGTTTCAGGGAGGATCTAATCATGGATAACTGAAAGATAGTTACAGAGAAGACGGAGGTACTCCCTTCCCAAGGATGCATGGTGACGGGACAAGAAGTGACAGTCACAAGTTGCTTCATGGGAAATTCTGTCCGAATATAAAAAAAAAATTCTTCACTGTGAGAAACAACTGTGAGGTTGCCCAAAGAAGTGGTGGAATCTACCTTACTGTAATACTCAGGACTCAGCTAGGCAGGATCTTGGATAACCTAATCTAAGGCCCTCCTTTCAGTAGAAGGCTGGCCCACGTGATCTCCAGAGGTATCTTCCAACTTAAGACTTTTCTGTCATTCTGTATGTGCAAACACTTAAAAAAACCCTAATGGCTGAAAATGAAAAATACTCATAATACTGTTCATATATATAATGGAAAGTACATTATTTGTCCCTTCACACTGCAGTTAAATCACTAAGGAAACTTTTCCATAAACCAACGAAAAATAAAAACTACTTTTAAGGCAAAAATAGCATTGGTATTTTATTACAAAGGAAAACTGAGTGATTTAAACTTCTAGTCCCATTTATTTTACTAATGATACATTATGTCTGAAAGGCCTTAAGGAAGTTAAGAGTCTTCAACTTCCTATCTGAATGCTAAATTACAGCTTCTATATCCCTGTTCAGATCTTTAGATTGAAATCAGTTGTGCCCGTGTCCTTTTTTTTTTCATAAGTACATAGTTTTGGGGCTTGCAGCTTGAGAGCCTCGTTTCCTTATCAGTGGCAAAGGGCAAAATCAAGGCTCCAACTTTCAGTCTTGCTTACAGAATACATCCATCCATATCTCTCTTCCTAGCAGATTGATTTATTCATTAATAAAAATGGCAGCACAGCCATATACGCCTGCATTTGAACTAATTTTCATTGATGAAACCTCTTACCATTCATCACTAGCTTTCTTGGAGTCACTGGCAACCATGAGGTTCCTTTCTTGCAGGTTCCCTCCTATTCCTGTTCAGATAAATCCAAAGATCTTATTAGCCTGTGTTTTTACTTACAACCTTTTATTGCACAGCAGAAAGCATGCCCTGATCCCTTCTAGCTATGTAAATACTGAACTTGTTTGCTGATTTTGATAGATACATGATAAGGCATAAACTGTATCTACGTAATCACTAAATGTAAAAAAAAAAAGAAAAAAAGAACTTATTATTCCACTCCTTATATTACAATCTAATGAGACCAACACTTATACCAGTGCTCCATTTAACATATCTGCAAATTGTCTGTAAGCTGTTTTACATCGAACTTTGAACATTCAGTGCACACACATATGCCAGTAAGACCAGCATTTGAGCCTGTATTTCCATTATACAGTCTCTCTCAGTCATGATGACTACCCAGCCTGCACTTTCAGACCTTGCTCTGAAAGTTCCTCATGTATAAAAGGGAATTATAGCTAGTGGAAAAAAGGCTTATCTCAAATATACAGGCAAACTGTGTCCACCGTATAACAGCTGGTAGTGGGAAGTGGGAGAGCTACATCTGTTCATTAATGAATTCCATCTGGTTTCAATGATACAGTCTACCATATGGCAAAACAAGCAGCGTGAACTGGCATGGAATGGTTGTCTGCTGTTTGCCCACTATGAATTCTGTTGTCATTAACTCGGTGACTTTGCTTATCTCTCAAGATAAGCTTGCAAAGGTAAAGGAGATACTTGGATATGCCACGTTTTCTTTCACACCATCATCCTTCATGCAAATGAGTGAAGGAGGAGGCAGGGAAAAGGTCAACATCACTTTCAGGCACTTAGCACTGCATTTAAAATAAAATCTCGAACAACTCACTCAAAGCACATCAGTCCAACATAAGTCTGAAAAGCAGAACCTAGATAATTTGTTTCCAGGAAAAGCCTGAAGTCATCTGGCAGCGTGTTGATATTGCTTTAAAAATATTTATTCTTAGCTGCTAGCTAAGATAAAATATGGATGACAACTATACAACAATTAAAAACACAAGTAAGAGAAATTGAGGGGAGAGAAAGGAGACTATTTTTACCAGTAAATATTTTCTTATAGGGACAATATTATACACTTATTAGCAAGCAGTGCCTTTAATGAAGTACATGATGAAGTAGAACACTCAATTTTCCTCTTTCTAGTCACTTAAGTTGTAAGCAACAACATCTTTTGTTTAAAAATCAAGTGTTCTGTTTCATTCCACCACAATTCCACTGGCAAACTTAGCTCTGTATGAGGGGAGTGTTTTAAGTGACTTCAGCCCTAACGCTTCAGCCCAGTGAAGTCAGGCTGCTTATCCTTACAGTGCTTGGCTCAGCCTGAGGTGCCACTTTCTTTCCTGAAATCCCTGGAAATCAGTAAAGCAGGGCCGCCTCCTCCACGGATACTCCCAAGATTCTCACTTCTGCTCCTTCAGCCCCAAAGCTCTGAGCATCTCCCCTGAGCACCACTTTGAATTCCTATTCCAGTCTACCCACAAGGCAATTACCAGAACGCAGGTGATGTACAAAGTAAGCAGCCACTAGAGGTCTTTGCCAGTCCTCCTCCCCAGAAACCTGGAATATATATCAGCGTACAGAAACCTAAAGTTTTAGTGAATGGTGGGGACTGTTTATGGCACTGGATATTCTTGTGCATGATTCCAAGGTGCTTTATGAACACATTTTTTTTGATGTTTGGTAGTTCTAACAGAGCTAAAGCTAATATCAAACAGTGAAAATTACACTGTAGGAGGGATAACCATGACACCAAATGCCATTTACTCCAGTTGAATTGCTTGTAGTGTTTGGCAGAGTTGGTGGTGCTTAGACTGCTGAAACAACTCTTTCAGTGTTTCTATAATTTTGCATTTTGGCAATGCATGAGATTCCTAACAGCTTTACCCGGCACCATCGCTGCACTGCAGTAGGGGTGAAGATGCAATGAAGTGAAGCCACACTACTAGTTTTGGAGTAGAAACCAACACAGTGTTTTGCTCAACACAATAGTTGCTAATTGTGTGACGACTTTAGGAATAGGGATGGTGCTACTGGAATTCACTGCAGTTCTTATGGAACAGGTAATCTCTGGGACTGGGAGACACTGCCCATAAACTTGCGTGTACGGTCTCAATCCAAAGAGTCACGGTCTAGTTGATTTTTAGGTAACAACCAAAGCAAATGTTAACAGCAACTTGTGCAGAACTGTAATGGAAGATAAGACACCAAAGAAAACAAACATAAACTGGGCAGCTCGACAGCCACACTGGAGTAGCCGGATTTCCTTGCCAACTTTACGCCGTGGTAAAAGCTCATTGTGACCAGCAGGTGAGACCTTCTGGCCCTCCAAGTGAGCAGGGGCTGTACCAACATTAAAGCCTGCAAGGCCGCAAATAAATTGAACTACAGCCTTAATTCTGCTTATGAGTAGGAATAAGTACCATCACCTGCTTGGTGATGGTCATTATTTCAACTGTTTTATCATGTATTTTGTGAAAACGAAGCAGAAAATGGACACGGCTTATCCCTGATAGCAGCGATGGCGGTTGGCGAATCCCTTCAGGAGCGAGGGCTCTGAGGTGCGAGCAGTTACCCTGGGGCTCACCTCAGCTGCGCGGAGCCGGCTTTATAAACACAGATTTCCTCAGATCTCCACACACAAGTTTTCCTCCTCGACGAAAGCCACCGAGTCTCGCCGGCGCTGTGCTCCCCGCCGAGGAGGCTCTGCCTTAACATGGCCCTCGCCGCCGCTCCAGCGGGCCCGGGCTCGTCCCTCAGCGCCGCCGCCGCTCTCCCCGACCCACCGCGGGAGGAGGAACCGGCCGCGGCCCCGCCGGCCCCGGCGCGGACGGGCTGGAGAATCGCGTTGCCGCCGGCGGCGGGCGGGGTTGCCCCATCTCCGGCGGCAGGAGCGCGGGGGAACGCCACCGCCGGCGCGAAATGGCGCCTTCCCTCCGCCGCCCCCCGCCCGCACGGCGCAGGGTCCCCGCGGGGCTCGGCCGCCGGCCCGGGGAGGACACCGGGTCTCTCTTCCCCACAGACGGCTCCTGTGGGGGCTCCCCCCGCCCTGCCGCCGGGCTGGCACCGTCCCTCCTGCCCTCGCTGACGGGAGGATGGCAGGCGGCTCTCGAGCCCCCGCCGCCTCACAGGCTCCGCCGCCGGACACGGAACGTTCGCTCCTCTGACAGGGCCGGCGCCCGGCCCGCTCCCGCCTCAGCCACCGTCGCCAAGGCGCAGGGCGGGGGCCGCCCGGGCAGCGGGACAAGCGCCCTCCCGGTGGCATCCCCCGCGGCCGGGGCTCGGCCAGCCCTGCCCAGGCGCCGCGACCCGACGGGGCAGCGCTGCCGGGGACCGGCCCCGGCCGCAGGGGCCGGCGGGGAGGGCCGGGCGGCGGCGCGGCTGGATGCCCGCCCGCCGCCGGGTGGAAACGGGCGGGGAAAAGTTTCTGCCGTCGTCGGGCCGTCCCTCCCTCCTTGCCCGCGCACAGTCACACACACACACACACACTCGCACACCTCTGCCTCCTTCGCCGGCGGCCGAGGGGCACTTTTGAGAATTATTTTCTCTGCGCACCCAGCCCGACCTGACACTGTTCCTGCAGGAGGGCGGGCGGGAGGCAGCCGCCGCCGCCGCCGCCAGACGGTCGCACCCGCCGGCCCCGCGCCCGTGAGTAGCCCCGGCCGGGCGGGGGACAGGGACGGGGGGGGCGGCTTTGCCAGCGGGGTGGGGGGGAGAAACCGAAAAACAAAAAAGGGGGGAGGATTAAAAGTGAAGGGTTTTCGTCGGCCGCTGTGCCGAGCCGTCTCCCGGGCGGGGGGAGCTGCCGCCGCCCCCGGGCCAGCCGCGGCGGGGGAGAGAAGGGGGCTGACGGCGGGGGACGCGGCTGGGCCAAACCGGCAGAAAGTTCGCTGTCTCCACAGGAGAGTTTTGTTGGGTTTGTTGTTTTGTTTTGTTTTGTTTTGTTTTTTTTTTAACGTAGTCTAAGCGGGTTGTGCGTATACTACAATAACGTGTGACTGGTTTTGGCAGCCGACCACCCCCTAGTGGAAGGAAAATACGCTTAGATATAATTCAGTGCAGACTTCGGTTTGTGAAGTTTTTGCCAGCGTTAAACGTTTTTCCACTTGAATCAAAGTACAGTTTTAATAAGCCGTTCTGTCTTTCTCACTGGTGGGTTTTTTTCTGCCTGTAATGTCCAACTTATGCCGGGAGGTTGTGCCAGGTCCCGGACAGGCAGCTTTCAGTAACGCGGGTTGCTTGCAATATCGAGTATTGGATTCTAGAGGTCAGCTCCTTGTTTGGACATCTCCGGGAGGAATGTTGCACCACTCCTTTCCTCAGCAGACATACCCAGGGTTTGCTCCTGCTCACCCAGCGCTGCCACCAAGAAACCTGCTGTTCGGCCTCTCCATTATTTTCTTGGCAGAAATACTTTGCTCACGTGGTGCAGGGAGGTCTTTTTTTCCCCCCCCCAGCACCTGGGAATAATATGTAAATGGTCAGTAATTGTTGCAGTGGAGCATTTTAGAAGTCTCTTCTGGCTTGATACAGGCCTGTGAAGAAACCCACAGAATAGCTGTAAAATACACGCCCGGTTTTCTTACAGTTCTCTTCAGGAACTTTGGAAGTAAACAGCTATGGTTGGCTAATACCCATCAAAAAAGAAAATGTAGCACTTTCTCTTCACTTTCAGACTCTGTACGTACAGTGCTGGTATGTTAACTATGTAAAATAAGCCGCCTTGCCTGCCTGAGCGGAAGTTTTTTCTGTCAAATAAAATAGTCTGTAATGAGTCTTCCATCCAGACCTGCTCTCTGCTGTTGGTTTTGAAGGCTTTGCTGTCCGGGCAGGCCAGGGTGGTTCAGGAAGAGAACTGTGAGGCCGGACTGCCAGGACTGAGGTGGCTGCAGACACGGACAGGCAGGAACCCACACGAATGGTGGGGGAGCACTGGGCAGGAGTTTCAGTGAGGGGAGAAGTGTGAATTGCAGTTTACTGGAGAATCTAGCTACTTTTTAGTAAGAGGGTGTGTGACAAATTAAATGTCACGCTAAGGAATGCAGCTGGGGTACAGGTACTTACCACAGCTGGTGAAATGAAAGTGTGAGTGGAAACAAAGGTATATGGAAAACATGTTCACCAGAAGCTGATGTGAGTTTATTCAGTGTAAGATGTAAGGACTTGACCTTTGCTTCAAAGAAGGTACTCTTGCTATCCTCTGTATCCCTTGTGAACTTGTAGGATAAAGTTGGAGAATAGACTGTTGGCATACCTGGGGGAAGATTCATCCTCCATGCTGAATAACCATGTGTACAGATTTTATCATGTCAGCTGCGTGGTTGACATGGACGTTACCAGGTCAGCTGCCTGCCAAGCCAGGAAACCAGGAATTATTCTGCTCGTAGCCATCAACGTTAACTCAAGGCAAAATGCAGTAATATTGTGAAAACTCTTAGGAGGCGATCAGTTTCATGTTAGCATGCTCATTTGGGAAGGAAAACAGTCTGTTGATATAATTAAAAATAAAAACAGCATACTATCAGTAGACAAGACACTACTGGTGGTGTATTCTTTATTTGTGGTCTCTGGAAAGACTTCTATCATAAGCACCCAAACAGTGTTGATTATGCTGTGGATCTGCCAGTAAGGACAAACAGTGTATTGTATTTACTTACACAGATTTAAAACCTTGCTAATAAAGGAAGCTGTTCGACAGACTGAGCAGGTTAAGACTGAAGGCTGCTGCAACATCATCCTCTTCTAGAAGAGTTCTTTCTCAATTCTTAGATGCTGTAGTTATTGTTTCTGTCCAACATTGCTTAAAAGAAATCAACATCTCTGCCTTTCTCTTATACCCTCTTTCAGTTAGTGAAAAGTTCATCCCTTGGTTTATTAGCATCTCTCACTTCATAGTTGCCTTTTATCTTTCTCTAACTTCCATTTTCATGCCTTTTCTTTAGTTGTCTTGTTTGTCTCAAGGTTGTTTCCCATCTTGGGCTTGACGTTCCTACAATGATTAGAATGTTGTACTGATGAGTCCCATATGGATATTTAGAGGAGCAAGACCTTCCTCCACATTTCCTAAGTACATTAGACGTACTCTGTCTCCTTTCACAGTGCTATTTCCCTGTCCATTTAAAAATGAGATAGCAGCACAAGGAGACTCTTCTTTCTACACCTCTGCGGATTGTGTATCTTTTGGTTTTCCACTTATGCTTCATGTTCTATTTTTGTCTTGAGCATCATGTAAGACACACCACCACCACATAAATCAGTACAAGAACATCTTTAATTAAAGAGATAAGTAGGTCTCTGGGGACAAGATCTTTTATATTGCTAGCTGGCAGAAGATGTACTTTCCAGGTCCTACTGCCCTGTTCCTGTTGGAAGAAGACCCAGCAGAATAAGGCACTGTGTTATACAGGAACTAATAAGAAAGAGATTTACTCTGAAGTGTACCAAACACTTCATATATAAAAAACATGCGATAGTTCAGTGCAGCCAAATTGGAAAGTAGAAAGGAACGCACAGCTTTTATTGAAATCAGATTGGTCTCAGAGGGACAGCAGGGGAAGCATAAGCACAGCACTCAGGAATTCCATTCATGGAGCTGCTCAATGTTTGTTTGTTTTTTGGATGCTCAAAGCAAACCAGTGATCTCTGCGGAGGGGCGGTGGGGAGGCGGTTCAGTGTTCACTATTTTTGTTCAAAGCTTTAGTATTTTAGAGAGAAGATAATTTTGTAAAATATATCTCAGTATGTCAGGTGATGCTCATGACTTCATCAGGAAGATAAGCATCTTAATTTTTAGAAAATAGATCTTGCTGGGTGGGATTCAAGAGAAAGCCTGATGGCCTGAAATCATTCATCAAAGGAATTATTTCTTCACTGAATGGGTAAAATGTAATTACACCTTTTTATTTTGCCTATGAAGTTTCATGGGCAGGTTTAATGGTGGTATGTTCATGCCAGGTGAAGCCTCATAATTTGGGTGTGACCTTAAAATACAACCCTCTGGCTGTGTAGAGATGTTCACAGGAGTCTGTAGGTGGGGCAGAAAGTGGACTGACTCAAACACCCCTTAGAGATGGCTATAGGATATATATTTATGTTTTACTTCACTGATTCTTAAACACTGCGCTGTGTTCAGAATTGGGCAGGCCACAAACAGCCAAGGTGGGCAGTATGAACGTTCCCTCAGGTGTTTAATGCAGGTGTTAAGTGTCCTGAAATACATCAAGTGATGGCTTTCTTCCAGGCAGAAAGTAACCTTCCAAAGTCCCCAGCTGTCCCTGTTGAGATGCATGTGCTGATCTCTGCTGTCAACCTGCAGGCTCGTCAGTTCTCAATCCAGGGAAGCAACAAACCAGCCGCTTAATTCAAACGCAGAAACAAACTGAAGTCTAGAGACTGCAAGGAGAGTCTAAGAGCTGAAGAGAGCTGGCTGAGCCTGCCCATTTATCACGTACCAGCATGCTTGATGGGGTCTTTCCCTGGCACTGGGGCTCTGCAGTGACCCGTGCACTGTAGGGGCAGGCAGCCCGATGGAGGTGGAGTCGTCGGATAGAGCGGAGCTGAGGCAGGTGGTGGCAGGAGGTGGCTGAGCTCTGCTTCCACGGAGCAGCTGGAGTGCAGAAGAGCAGTGCGACTAAGGTGGCTCATCTCTGCAGTGCAACTAGTGCGGGAGATCCATCCACCTGAACTGGTGGACTTCATGTGGCAAGCTCTAAGGTTTACTTTAATTGTGCCAATTACAAATTAGAATGTAAAAATGACATTCTGAAGGCAGGCTGAATAGTAAATCCAATCATATGCCACAGTATTGCTGTGAAACAAAATAGTAGTAGTTGTGGAAGAGTTTGCTCTTTTTATGTGATAGCCAACTGTTGCACTGTCAATAGAGATGTATTTTCACACTCTTGGTAGATGATGTGTAAACTCTGAAATAACTAAAACCAAATTTTCTCAATCCAGAGCTAGTCAAAGCCAAATTAAAACAAGCAGTTTGAAAATTTTACACAGTGAATGTAACACATTTAATTGGTAGCAATTTCCATAGAGCATCTGCCAAAGTTAAAACAATATCAGCTTTCATTTCTACTGAATTAAACACATTGCTTTCAATCTGGAAAGACAAACCTTTTCTGCCTTTGTTTGTTGGTTAATTATGTGGAACAACATAAATCACTCGAGCTGTTCTGTTGTATCTGGAATAATCTCTGGATAAGCAGCAGTCTGTAGTCAGTAGAGCTCAGGGTCTGAGATTTGCTCTCAGAGCTATATTAATGCCTAGAGTTAATACTGCAGGTGTGCTTTCTTATTGCTTTTCATTGGATCAAACTGAGGACACGTTTAATCTGATGAAAAGGTTTGGTATTATTCTTGGTCTGTCCCTCCCTGCCCTGACGAGGTATTGAATGGGGACAACCTTGTCATCAAAATGTGGCCACACAGTGATTGAGCAGGGGTGAGGCCAGGCCACACCTCAGCTCAGTTATTTCCTTCAGAGGCAGGTTCCCAGGAGGCTTCTCATAGCTTGAATAGCTTATCGGTACACCCCCGTGCCATTGTCCCCGCTCCATGAAATGGCTGCCTGATCCCCAGGCCAGTGGCAGGGCTGCGCCAGCAGCGTGACAAGAGCTCTGTGGTTCCTGACCACTGCTCTTGGGCGTTGGGAGGCAACGGTGGCCCTTAGGTCACCCTCAGAAGAGGGGGACAGGCCTTGCTTGCTCTTCGTAGCTTTACCACCCACCTGAGAGCTGAATCCTCCCTTAAAGCTGACTGTGTGTTGTCAGTCCCTTGATCACTGCTTGTGTTACTCCACTGTACAGATCAACAGGCGGCTTTGCTCCCAGCATTACCTGAAGTCTTTGAAGGACAGGAGAGAATTCAGCAGTGCGCCAAGGGCATGGGTATCATGCAAGAGCATGTTGCAAACTGTATGGAGACCTCAAAGAAACTGTTGGGCTAACCTCCACAGGAGTGCAGAACTGGAGGGACCTCTCGGGTCACCAGGTCTACTCCCCTGCCAGCACCATCACTGGACCGCATAATCCCTTTTTGTGGAGGCAGGTCTTTTTCTTCCCTGCTGTGGTGATTGTAAGGTTGTTCCAGAACCTGTCAGCTCTAAGAGTTAGAATTTCCATCCTAAAGGCGCTCACATGTGATTTATAGCCATTTATTTTCATCTTTTGGTTAAACAGTTCTTTTTCCTTCCATGTGCTGCCCTGACCTGCAAGCCAGTGTATCCCCAGTCTGTCTTCATCTTTGGAAATGAACAAGTTAGAACGAGAAGTTCTTGTCTTGTTTAGCTTAGGAAAACAAGCTTTTAGTGCATTTAGACCGGCTTGATTGTTAAGAAGGTTTTAATGTATACCGCAACTTTGTTTATCCTGAAGTGGTATCGGTACAGGACTTAAAGCAAACTGCCTGAATGGAAAGGATGGATTGAATGACTGAAATGATGTGTGCTTTTTTCAATTTCTAAGCATACAATAAAGCTCTACCCATACCTACTTCAAGTTACAAACATTTTGTAACATGTTTTGCAGATGCCACTCTGAAAGCTGAGAGAATACATTCATGTTTTGTAGGAAACCAGAAACTACAGCATACAAGCTGTTCCTTCTTTCAAATTACTGCTGGGTTTTCTCAAACAATATATGCCCTTTGAGAACTAATCTCTTGAAGAGATTACTTCCGTGGGGTATCTTTCATTAAATACCAGTTTTTGTTAGCATTTTTCCAAAGGCATGTGGCTCTCAGCATAAGGTGAAGGTGGACGAGCAGACAGCGGAGGGCCCAAGGAATGACTATGATGGAAATTAGCGATGAATTGTAACCATTTCAGGTGTTATTTAGTAAGGAGGCAGCCCACCTTATGTGCCTGTGGGTTGTGTTGGGATTTAGAAGCAGACATAGAACAGGTTAAATATGAGATTATGATTATCTAGTATAAAAGTGCAGTTACAAGAAAAAGTGCTTTAGGGAAAAAGAAGAATATTTAAAAGATTTACTTCTGAGGAAGATGCTGGTTTGTGCTGCTAGAGGAGTGTCGTGGTGACTGCTGAACAGACAAAAACCTCCAAAGAACAGTTTTGAAAAGGTGAAGGCTTAAAGACTACTGTTCAAATGTGCCTGTAGTCAAGGGTCTTTGTACCTGCTGAGTTGTCTTCTAGGCACACGGTGGGTGTTACACTTCTCTCCCAGGTGTGGCTGGAGTATTTGAATACGTCTGTATTGAATCTTTTAAGCTTGAGGCTCTTTTTTAGGATTTTCAGGTAAGACGTCACAAGGCTCATTTTCCCTGTAAGTGCCACTTCCCCACCCCGCGACAGGGCATTGTGATTGTGTTTTCCCATAGATCCTGCCTGTTTTCTCTTGCTCAGTCTGCCCACAAAGACTTCGTGGCAGAGTGACTTCCCTCTGCAGTGCACACAGTAGGGCCATAGTGAAAGGAGTGGTAGGGCAAGTCTAAACCCAGTCCGAACTTGTTTGCAAATAAATGACCCATAGAGTTACAGAAGTGGCAGCAATGCTGGCATCCCTCGGTCAGAACTTTATTAAAAGCATTCCTGAGAAATTAGGAATGTCAGCTTCTTTGGGTCTCAGTACTCGAAGCTAGCACTTTGCATTTTTGCTGCAGTTTTTTTCTTGGTTTTGTCTGGAAATGTATGGCATAGCAGGGTTATAATTTCCCAGACTTTGGAGTTCTGGATTAATAGCATAAGTAAGGCTAAAGAGGAGGAGGGGGTGAGAAGGAATGGAGGAAGTCCAGGGAAGATCTGCCATGCCTAACTGTAAGCACCGTCTGTTCCACTTCTGGTAACTAGGTAGGGCTTCTGAGGAGGAGCCAAGATTTAGCGTTTATGAAATAGATTCAGAAAGAGCTGAAAGGGTGCTTCGGTATCCCCTGACACATAGGTGATAGGTAGGCCAAGAACATGAGCTTATTCACTCTAAGTTCACTATTCTTCGGGCAGTCCCACACAGCACCAATAGGATGGACAAACACCCAACCACCATAATAACAAAAGGCTTTATTAAGCTACAGATGCATGTTTATATTAATCTCGGTGCACACAAAAAGCAGACCTCAGGGCTTTGGTTGCAAGGCAAGATTTTCTGAAAGAAACTGGATAAAAATCTAGGTCATATCGTATCTTGCCAGTTTGTCTCCAAGCCCCTGTATTTTACTATCAAAATACATCAAGCTGACTGCTTCAATTGTGCTGGAGTTTGCTGCGTCTTAACACAGTCTGCTGCGAGGGCACCAACAAATCTAGATCTGGAAAAATGATCTTACTTTCATTTTCCGCCCGTGAGTTAAAAAAGCATCAATGTTGTAATTGAAATAGAGCCCTAGAAAATACCGTGAATTAATTTTTGCTGCATTGATTTTTTTTTTGCCTACAACGAGTGATTGTATGCAGGGAGCATTGTTTCATTTCCTTCTGATTTTATGATGAAGGGCTTTAAAAAGTAGCTGGAATTGTGAGAAGCTCTCTTCCTTCCACATAAAACAGGTAGCACAAAGAGCTTCGGGCTTGAGTGTGTTCGCAATTAACCGATTGCTTGTAAGGAGAAAAGAGCTGGTGGTGTCTGTGCCATCTAGGGGCTGACAGGACATTTAGCCAAGTCCAGCATCAAGCAGTGGCCTGAAATTACTTCTTGAAGAGTGTACGTTGTTCTTCATGCTTAGCTTCACACCAGGAAAGAATGGGGCGGGAGCCTGTCTGGTGTGTGGGCTGTTACTTTTATTTTGCGCTTCCCTCCTGGGTTCCCATTCAATGTTGTAGAGGTCTAGGCAGAACCAGCCAGCACTTCTTGGAGGTTTGCTAGCTGGCTGAAGAGATCGCTGGTTGGAAGAGGACCTACTGTTTCTGTATTGACTGTTAGCTCTCTAATACCCGAGCATGAACACAGTGCAGAATTTGAATCTACACCTGGACATGACAAAACAGGTCAGCAAAGGTCCAGTTCTACAATATATTTGATCCTTGAAAACAGAGAATGTGTCGGCTCAAATATGGAGACTTCCACATCTGTTGGTAGACCTATACTTTTAATTACTGAATTACACTTGTAAATAAGACTTAAATAAAAGAAAATACTCATTTTTTATGTAGTTTGTACAGCTGTGAGCTCTAACAGGAGCAGCTGACTTTATGCACCAGAGGACTATCAATATGTTTTTCAGGGATTATTGACAGCAAAGCCTTTGCATGCAGTTTATAAATCTACATGCAATGTTAGCTTCAAGATTTGGACTCCTGTCCTACAAAATGTTTAAAGGCTGGTTCCTTAAAGCAAGCCCCCCTAAGTCATCATCTAAAATAGAACTAGATTGCTTTAGTTGTATTTTCTTTTCTTTTCCAATATGCATTGACGACACAGGAAAAAAATAAGAAAGAAAGAAAGATAGAAGGATGTGCTTATCCTTTCTGGACTTCTCCTTGCATGAGAGAAGGATTCTTCTGTAGCTGACATGGAAAGGGTCCAGATGTGTCACAGCTGGGGAATGTGCACAGCAACGCACGGGGGTGCGCAGAAGCACTGAGGACAGTGAGGAAGAACGGTGAGGAAGGACGGTGAGCTGTGCTGGGCAGCTGTGCAGGCCAGCCCTGAGGCTCGGGCGTGTGGCCACGTTAACCCTGCAGCCATGAAAAACGACAGACAGGATCCAGTGGAAATTACTCAATTGATGGATTGGTGTAGAGATACCACAGACCGTCAGTAGGGTCAGAGCAATAGTTGGCTTGGAGAACATTGAAAGGGCAAAGTGTAGAAAGAAAGTATAAGAGTTTTGAGATCATCTGGCTTGTTTTATGGAATATCACTCAGTAAAATAACTTGTAACGTTTGCATTCCCAGCTGTTAAATTAACTCAGGCAGAAGGAATAATGAAATTGGAGTAAGTTGTTTCAACTGGTTTAATTATTCCCTGGGTATTAAATTTCCTGATTTTCTTGTCTTTTATGTTGTTTGATACTTAGGCATTAGAGGATTGTTGAAGTCCTCAAAGCTTTTGCTAGTTTGGGAGAAACTCTGCTGCCTGAACTTCCTTGACTTTTGGTTCCAGTTCTGAGAATCACACAAGAAAAACAGAGCCCTTGCATATTCGGTAAAAAAAAAAAGAAAAAAGAAAAAAGTCAACAGTATCACTCTGTTCCTTATAAACCAGGGAATTTTATGCAAGTTTAGAGACAATGTCACAGGCAAAACATGAGCCAACTCCTGAGTTCTCTGTCATGAGACACCATGAGATGTGGCACAAGAACGCTGAGCAAAACGAAGTGATTATCATGTAAATCCAAGCATCTTATGATGCATCACAAGATGACAGACTTCTATGCCACCAGTATACAAGCTTTTTCTTCTAACGTCACATATGCAGACTTAATTATAGCACTGAGGGGCAGAAGAATTGGTCATTAAGAAGGCTTGCTTTGATTCAGTTTTACACTGGTGACCTCAAGAAAGTTCAGCTGAATCGAATGCTTATTGATGGCCCAAAGACCTGCTGTTCTAGTTGCAATGAAAAATCTCGGTGCAGAAAGCTGCGGGTATGGTAACTTGTTTAGCAGGATCCTCTACCCCTTCTTTTGGGTGTGTCTTTTCAGCACACAGAAGGTGGGTGACGAGCAGTCTGCACACCTCCAGCCTTGCTCTGTACAGAGCAGGAGCTGTTCTGCTGTGTTTTCACCATGTTTGTAGGAATATAAACCAGGTTTGTCCATGTTGAGATTTTCTTCATACGTGGACTCAGATGAAGACGATACAAGAAACGGACTTGATCTTAGGAAGTGAGGGCAGCAGACAATGTTGTAGGATAAGCTTCAGCCTTCTGAATGCAGATGAGCTCAGGATAAACATACTGTACTACGTACATGTTTCTGTGGTTGCAAAAATCAAGTATGCACAAACATGAGAAATGGCCTGGCAGCAGAATTTAGCCGCATGGGAAGAGCTGAAAGCATGGGTTGCGGAGATGACATCTGGACTGGAAAGGAGTCATAAACCTGCTAAGAACCGTCAAAGACAGAGGTTTGCTTTTTGCTTGCTTGCTGTGCTGAACAGCAGAAAAAATTCAAATAGGCATGTTTCATCCTACTGCTGGACGTTAAAGAGAAACTTCGTCTTAAAGAAACTGAGGCTTTTTTTGCGGGGGAGTGTGGAGTTTGACTGAGGGAGGCAATCCACGTTTGTAACGTGTTTGCTTGCTGCAGTGCAAAAGTGTTGGGAACCCCGGACTGGATACCTTTTTTGCTGTGCAGTTCTGAGATTGTCGTACTGTTTTATCTTGTAAAAAGGTACTTGCCTCTGCACGTCTAGAAGATTATAGCAGAGGCCCTTCTTAGCCACCTCTTGTAAAGCACATCAGGCTCTTGAAAGTGCGAAATACTGCTTCCAGTAGTCTGCATTACTGAAAATATTAAAGATATGTGTAACTGCTGCATTTATACTCCAAAACTAAGGTAGCACTGGAGTATTACCCGGAAACAGTTCTTCTGCACTAATTGAAAAAATCTTTGTTGTCAATATAGCTAGCTTTCTGTTTTCAATGTGTTTTGTGTAACCTTCCTACGACTTAACAGCATTTGTGGGAAACCTTATTACTACAGCAAATCTGGATGTGTTCAGTAGGATTCTCATAACTTACTCTTTCTGGATTCAGTGGCAGTCTGCACTTCTAACTCTGCTGTACCTGTACATTTCTGCCTTACAACGTACTTTGTAAAGTGGCGTTAAATGCTGAGGCTTGCAACTGAAGAATTCACGTTGACATCCAATGTCATTCTTACTAGAACCCTAAATCTGTTTTTAATGTCACATGTGATGAGCTAAGTAAAATTTTATGTTTTCTTTTGTGAGAGCTTTGCTGGAGATTAGTAGAGGGAGGTTCTTGAAATAGCTACAGATTGAGAGCAGAGCAGAGCTGGAAGAGGCCTCGGGAGGTCTCTCGCCCAGACTCCTGCTCCAAGCAGGGAGTTAGTTCAGGATGCTCTGGGCCTTGCTTCAGTCAAGTTATGAAGGTGTCCAAGAATGGTGATCCTGCAGCCTCTGGGGCCCTGTTCCTGTACTTAATCATGCTCACTGAATATAATTAATACACTTTTCACAATTGGAATATTCCTTGTTGCAACTTGTGACTGTTGCCTCTAGTTTTTTCATCATGTACTTCTGAGAAGAGTAGATCCACCATCTCTATTAAAAAACAGCTATAGCGTGTCCAAAAAGATTTTAGTGTGTGTGTATGTACAATCTATTGAAAGAATTCAAGCCACTTTGGGAAACGATGAACAATATCTGTTGCATCATCCCAGTCTTCATCCATGCCTAAAGGCAGCGTACTTAAAAATCTTAAACACCTTGACTGGAGAGCATAGTGTGTACCACTCGACACGATAGAAAGTAAAATATTACTCTGCCCAGGAAGCTTTTTTTGATCAATACAAATATTCTTATCTATAATCAAGAGGCTAAAACAAAATAATCTGATCATTTCCATGCATCATCTTAATATAGTTGTTCAGTGCAATAGTACAAAGTACTGGATTCCCAAATTTATGTGATTTGAAAATGTTTCTGTTCTTTTTAATAGCCCTTTTAAAGCAATATTTTCTTGTGGCTGCATAAATTAAATGTAAGAGATGATAGGATTTTGATCTAACACAAATTGCTGGTTTTTCTGTTGATCAGAATTAGTTCAGCCAGGTTAAAGAGTAGTGCTAGCTTGTTTCTTCTTGCAGGTACCTTCCATTTGGAAAGAGGGAGGCAAAAGGCACTGCCAGGTGGCCTGCTGTTGGTTTGGCAAGCTTTGGCAGGGGCTGCAGCGGCTGCTAAAAGAACTGGGAACAATTGTGGACCTAAGAGAGCCCTTGAGAAACAGTCAATGGTGACTAAGAAACAGAGGACTACAGCTAGTATGCAGAATAGGATGTCACCAAAGTGTTTGGTTAGTAATAAATGATTAAAGCAAAAATTATTAAAGTTAATGCAAACAGTGTTCTCAGAAATTCTCCATGTGAACATAACTATGTCCTTCCCTTGCTCACAGAGAGTGGAAAGGAACTGCCTGCTGCTAGGAGAGGTACCCAAGTAGGTTGTCCTCAGACAACCGGGGATGGAAGATCTTCTTGCTGAGGGAGTAGAAGGATCTTGGGTTTCCAAAATAAACTTTTAAATTGCAGCAGTGTCTGGAGTGGAGGAGGACTGGTTGCTAGTAGTTCCCCTGAGAGATGAAGTCCAGAATTTCTGCCTTGAGAGGGATGCAGATTCTGTAGGAGCTTGTGCGTTGTTGCTGGCTGCATCTCAGAAGAAGGGAGCTGCTCTTTGCTTCCTGCGCACAGATTACATAGAGTTTAGCTTGAAGACCCTCCTCCCCTCCTGACTCCGTGTGCAGGCCGTGCTGAACCAGAGAGATTCCGCTTGGTCTCCATGGGAAGAGAAAGTTGCTAGGAGTAATTGAAATCCACACGTCTTTCTGCGCACTTCTGGGAACCCCACTTAGGCATCACAGATTGGCTAACAAGTTGTTGTTGTCTTTTCCTGCTATTAATTACTTGAAATTGGTCTGTTCCTTCCTCTCCCACAGTGTATATCATTTCCAGATCTGTGTACAGCTGTTGTAGCACTGCGTGCTCAGAAGTTGTAGCAGTTCATGAAAGGAGCCATTACCAGCAAGTCAGGAGGAAGTATCTAAAAATGGCTGTTACGAAGGTTCTTCAGAACAGAAACATCACACTATTCATCCTGTCCTTTACTTTTTTGTAAAGACAAAACAAAAAGCTTTTTCGTTCAATCTTGGCTTTATTTGGGCAAAACATAAAATGTCTTCTTCTCATCGCCCGTACATGTTTATCCATCCTGTTTGAAACACTTCTGTTTATGGCTGAAAGCAGGCAAACAAAAACATTCACTTGACTGAAGATTAAGTGGATTTTTCTGTGCTGGCAAGTCTTGATTTTGCAAGATTGGTTTTAATTAGGTTACATTTTTCTGTCTCTCTTACTTTATGATTCTTCATGTAATAAGATGAAATTCTATTGTTATTCTTAAAATAATACTGAGTACAATTTGATTCTCTCTCCTTATATGGCAGATGACTGTGTTGAGTTATTGTCTGTGTCGATACCATCTGTGCAACAAACGAAACTCAGAAAAAAACCCAACCACAGGACAAGAGAGTGCTGTGTGAAGACTGGTACATTTCACAATGAAAATATTTTGATGTGGCATTGTACAAAACCACAAAATATCCGCTTTTCCTTCTTCCTTCCTTTCATTCAAGAAAGGCTTGATAGAGAGCCATGAATGACATTCTAGAAGCAGAACTAGGTTCAGAAGATCTTGAGTCATACAGCAGAATCGTCTCTTTGGAGGAAATTACCACTTCTCTTCTTTGTTGTGGCTGAGAAGGCAAAGTTTAACAGTGAGAAAATGGGAAGGAATAAACACTTGAGTAGCTGCTTTCCTTATTTTAGGATTTGACTTAGCTTTCCCATACAGTCATTCCAATTAGATACAGACATAAGGTTATCCTATCAATTCTCATTTTCTCAAAAGCACTTTAATACTATTTTGTTTTGTGCTTGTTATAATGCTGTACTGCAGTGAAACACTCCACTGCAATGCAGATGTAAAGGATTAAACTGGAACTTCTAGTCTCTATTCAGCGTGTTTATATGCTGTTATCTTTTTGTTCAAGTTTTGCAGAGCAGTTGTATTTTGGCCTGATGAGAATGCCAGTGGAGCTGCCTTAAAAATGCTGTCAAAGTAGTCCTCTTATTTGGTTAAATTCTGCGTGTGGTTCGTGATTCTAGTAAATGGCAGTAGGGGAGAGTGTGTTACACATGAAAAAAATCATGGAAGTCTTAAAAAAAATCATAACTGCCTTTTCTTCTGGATGTTTGCTGTATTATGGGAATGAGATCATTTGACATAAGAGATGTGTCCAAAGCAAAGGAAGTGGAGAAACATGCGTTAACGTACTGATGAGAGATAACATGCAGATAATGCTACAGAATCCTGCACTTTAAATGCAGAGAAAATACCTGCAAGAATGCAGATTCCCTAGAGAATATAGCATATTAATTGGCAAGCATTTTAACACAACAAGAAGAAAAAGATAATAGACATACCAAGCAATTGTACATTTCTCTGTATTAGTAACAGTAGTTTTCCCTAACCTATTTGTTATTGCGCCCACAGATTTCCTGGGGATTCCAGTTCAAATGAAGTTTGTGGTTCCTTTGTACATAAGATTTTTTTTTTTCATTTGAGATGTGAAATAGTGATAAATGGGTTAGATAAGGTATGAAGATAAGAGGTAGACTAGAGAGAGCATTAAGTGACTGAACATAAACACAACTGGATTATTACATGACTAATGGGTTTATTGAGCCCTACCAGTCAGAGCAATATATTGGAGAAAATGGTAGCCCTAAGTCATTCATCAATGGATAAATCTTGCAACCATACGAAAAAAGGACAACCTGTATGAGACCTAAGGTGCAACATAGCTGTTTGTTACTAAATCTAGGAGGTAGTTCTTGATGCACTTTATTTTGTTCTACAAGCATCCTTTTGAAATCTGTGTTTCTTCCAACTTTGAAAGCATGGTTGAAACAAGACCTTACAATAGCCAGTGGAAAATCTAGCATTGCATGCAAATGAGGCTGTAATTTCGAAAGCGCTTCTCTAAAAGTCAACACGAAGGAGATTTATAGCCTTGCTGGAGAAGCACACAGAAAGAAGCTTCTCTGTGTGTTTACCCAGTGCAGCCATCCCACTGGCAGGTTGCAAAATGCACCTCTTGGCTTCAGTTCAAGCTGTGATTCATTTTAACGCCAGTGGTGCTAGTTACGTATCACATGTAACAAACAGAAAGCTGTTACGCTGATGTAAACTCTGATTAAGTGAAATCTTTTATCTCTGGAGAAAGAATGTGTGCTGTGGACTCGGAACAGCATGCGACGTTCCTGACTCTAACAGCACCTCGCTCTGAAATACGCTGGCGCTGACCTTGACTACTCACAGTCACAGCAAAATAGCGTAATGGCAGATTGATCCACTGACAGCTTTTAAAGACTGTATATTCTTATTTTTAACAGATTTATCTCAGACTAAAGCCTCTACAGATCAAGAATGTTGATTCTTCTGGCTTTCATTATTGTGTTTCACATAACCTCAGCAGCACTGCTTTTCATCTCAACTATTGACAATGTAAGTCTCATTTGCTCTCTTTTTCTCTCCAACACACAGGTGTTTCTTTGCTTTGTAAAAATGAAGTTACTCTTCTCCAGTTGTCTTCAACTTGCTTATTGAAGGCACCTGACTTTGTTAGGCACGCTGGTCTCCTTATACCTTTTTGTAACAAAAATGCCTTGAATACACATGTTGCTGGTACACGTGGGTAAGACTATACAAGAACATGCCATACATGTTATAAGCCCCTGTTAACGCAGATCATCTTCTCCCCTGTGAGGTACTTGGCCAGGGAGCATATTTACAAATACTACCGTGCTTGCAGGGTGGAGCTATGGGACTTGGTCCAGCTAGGTAGGGGGGAAAGGGGGGGACAGAATCTATCATCCTTTTGTGTCAAGTGCATGAAGTCAAACAGGTCATCATTAATGCATGGGGATAATTTCAGTCAGGTATGCTTTGCCTCGGAAGTGGTCGTCCAAGATTCACAATTAAATCATTAAAGATACACCGTGAATGTATGTTTCCATTCAGTTGAAGCAGTTTCAGCACAAAGTTTTAGAATAATGTATGTTGCATTCTTTTGAAATTTCCTTTTTATTTTTTGTGACCAGAAAGAATTTACCTTCCAATATTTACATCTAGCTCTTAACTGAATTTTCCTCTTTCCAAAACAGCCCGCTATTCTGACTCATACTATTAACTGTGCACTGTAGTTTTTCTTTCCCTAAGAGGTTTGGTGTATGTACAGACTTTTAGGATTAAAAAAAATTGCCTGCTGAAAATACCTTACTGTACTCAGTGAAGCTGGTTTAAATTCCATAGTGTTTTCTAAGACCACACTCCCAAGGGAAATGATGTGTTACCCACAAGTTTTTATTGCAAAATTATACAAACTCAGATGTTCTATCTTTCAGTCAGCTGGTTGATTTATTCCATTGAAGTAGGTCATTAATGGAGCACCAAAGCAGGTCGTCTTACCCTGTTCCTCTGAATATTTAGAAAGTGAGGACAGTAGGCAAAGCAACTTATTCTTTGTTCAGATCTGCTACATACAAATCAAATTAGGGAAATAAACGCCCATGCACTCTGCTTTGTGTCACTAGCTACTCGTAAACAATTACAAACTTAAACTGTGTAACCACCTTCTATTAATCATTTTCAGAGGTGTTTTATAGTCATGAAAATAACTCTGAAAGGATTATATAATGCTCAGAGCTGAAAAATAATATATTGAACTTGGACGATAAATCCAAATGAATGGCATCCAGAGAAAGTAATGCTTTTTCTTAAAACAGTGTTACTATTACACACATGCCTGCTGTCATAATACATTATAGTTTTTATTGTTGTATTGTTTGCAAAGCTGCACAGTAAGCTGTGAGGCTTCTGGAATGTCTGTTTAAGCAGCAGATGCTACCAGGAGTCATATTTAAACAGTCATATTTTTCCAACTCTAGTCAAAACAAAGGCCTGGGTAGCTATCGGAACAGGAATGGGTTTCCTGAGGAAATGCCACTTGTGTGGAGTGCTTGCAGCATTTCCCAGGCTACCGTAAAAATCTGTTCAGTCACCGTAGTACCAGTTTGCAATAAATGTTAAAACATCAAAATAGAAATACCACAGGAGGATCTCGGTTTGTGACGAGCCATTTCCAGTCAGGTGGCATAGTGTACATACTGCATTTGCACATTGACAGCACAACTACATTGAGATTAATTCAACTCAGTGTCAGTGAACCAGAAAACGTATAAATGGCTTCTGTTTCATAGATGTATCCCCTGCTATTTCCTGCAAATTAAAAAATGCTGTGCCTTTAAAGAGTTGTGCATCCTAAACAGGGTCTGGAGAACAAAACATATTTTGTCTAGGCATCTTAAGGAGTGAGCAATCACTGGCTGTCCAAAATTTGTGAACAAACAGTGGAAAATCCCTTGTGCTCTGGGATTTTTAAGATTGTCATCTGTTCCCTTTTCTGCTTTACACAGGTCTAAACTGAAAATGACATAATGAATAATGATGTACCCTTCATTCCAAAATGCCATTAGATCTCAAATGTAGTTTGAAGAGTTAAGTATCAAAAATGAAAAGAAATTTATTCCAGCTGATGTATCTGATCGGGAGACGCTCAGACAAGTAAGGAGTTTTGTGGGTTTGGGTTTTTTTCCCTGTAAGAGCCCTTTACTTTTATTTTACAGGCCTGGTGGGTAGGAGATAATTTTTCTACAGATGTCTGGAGAATGTGTGAAAGGAATACCAGCGTCTGTATGGCGATTACTGATCGATTCAGAGGTGGGTGTCTCTCCGTGCCTATGTCTCAGTTGCTTCAGCAGGAGATCTGGTGAAATCACTATGAAATTTGCAGGGGCAATAATGTATTTATTTAAACTACTGAGGTCTTCTAAAAGCTTCAACACTGGTTTTCTATTTTGGAAAGGCAAACTGTTCCAACAGTTTCTGTAAGAGGAAAACAGAGGGAACTGCTTGTCAGGTGCACTTGAAAGCCCAAGTGTTTGTGTTGAGTAAACACAAACAACTAACAATGAGTACTAAAGATTTCTTAAAAAATTAGATCAGGTAAAAACAGTGAAGTTACTGAAAGTGGGACTGAAGTGATAGCATCTACCTCAGAATTGAACTTTAACTTTCAAAGAAGAACCTAAAAATACTGGCTGTGCACAGGAATGGTGGAAAAGTGGAAGAAAGTCGGAACACAAGCTGAAGTTTTAACAAAGACGACTTAATATACAGCACAGCCTAACATCCTGCTTTACAAAAAATAAAAAAAATCTCAATTGTTACATTTACTTTATTTCTACATTTTCAATCTTTGTGTATTTTAAAGAGGTGGATGATTTGAAGAGCCATGTGCCCATGAAGTAACTTTGCTTTCCAAGCATCAGGTTGGTTTAGAGCGTATCTGCGCCGCAGTGCGGTGATCCGTTACGCGCAGGCGTATCTAAGCTAACACGAATTTAACAAATTGGCATTTGATGTCTGTATTACTATGCATTCATTGAAATTAGGTACCCAAACTAGCTAGATGATGAGTAGCTCAGGTACGTCTGCTGTTCACGGCCCTACTAACTGCAGCGTAGCTATGCCAGAGGAGAGGGGCTGCAAGGAGCTTCTCCGGGTAGCTTAGCTTGGCCATGGCATTGCAGCGAAGTGACACAAAGCAGCTACATGTAGTTACAAAGTTATGGGCTACGTTAGCTCCTAGTTAGGGGGAAGTAACTGACAGGATGCCAAACCTGAATCGAAGGAATCCTCTGTGCCAAGTCTGGATATCCTGTCTGGTTACATCTTATCAGACAGAGCTGTCTCCAGGTCTGGTGAGAGACTCGGGTCAGGTTTGTAAGCCATTTGGGACACCTGGCAGTTTCCCGGTGCTTTTAGAATGTAGATGGTAGCAAAGGATGTGGTGTGGGAGAAACAGTCCCCTCTGTATTTTCACTTAGTTTTATGAAAAGCTTTTAAAAGTCCTTATACCACTGGCTCTATTAATACGAAGGAAGCGGAGAAGAGCCACCCTGGGTGATGCATGCACCACTGGCTTGCTGTATCTGCTGAGCTCCTGCCTACAGGACATAGCTCTGCCCCTCTGCTCACCGCAGAAGCCGGCAAAGAGAGAAACTGTATTTTTAATCAAGGCTGCTTTTGTTTTTGCAGAGTATCAATCAATTCAGGCTGTTCAGGCCACCATGATCCTATCTACTATTTTCTGTTGTGTGTCATTTCTGGTTTTCATTCTCCAACTCTTCCGTCTAAAGCAAGGAGAAAGATTTGTGCTAACCTCTATTATCCAGCTGCTGTCATGTGAGTGATTTTTCAACATTTTTGACCTTAGTAATGTTTACATGAAAGTAGGAAAGGGAAGGGGAAAAAGGTTTCAAAAAGAATGAGCTGCATGAGAAATTTGTAGGGCTCTTGAGGTCACAGCTTATCCTTCATATTTGTTTAAACAGTGAACTGCTCCATTCTGTACTATTTAGGCAGTTAAAACATGGATGATAGCACTGCTCAGAATAAAGTCATTTGAATTTTGAAGGGAATAAATCTGAGATTCTGAACTGCTTGTTCAAATTAAATAACTCTGTGATTGTTACAAGCAGGTACTTCCTTAATTTTTGTTAGTCTTTAAAACTATCCAGATGTTTAGAATCATTTTGTGCTCATTGCAAATGCCATAAATACACAACAGCACTTGAAATTTAATCCATGCCAAAGAAACTGAAAACGTGTCCTGAAATGCTCCGACTTTAGTTTGAGGATGGAAAATGATTGTCTGCAAAAAAAGGACATTGCTGGAAGAAGCTGACAGAAGGGAGACAGTGAATAGTTGTTATGCATATTGACAATATTTTAAGATGCTAAACTTTACTGTTTTCTTCGTCCTTCAGGTCTGTGTGTTATGATTGCAGCTTCCATTTATACAGATAGGCACGAAGAACTACACAAGAGCATTGAATATAGCATTGAAGTTTCTGAAGGCCAATATGGCTATTCCTTCGTCTTAGCCTGGATCGCGTTTGCCTTTACTCTGATCAGTGGTGTTATGTACCTAGTATTAAGGAAGCGTAAATAAATGTCAGCAGCTAGTTATTTCTGTCACTACAGTACAAAACCAAATTCCAGTAACCATTTTGTATATAATCATTTACATGGTTTTGTAGTAAAGGTATTGTTTCTCTAAAAATGTACTGTGTTCTTGATACGAAACGGAATAAAAAAACCCGGCAGGTTTAATGGAATGCCTGGCACCTACAGGTCAGGGGGCTGAGCAGGACAGAGCCAAGTTGTTTCTTTTACATTTTTCAGCATCATAAATGGTTTTCCCTTTACTAGATGCTAACAGTTTCTTCCTGGCCTCTAGTAGATTGCAAACAAAGCCTGTGCAAATTAATTTGTAGGCAATATGCTGACTATATTCCTGGTCCAGATGTATCCCTTTGGGATGGGTTAAATGTAGGGGGAATAAAAAATGAGGCCCAGATCACAGTGAAAAGCAAACAATTATAAAAGCCCAAAGCTGTACTCGGTGCGTCTGTTCTGGCAGAGGACTAGTGTTCGGCTATTTATAATGTGCAGTAAGTGTCATCGGGCTTTTATTAAAACCACTTGCTTTGCAAAAGTAAACAACTCCTTTTGTACTGCAGCAAATGATTCTCTTGATTCTCTTTCACATTTAAGTTCAGCATACAGAGCCTTTGGCGGGAGAATTTACCAGCAAATTCACCGCACAACATGGGACTGGAACAGTCTGGGCAGTCAGAAATCCCCCACTCAAGTCCTGTATCCCTTTAGTTTTGCATTGTGTGTAGCCTTTCTGGAAGGAAGAAAAGGGAAACAAAAAGCATTACCTTGCCTACATCTGCAAATTTCTAAGAAAATTAGTGATCAAGCAATGACAAATTTAGGTTTTTACAGCCAAATCCAACAGGTTTATTACACTGGGCTTTTATTATATAGCAATTTCATGGCTAGTATATCATCTGCAAAAGCATTCCCTGAGTCTGCCCATTAGGAAATCGGCCTTTAAAAAATTAATTCTAAATTCCTATGTGGATTTTACTTGAACTAAACACTCCTACTAAATAAATCAGACTGCAGTTACTATGCTTATGAATTCCAGGGTAGTTTTTCAAGATAAAATGACTTGGTGATTTTTATTTTTCAATAATTTCAATAATTTTGTGAGATAAATCTGTAGTGCTTACCAGGCTTAACTGCTCATCAGCGTAATACTGGCTTTGGCTGGTGGTGATTTTGGATTGGGGAGATCAGTGTGGAGAATGAATGAAGTGCCTTTTTCTGGTTAGTTACAGCTTTGATGCTTAAATACAGATTTGACTTTGTAAAAGCACTAGTGACTTATTTATTTCAGTATATTCACTACAGCTGGCCCAATACACAGGCAATAAAAAAGTAATTAGGTTTTGAATGAGGTTTTACACTTAATGTAGAACAAATTCATTATTACAAAGTAGTGTAGCTCTACTAAAGTCGATACTTACTGCATTATACATCAGCTGATGGTCTGACCCATTCCTTCAGATAATTCGTCCTTGATTTGTCACAAAGTAAAAGTTCAGGTGCATAACTGTATAGGAACTGTCTCCAACATGAGTAATAGGTCATGGAGTTCCATCTCCATTCCTGGAACATCGTAAAATGCTTTGGCATGTACTACTTGTCTTTCGGGAGCAAAGAAAGCCCAACAAGACTGTTAAGAAATTAGAGAAGTAAGCAGGACAATGCATTAAAATTAATAATAATGGTAAAAAACCCAGATCAATCTGAGCAAAATGCATTCTTAGCAGTCTAGGATGATGCTAGTATTTTGTCATTTTCTTTCTCTTAGTGGGAATGCTCTGAATTTCAAGAATTATTACCCTACTTTTTAAAATGTTTCTGCAGTTTGCTGAATACATTTCAGATTTAAAACCTGAATTTTGCTAACAAGCAGAATTTGTCTTAAATAAGCAGATGCAGGTTTAAGGTTGAAAGTAGCTAGACTATTAGCTAGGCATTTTGCTAGTTTTATTCAAACATGAAATAGCAAGGGAAATTCTTAAGCAAATACGGACTAAAACTATCTTACATCTAGAAGACAGTCCTGTAAAATATTAAGTTAAGCTGTTATGCCACTGACTTGAAGAGACGCTTCTTCAGTTTCTTGTCTTGATGAGGCTCGGGTCATTTATAGAGCAAATTATTTAAAATAAAGATGTATATATACATGAACACACAGCTTAATTCCACAGTAAAAGCTCTGTCCCTTTAATTAAAAGTGAAAAGCATGCACACCATGGTGTACAAACAGCAGCGTACGCATGATACCACATAAAGCAGAACAGACGGGAATGTGCTGCATACCAAGAAAACAAATGCTGAAACATTTTGAACTAGTTTTAACAGGAAAAATATATTTTGGATATTCTTTCTACCTGATATGCCTTTAATATATCTTTTCCTATGCTCTATATATTCTGAAACTGTACATGAAAATAAAACAAATTCTTGTACTGTAATAGCAAGCTCGATACATTTTGCAATCTGACGTTGTCTTTAAGCTTGGGATATATTTACACAATGTTGGATGAGAAATAGTTGAGTATTTGTGTGAACAGGTAAAATTAAATTCTTCCTGCCTGTAGTAGAACCACAAGCTGGTAATTTTTGTCCTTTGTTGTTGAAGACCTCCCAGGGTAAGCAGAGCAAATATTAGTGTATTGAACATTTAAGTGTATGGTGACAAAAGAGTAACTACTGAGTAATGCAAAATCCACAGATGCTCTGATAAGTAGTTTGCTTATAAGGGTTTTTCTTTATCGTTTGCAGCAACAGCTGTGTATTTAAGATTAGGTGGAGTGCCTTTACCATGTGAGTAAATAATGTTACAAACAGGCCAGTGACTTCTATATCTGCTGCGGTCCAAGCTTCAGGTTTGCAGTGAGATGATAACGCAGATGGATTTGTACAGATTGATCTGAAAAAAAAACCAACTCCCCAGAAACAATTTCGCAAGCCCCGTAGAACTTCTGCCTTCTAATCATAGTGAACAAAAGGAAAAAGTCCAAACTATTAAATTATTCACTAACAGCTGTGAACCTACCTTGCCATTTTTTACCCAGCAAGCAACAAACTGAAAAGAAGTACAGGAAACAATCTTGGAAAAGAAATCTAGAATATTTATGTGAATGTCTTTTTTCTTTTTAAAAAAATAGGTATTTTTTTAATTTATTCCATCCAGGACAAGAAAAAATGAAGTTCTGCACTACTTTGCTACAAGATACCTTTTTAAAAAAATGCATTGTAGGCGATAGGAACTGTGCTGCTTAGGCATGAACTATCTAATTACCCCAGCTACATCAACCATTCATTTTACGTGTTTTTTAATGGCTCCAAAATAACGTAGGGACTACAGCAGTATTATCTTATCTTCAGCATTGTGGAAGCTTGTGCCATTTAGCTAAACAGACAAAACAAAAGAATCCTTCCTATAGTTTCTAAAAAGAGGAGTAAGATGAGCCACTACCTTTCCAAACACTAAAGAGAGCTAAGATCCCTAAAATTCACGGTTCATCAATGCCGCTGAAATAAAGAAAATAACGAAGCTGAAATGTTATTATATTTTCCATTTCTTTCATATGTGCAATAATACCCTCTGAAGTAATAAGATGAAAGAAAGTGAAATGTGGAAGTACATTAGTTCTAAAAACAAAACTTCATTTTCAAAGCTGTAGAAGCCTAGAAGCTTACAGAATTAACGGAATAAAGTTCGTAACAGACTGTATCAAGTTGGAAACATAAGGAAATGAATACCGTCTGCTGTACAAATAATGCTTTGACTCGGAACTCACTGCAAATAACAATATAGTACTTCATAGCGGAACAACACTAGACCACTTGTTAAGGTAGTATGGGTCTCCTAAAGAGTTTTTTAAGGAGTTATGGATTGTACATCACAAAATGGTCGGTAATGTGCATGTATATCTTTTCATTGAATGACAAAGTAGTACTTCTTTGGGATGCTAAGCTGTGATAAACAGCAAGTCATTGAAAGTGGCAAAGCCCTTATTTTGCCTGTTTTTTTCCAATGTGATGCAGAATTGTTACTAAGGTTTTCACAGAACAGATAGAAGTGATAACTGTGGAAGGAAGCACACTTTGGATCAGTTTCTGTAAAGGTCCGTGACAGTGCAATCCCCCTCAGATTTTGCACATAAGCCACTTTTAGGAAGGTCTTTGAATTCTTCAGCAAGCTCTGGACAGAGAGGGATCCTTGGCAGTAGAGGAAGATGTGGAAATTGCTTGAAAGTCTAGGCACCAAGACAAAAACAGCTGTTACTTAAACAACAAACATAACAAATAAGCCAGTTACACTGCTGCTATTCATACTAACTTAGCTTCATGGGATTATATAAACTTCTGAATTGTTACTGTCTCTATAGTTTCCAAACTAACAGAAGCGTCACAGATTAACTGATGTTCATGTATTAATATTTGGCACGTTGCTGATATTTGGTTCCAGTAAGATTTTCCCTGAAGTAGAAAATACTCCTTACCCATTAGTAATAACAACTTAGAACAACAACTTGTGTGCTATCCAAAGGAGTGCTGAAGAGGTTACCATTACATCTTCAGGGATATTTGTTTACTTTGGATCATTACTGCACTAACTGAATTTCTAGATGTGGGGGGTTTTTTTTGTGTTGGTTTTCTTTTTTTTCTCCCTGTAACGAATTTAGCCAAAAAGCCACAAACCTGTGCATGTACTTAATTGCTTAGTTTTAAAACGGGTGTATATTGCACGGATGAGTAAAATTCCAGGTGCCTTCATGAAATTCAATTACTATAATAAATTTCAACAGATATGAAGCAATTCTGATGATATCCGAACTGTATCATGTGGTGCAGATTTTGATCTATGTTGCTGCTGCTATTTGGAGAAGAAAGCTCATGTTCTATTTCTCTTCAAAGAAACACAAAAAAGCGAAACTGTATTTCTAAAAAAGGTAGTTGTGTTGCTGTCATAAATGCTAAAGTTCAGAAAACTTCATTTAAACCAAATACGCACACACTGCTACAAAGGAAAAGGTAGGAATATAACACCTGTGCACTGCTTCACACACTCGACCTTCTTAATATATTATCAGCAATGAATAAAAAAGGCGCCATGTTCTCTTTTTCTTTTTATATTAGATATTTTTATTTACTTTTTAGTAAAATATTTTCAGCAGAAAAAGCTCACTTATGCTTAAAGTAACTGTACAGAAGAATTTAAACTGTTTAGGAACCTAAATGCTCATAGGGTAAAAGTTTAAATCTTGTTAGCAAATAATGGTTTCACACATTTTTAGGCATGACAAATTTGGAGGGGGAGGGAGGGAAAGGAAAACGCAAAGTAGAGGAAAAAGAAGATAAAAGGAGGAAGGACGACTGGAACAAGTTTTGGGGTCGGGTTTTTTATGTGTTTGTTTCTAATGACGGTATGTCCTGGCACGACTTGTTTGCGTACTTCTATAGAAAACGTTTTGCTGTTCCAATACCGTTGCAATGGAGCCTCCTCGTGGTGAAAGAGAAGCCTGCTCCTTCAAAGCCAACTGTTTAAACACCGCTCCTTTTCCATTTGAAAAGGTCTTTAAAAAGTCTAACTTTCCATCAAGTTCTAAACCATCCTGCAATATGAAAATCCACAATTTAAAAATTAATAGAGTACCTCATCTGCTGTTTCTTCTCTCAGCTTCAGGAACCCTTAAATGAGGCTCACTGGCTTTGAATTCTGTTTGTTTGCTAAGTATTTCTGAACTTTTTCTCTTCTGCCTGTAAACAAGATGCAAGCTTTAAGTATTGTTTTTCTACCTATCAAAAGACAGCTTTGTTAAAATCTTTACTTCATATATGAATGATTTTTCTCTGCATGCTGAGGGTTTTTTCCCTATTGTGAGACTTGTCAATGTCAGGCTAGGACTCTTATCTTTACAAAACAATTCACTAAGTGACGATTTCTTGAAACTGGAAGATTGTTTCAGTTTAGTCCAACTATATTATCATTAAGTGAAACTGGAACAGAATGAGTATATCTTGAATCCTTGTAACCACTGACTTTCATCTTTCAATCATACAGACACTAGAAGGACCATATAGATACTAGAAGGATAATTCATCTCACACAGGGTTAGCAGCAAATTTTTTCCACTGACCAAAGAGCTTTCAAATTTCTCTCAAAGCTATATACCTGTTATCGAAAGTGGGAAGCCAACTGAATGGCACAATACCAATGGGGCAGTTTACAAAAATGATAATTAATTTCAAGTAATACAGTAGTTATCAAATGGATTTCGTAACACATTCATTCAAATCAATTTTGATGTCACTGGACTTAAGAATTGTTCTAATAAGAAATGTGACCAGTAGTAATTACAAAGATTAAGATTAGCACAAAACACAAAACCACCAAACACTACACCTAGATTCACCAGAAGTATTTATTTCATACGCGTTCGTTGCAAGAATAAGAGAATCTACCTAAGTACCTGCAAACAGTGTACAGAAGGATGCCGAATCTTCTCTTTTTCCTTGCATTTAGGTACAATTTAGATTACAGGACCAAAGTAGTAATTAAAAATTTTTATATGTATGAGCGCACAACAGAAGTTCTTCATATATACTTGCAAAGAAGGGTAGTTACAGAGATTGCAAATATTTCCTCTTCATCCTAAAGCCATTCTTAATCTGTGTAACTATTAGGGGTGTAGATATCACAACCCACACATCCGCTATTCCTTAAAACGGCTTAGGATCCCCCCACCCTGGTTTGCACATGTCCTTCAAGTGTTTTCCAATTCGGATTGATCAGCAAAAACTCACTGTAAATGTAGTAAAAACCATATGACATATCAAGGGAATTCTTATAATTAAGACTTCATCATTACTAATTTGTTTCTTTAAATTGCCCCTGACAAAAATTAAAATGCATAATCATCTTTGAGAAGGAAAGCTCACAGACAGAATTTCTAAATTACGCCATCTCCAAAGGTAAAACAAACAAACCAAAGGCAAATAGGGACACACTGTTATTTATGTGAAGCTCATTAAGCAAAAATCAAATTTAAAACTTGTTTGACATACATGACAAAGACTGTGGTTTTACATTAGTCACAAGTCCACCTAATAATATATGGCTTTGTAATATTTTAACGTTCCTTTTTCAGAGCATAATCTAACTTTATCCTTTTGCAGCAGTCAGTGTAAGAAAACTCAATGCCAGACTATACAGAAAGCAAAGGTGATATTTTATTTATCTTCCTGCAAAAGGTGACTCTGCCCACTTGGACTCACATAAACACAAACACCGAGATATGAATCCAAACAGTCCAGTCAGGATTACTTGTGCGCAACAACAGGGGACAAGGGAACAACAGCAATCACATCCTCAGCGTATCTTCTGGATTCCTTTTGCTGCTAACAGTGAACTGGTCTTTTATACCCTTTTAAAAATGGAAAGTTAATGTCACCTTTTGCTTCTGTATCTTATGTCACTCTGTGAGTCATCAACAAAAATGCCGAGTGAGATACTGTCTCCTCTTTTCTTTTTCTAGGTTTCCTATGGCACTACTTGTCTTCCTGTCATTTTATCTTATGGCTTCAGTTTGTTCTTTGTCTTCTTGCTATCTGGTCACTGAACGAAATTGCACACATACATGTATACACAGAGGTTGTGGTCCATGAAATGCTAAGCTCTGCTAACAACCCATGCTATTTTTTGACCCTTTCTTTCTTTCTTTCTCTTGGTCTTTCAACTGGTACTTCTGCACAAACAGATTTCCATTCATGTTTCTTTCATGCCAATCTTAATACTTCTATAAAATACTTCTATAAACTTCTATAATCTGATTCTCCCAAACTCTAGAATCCCATCTCTTATCTCAGCATGAACCTCTGAGGAGCTAAGAAAGCAATGGCTCTTTTTAATATGAGTAAGACACATCTGGTCAGTTCCTATCATTCTGAGAACAAGTCTCCACTTAGCTGGATGAAGAACAGGAGTCCCTTTTGTTTGTATCAACACTGTCCTTTACAAGCACGTAGTGTGACTAGCTTTATTACCAAGCAGTTAACAAGACCGTTCAGTGTGACAGCTTGTTTTAGTAAGTGTAAGTTGGTAACTTTTCCTTGTAGGAGTAGGGGTTGTGACAACAGACAGAATTTGTAGTCAGTAAACATACGTCCCTTATGAGAAGACAAATTCTTTAAATACTGCCTTTTAAACACTTCATCTCTGCTGCTTCTGTTCTCCTGCTCCAGTATGGGGTCTTCCCATGGGAAACAGTCCTTCACAAACTGCTCCAACATGGATCCTCTCCATGTACAATCCATGAGAAGCATATTGCTCCAGCATGGGTCGCCCACGGGCCACAGGTCCTGCCACAAAACCTGCTCCTGCATGGGCACCTCTCCATAGGCTCCTGTTAGGAGCCGCTCCAAGACTCTCCATGAGGTGCAGCTTCCTTCAGGGCATGTATACCAGCTCCAGGGTGGGGTCCTCCTTAGACTGCAGTGTGGATATCTGCTTTGATGCGGTCCTCCATGGGCTGCAGGGGGACAACCTGCTTCACCATGGTTGTCTTCACAGGCTGCAGGGGAATCTCTGCTCTGGCTCCTGGAGCACCTCCTCCCCCTCCTTCTTCACTGACCTCGGTGTCTGCCAGGTCTGCAACCTGCTGTAAGCGTTTTTTAGCCTTTCTCAAATATTTTATCACAGAGGTGCCACCAGCATTACTGATTGGCTCAGCTTTTGCCAGCGGAAGGTCCATTTTGGAGCTTGCTAGAAATGGCTCTGTCCAACATGATCCAACTGACCCATCTGATCCAATTCCAAATCTGTTCTCAGAGAAGCCACTCCCCACTACCAAAACTTTCACAGGTAAACCCGATACAGAAATGGATATAGTTTGATGATTACACAGAATTATCTCATCCTTAAAGTTACCTACATTAAGTTACACATCAGACATTAAGTTTAGGGAGATGGTGAAAAGTAAATGAAAATATTTTTCTCTTTTACCTTTGCTACAATCGTGGTTTTCTTCTTCTGATAGATCAATCACTGCGTTTTCTTTCCTTCATTTCACTCTGATAAAACAATATAGAATTTCACTGGAAGGCTTCTCTGTTGTCAAGTATCGCCAAGACTATTTAACAATTAGCAGAATGGAACACTACCTGTTAGCTTAGACCTCTTACAACAAAAGAAAATTATTGTAAAAATGCAAAGTTATAGAGCCAGTCATAGCATATATCCAGAAATTTAAGCCAGTAGAAGTATTGCTTGATTGTTCACAACAAACTATTTAAAACATCATCTAATTGTTTGAGGACACTTTCCTGTACAATCAGATGTAGTACCAGATACACTAATAATAATTTTTTATTTTTATATTCTTACAGGAAATAGCTACTCAATTGATCAGCTCAATGAACCATTACACACCATGGTTTTGTAGCAGTTTTTACACAAATTTACACCAACGAAGTTTTGTCTACTCTCCCCTCCCATTGAAAAAACCCCACAGTTAACTTCTTCCCATAGACTCAGCTGCTGTCACCAATATAATTGAACTGGTTAAATACACTGGGAAGGAAGAGGTTATGAAAAACACTTCAGTCCCAACATGATCTCTAGATTTCTCTGAGGATGTACAGATTACCATGGTAAAAGACGTGCTCCTCAGGACTTGGATTTTTGCAATTATCTATGATTATTTTCCCCAAACAATCAAAAAATTTCAGAGATGGACTACCCAGAATCAAAACTCCTCAAAAAGCATTCTGAACACATACTAACACAAATGTGTCCTTTCAAATGGGAAAGCATTAGCTTGCTTTTGTTTAAGGGATTAAAAAGCAAGCTTGACTAAGCTGTCAATGCTGGGAGAGACAGACATTTTTCTTTAAACTTTTCTTTAAATATTCACCTTGTATCAAAAATGAAGAACAAAGCTGAGTAAGTGCTTACAAAATGAACATAGTTCAAGATTGACCAATATCTCTTCCCCTTTGATTTGCTCAATTTTCTGTGCCCTGCAACCTAACTGTTTCTGTGCCTTCCATGCAATACAGTCATCCAGGAGACAAGGTCCCCATTTCCAAGGGAAAAGTAGCATGACATTTCATCATCACTTTTCACTTCATTCTTTTCCCTGTAAGTTTACCTTTAAGAAGGTGATAGAACAATAATAAAAGCAAGAGGTATGACGGCCCACATACCTACATTCTGTGTTCATACATTTTACCCAAAACTATGCACCTATAATAGTAACTCAAATGCCAGGATATTGAAGCAGTCTATGTACAGTCAATGTCAATTGGCTTTACTTGAAGAAAACATGAAAAATATCCTTAATTTATTTTTTTACCTGAACTGTTGTTGATATTTCTGCTTGTGTAGACATTTGGTTATTTGGAATAGCTGTAACACAATTTTCACAGAAGTTTAAAATACGTAAATGTGTTTTATCTAAAAGTCTTAATTTACACTGTGACAAGAATATTTTTTAATCCTTGTCAGAGCAGCAGAATATTAGCAATCTCCCCTCCCAAAACACACGGGACAATAATCTTATGGAAATGACAGACTCGCCAAGAATGCTCAGTATTGCCTCTGTCGAAGAAGCAACTATCTGGCAAGTCAACTCAGCTGGCCCAGAATTGTCTTAGAGGTTTCTAACTATCAAAGACATCTCTGTAAGGAAGCAGTGTGTCAAAGTGTGCATTCTGAGACGCTATTCAAGATTTTGTGGTCTAGTGTTTCCCTATATTTTTTTTCCCCAGTGAATTAGTCCAATTACAATGAAGAAAATACATGGGTAGAGAGGACGAAGAGCCGATTGTGTGTTACTTTTTGATTAAAGGGTGATACTTGTTTCCTTTAAGCAGCAACTGCTATCAGAATGAGCTGCTCAGAATGCTCACTTTGTCACTACATTATTTATATGACAGAGTCAAGCTTGGTAAAAAAATGTAGTGTTTCTACTGTTTTAAAATATCGACTAAGTTACAATAATTTGATTTTTAGAAAATTAAATTAATCCTCTCCTCTTTCTATGCTATTTCCTGAAAAGAACGTTGTAATAATAAAACAGTGGGTTGGATGTATAAAAGTTTTCATTAGTGCACCTCATACTAGGCTTTTAATTGGTTTCATTTAAACATTTTAAAAATAATGCAAGTCTACGAATAAACATCTTGATAAAGTGAAAGCACGCTAACGTATCAATTAAAAAACCACACACAAAAACCTGGCACATCTGTAAGCATTTCAGAATCACAACTGGATTTTAATGACATTTTAAAAAAGAAAAAACATGAGTAGTAGTTTGCAATATTCTAGATGTACTTTGTATATTCTGTAGTAAATGCATTAGCATGCATGGATTCGATGTTAAATTTCAATACCTGAATTATTTGCAGTTGCTGAATTTTGGTTTTCCACAGAGACCAGTATGACTTCATCAGAACTGATAAAAAATAGATAAAACTTGTTGGAGATATACAAGAATTAATTCTTTAAATAAAAAAGCATTAAAATAGCTACACAAATATATCAACCATTGAAAGTTGAACTCATTGATTAAGACATAATTAAAATAAAAAAATAATGGCACAGTAAATAAACTTTAATAAACCTCTTAATAAATTATGGCACTGAGAAAAAATTTTAAATCCACTCAATTTACTAACTTGTGCATTGCTGCATTTTACTAGCAGTGGAAGATGGTATGCATCAGGAACATTCATATTCTAGACATCTTTTATAGAAATAAAGCCTATTTGCTTCTGTCTTAGTAAAACAACAAAGTTGTTCAATTCTGTTCAATTTATTAAAATAGGGGCACACTTTAACTGTACTAGATTTCTCTGCTCTCTAAACTGTAACCATCACTTACTCACATTACCCAAAACCTAGCAATTTCATGATCTCAAACCAGACAGCAAATGGCACTACTGAGGTACATTTTGAGATCTACTGACGTACATTTTGTTATCTCAGACCTAGGATCACTTAATACTCAAAAATATCAACAGATGCTATTAGGCATACTGAAACATATTCATGCTAATAGTTTGATTTTATAGTGTGGATGGTTAATTAATTTTATCATAAATGCTTTAAAGCAATATAAGGACATTAACTACATTTTACTATTCAACTCTAGATACATACCTTATATATTCTGAAACATGTGCTGAAGTGAAACCAGTGTATGGTGACAGCAAAAGTGTATTTGAGGAACTTGTTGGTATATTTATGATATCAGAACAGAACGCAGAAGGTTCAAGCTGGTTTAGTACTTTTTTTTGACTGTCTGGACTTGGAAGCATTGTCTGACAAAGGAGGAAAAATACTGCTTTGTCATAAAACCTACAGTATAAACCTGGTCATATTTGCAAAAAGTGCTGAAGTAATTAAGGTGTAATTAAACACAACAACAAAAGAATATCACATTAAATCCACTGTAATGCCAAACCACTTTTTTTTTCCTTGAAGCTTAACTTGTTTTTAAAAATCCCGAACATTTACTTAAATTCTGAGGCGTGTAGGCATCTTACTTGACCTTATCCTGTTTTATGCTGTGTTGAAAGTTTTTGGGAAAAGGCCAAGAAGATATGAAATGAATTCTGTAAAACATGTGAAACCCTTAAACAAAAAGACTGCATGTTTGTCATGTTTATCACATGCAATTCTTTTATACTTTTAGATGTGAAAGAACAAAAAAGACTTAGACTCCAAAGACTTCTTTTAAACAAGCACATTTGTGTAAAAGTGAGATTTTTTCATTAAATATACAGTCAGCATGAACCAAGAGGCTGACAGTTCACAGAACTCCTTCTCCCATAATATTAGCTAAAAGAATTTCAGCACAACAAAACACAATCATGCTAGGGACATGAGTAATTCCTGTTCTTCATAAGAATGAAATGTCCCTACAAAAAAATGATGTTTTGTAATCTTATCACTTTCACACTAATGTATCAATACCATGAAAAAATGCTCAAATGCTCACGTATTGGTAGCTGTGTGTGACAGAAAGGAAAAGGCTTCACTGAGAAGTACAAATTAACAATTTATTTGAACTTCACTCACAGGTCCGATATGCCACTATTTGCAAGTTTCTATGGATGCAATGGAGGAATGCACTATTGCAATTTAAGGGAAAAGAACAAAAACAATTCACAGAATACACTATTGCCACCTAACAAATGATCCTGAAAAGTAACAACACAAACCACCAGCGCGCTAGATATGAATACCTTAAACGATCACGATCTTAGAGCATGCTAGACATCATACATATGTTATTAAATCACTTACCCTCTCTCTCAGGTAAGGCCACTCAATCCCGGGAAGTTACCTTGCACAGCGTCCTGGGCAAGGGGGGGAAGAATCTCCTACGGGCCAGCTATATCTTTGGAAGACTCCCCCCTTTGCTCCCCAAAACTTTGGACTTAAATATCCTGTTTCGGGACTGTGCTTGAATGGATTACACTATCTGGGATGGTTATCTCCGGTGGTTTGATAGCCCCGTCTACAAAAAAGGCAGAAAGGAGGATCCAGGAAACTATAGGCCTGTCAGTCTGACCTCAGTAGCAGGGAAGGTCATGGAGCAGATCATTTTGAGTGCCATTACAAGTCATACAATGGACAAGCAGGGGATCAGGCCTAGTCAGCATGGGTTTATGAAAGGGGGGTCCTGCCTGACGAACCTGATCTTTTCCAACCTAAATGATTCTATGATTCTATGTTTATTTTGTGATGTCTGGTCTCACGCTCACTGAATAGTGGTGGGACTTGACTCAGGGCATTTTGTTTGTTAAAGGCATCATTCGGGTTTTGGTTCTGGTTTCGGTTCTTATTGTAATGCAGTGTTGGTACCACCCAGGGCTGAGCCATTTCCACAGCTCCCCCCAAGTTATCTCTGCATAGATAGGGATCAATAAGGGGCTGCCGAGGCCAGATGGAGCTGAGTCAAATGGCAACTCCCTGCACCCCACCTTTTGTGTTCTGAAACCGGTTTGGCCAGGTGCTCCCATTCACTATGTTACTAACTTTTTCATTTACTCTATCATATTTTCAATTTAATTGCCTAAGGAAGTGGTTTTCAACTTGCAGTTCATGGCCCCTATGCAACTGGTGGACTATAACTCAAAGAGGCAAGTATGCTCTAAGAAGCTTTAACTTTGCAATGAAGAGGTCTGACCCTTCACTAGAAAAATTCCAGTGGCCCTCCAATAGGACAGCATCAAAGCAAAAGTTGTCAACACATGTAGTGTCTATGCCATAGTTTTCAGTTTGCTTAATCATGATGACTGAAAAGAACTATGTTGTAGTCTAAAACTGAAAACAAATTCTCAAAAGATCAAACAATTAAAGAGCTCTACATAGGTTTTTCAGTTCTTAATGTAAGCAACAGCAATGTAGCTGTTGTCAGTCACCAGGTTTCAGTGTAATGATCCACAGTCATTTATTAGTTTACAGCTAAGCAGTTTACATCTGCATCATACCTGATGAATGGCCATTTTTGAGACTGCTTCCTCCTGAAATGCTATCAAAGCATCAATACGTCTCTCAAGTTTTGATACTTTCTTCTGCAACAGAAAAGAAACACAGCATGGGTTAAGAAATACTTAAGAGTTCACCTGAAATAAGGAAGTTATATATTATTATCATATGAAGAGTAGACAGTGAAACAATTGTAATGAAAAAAGGCTAAAAGCAGAACTATTATTAACTTATCTTTATGTCACACAAGATGAAAAGATTGCATACTTTTGGAGTCTTTCTCTAAGGTAGCATAATGGTCAGATGTATTACACATGCAAAATATTCACACAGTTATGCAAAGAAACTTACTAGGAGTGTTTGAGCTATTTCTTCGTGGTTTTTTTTGCATTGTATTTGTTCAATTCTTCTATTTATACTTTCTAGTTTTTGATTAAAGAAGTCATTATTTAAAATATCCATCTGCTCACCAATCATAAGTTTGATCTATAATAAAGAAAAGCTGTTTCAAATCTAAAAATCTAAAAACATTGAAATGACTACCTAAACACTGTGCTAAATTTAAAATTTAGCTAAATTTTAGGAGAGTAGGGTAATTTTCTTTCTATTGTTTGTATGGCGTTTCTAGCAGGTACAAAACATAGAATTTTGTACCTTGGCACTCTCCACTGGACATACCTCCTTTCTAAAATTTAAAGAGATAAAATTAATGTGTTTATATTAATCACTACCAGTGCGCTAGCATAGCTTTAAACTTTTTAAAAATATTTATAATTTCTCTATGTACAAAATTTAAGATTTTACTTTCTACAGGACTGATGATCAAAAATTGCTGACAGGCAAGATCTCTGCTTTCAAGCAGAGAGTACTCATGAGCAAGTGAAGGGGAAAAAAAATGTTTCCATTAAAAAACATATAAATTCCTGATCAGTATTCTCTACACAGATTACTTGTTTTCTGCCTCTGTGATAAAAAGAAATTGCCAAACTCATTCCTTTCATTCAAAGATCTTACTGAATTTCTTCTGCTTTCTTGTGACAATAGAATAGTTCCCTCTTTTTTACAAAAAGCAAAAGAGCAAAGAAAGTGTTTAGCTTCTTTAATTCTCTTAATTAAAATATTTTTATTACACCTGATTGTTGCTAAAATGTTGAGGCTCTTAAAATACTGTCAACTTAATGCCTTGAACAAAGTATTGTCTTCGGTCCCAGTTTGGAAGAGAAATCTCTCTGTCTTCAAGACATTATTGATGAACAACAGATACTGATGTGCAACAATACTGCTAAATACGAAATATGCTGATGACATGCATAGGACCAGATTTTTCACTCTTGGTGGTCATTCACTGCAGCCATAAGTTGAGAACTAACTATACTTTTCCTATACAGCTGTTCTTTCTCCCTCTTTTTCCTCCTCCAGATATCCTCCTACACTTGTCAGTCTTGCCTCTCCAGTTCCAATGCAGACAGGAAGGAAGTTTTACCTAAGTTCTGTGTCCACAGCCCCTCACTACCTTCCTCCCACCTTTCCACACAGAAGTACCTCTGCATCATCAGGGACTGACTGCTGAAATCACAGGGGTACTACACTTTGGGAATATTTTATATTTTATAGAATCATAGAATCATTTAGGCTGGAAAAGACCCTTGGGATCATCGAGGCCAACCATCAGCTCCACCCTACAAAGTTCTCCCTTACACCATATCCCTTAACACCACATCTAAATGACTCTTAAACACATTCAGGGATGGTGACTCAACCACCTCCTTGGGCAGCCTATTCGAGTGTCTGACCACTCTTTCTGTGAAGAATTTTTTCCTAATGTCCAGCCTAAACCTACCCTGCTGCAGCTTGAACCCATTCCCTCTTGTTCTATTGCTAATTACCTGTGAGAAGAGACCAGCACCAACCTCTCCACAATGTCCTTTCAAGTAGTTGTAGAGAGTGATGAGGTCTCCCCTCAGCCTCCTCTTCCTCAAACTAAACAGTCCCAGCTCCTTCAGTTGGTCCTCATAAGATTTATTCTCCAGGCCCTTCACCAGCTCCGTTGCCCTCCTCTGCACTCGCTCCAGCACCTCAATATCTCTCTTGTATTGAGGTGCTCAAAACTGGACGCAATACTCAAGGTGTGGCCTCACCAGTGCTGAGTACAGGGGGACAATCACCTCCCTACTTCTGCTGGTCACACTATTTCTAATACAAGCCAGGATGGCATTGGCTTTCTTGGCCACCTGGGCACACTGCTGGCTCATATTCAGGCGCTTGTCCATTAGAACCCCCAGGTCCTTTTCTGCCAGGCAGCTCTCCAGCCACGCTTCCCCAAGCCTGTAGCGATGCATGGCGTTGTTGTGGCCCAAGTGCAGGACCTGGCACTTGGCCTTGTTGAAGCACATTCCATTAGCATTGGCCCATCGGTCCAATCTATCCAAGTCTCTTTGTAGAGCCTCCCTATCCTCATGCAGATCAACACTCCCGCTTAGCTTGGTGTCATCTGCAAACTTGCTGATGATACACTCTATGTCCTTATCAAGGTCATCAATAAAGATGTTAAACAGAAATGGTCCCAACACTGAGCCCTGAGGGACACCACTTGTGACCGGCCTCCAGCTGGATTTAACTCCATTGACCACCACTCTTTGGGACCGCCCATCCAGCCAGTGCTTGATCCAGCAGATCGTATGCTCATCCAGGCCATGAGCTGCCATTTTTTCCATGAGAATTCTATGGGGGACAGTGTCAAATGCTTTTCGAAAGTCTAGGTAGACAATGTCCACAGCCTTTCCCTCATCCAATAATCAGGTCATCTTGTCATAGAAGGACATCAGGTTCGTCATTTTGGACAAGTAGAGAATGCATTGAAAATAACTTCAGTATTTTCTCCCCTCCAAACACCTATTTGTATTCTCTGTAGAAAGACAGTTACTAACATTGCTAATCTAAATCATTAGTCCTCCCCTATCTGTTTTAAAACACATAAAAACCAACAATCCAAACATTCAAATCACTGCATATTACCTTTCCCAAAAGACTTTCTTCCTTTTTTGACACTGTACAAATACTCTTTTTTCTTGATTTCACCAGAAATCTTAATACACTTACACTGGGTATTTTCTCTGCTTACTGAGCTTACCCTCTTCCAGTGCTCCCTGAGGGGGATGGCAGGGGGAAGCCACCATCAACCTTTCAAACTTCTACATTAGAATATAAATAATTACAACTGAAGGCAGTGAGGGAGGAGTTGTATCATTCAAATCACTGATGCTCCTCCTTAAAAATGCTGCAGCAGTTTGATCTTGAAATAGAGTTGGGACATAGTATTTTGTGCAAAAAAAGAAACAGAAACCAAAAACTTAGGCAAAAGCCTGGGGAAGAGGGGGACAGAAACAAGATCAGTCTGCTGCTATTAATTTTCTCACTACTAAACTTCATTACAGATACTTATTTTACCTTCTTCCTTTTTTTTTTTCCAGTGACAACAACATGTTGCCTACCTTGAGAACACTGAGATATACCTGAAGGCTTTTCCTACCCTATTCTGAGCCAGTGCCTCTCATCTCTCATTTACCTAAGAGCTTTTTGACATATCATAGAAAGCCTCTTCCCAGGATTAGGGATTCTTTAAGCCTTATCAGCTGAGTAGCCGGCCTCGGAGGCATGTCAGAACCATCATCATTTTAGGAACACTCTTTCTTACTAACAGCAAATGAAATGCCTCTCCTCCTACCCCTCTTTTTATTAAAATGAAAAATGACATAAAGGAAATATTCTCTAGGGGTTCCAATGGGGTAATACTTTGTAGTCAAGAAGAATCTTGCACCTGCAACTTAAAGATTGTACCTTGCCAAAAAGGATAGCATTCCTGACTCATCACTTGACTGTGACGCTATATAAATTTAACAAGTATTTTATGACTGTACAAGAGGTGTTTTGCACCATAATTTAGCAGAACAGGGTACTTCAGTTTCACTCCACTGATCATCTCAAGCAGTAGCACCAGCAGTAGGTGCAGCTATTGAAGTAACAGACAGGGCTGGACCTAATTCCCCACCCCTGAACAATGGGAACACCAATGAGCTGAATGCCAACAGGCTAAGGACACTGGCCTCCAAGAAACTTTGAATTTCTACCAATTTAGAAATGTAACTGAGCTACCATTACAATGTGAAATGTGAAAAACTTACTTATCTTTTTCTAAATAGAACATTAAGATCCTGATTACTATTAAGCGAACACAATCAAATCGAAGTCATTAGGACTGCATATAACAAATACCTTTCAAATAACTGAGAAAACAACTGAATTGGCTACATATACTTTAATTTTCTTTGAACAGTAACTTTCAAAGCACTCAGCACCAGAACAGGGTAACTATGAAATTCAGTGTCTATTCCATCCTAGCAAGTTTCCCCTTAAAGCAAGCATAGTTTTTTGTATCCACGAAATATGAACTACTCAATAGAGTACGAAGTGCTAAAAGATACTTCATGAGCATTTCAAAGATTCAAGAGAAAAAAACTACTCTGAATTTTGTCCCATGTTTTAAGCTCACCTTTTGTAGGATGGTAATGGCATTGTTAGCTTCCTTACCCTTATTATCACTTGCAGTTGCAGCCTTCTCAGAAGCACTCTCTCTCGTCATCCAGGGACAGTCACCTCTGACTCCAGCAAAAATGGAACTGCTGCTGATGGTGGTATGTTTACATCATTACATCTTTTATGAAGTATGTATTTCAAACAACCAGCATTTAAAAGTTGTTTTGCATATGAATTTTTGTTGCAAATTATCTCAGACATAGGATTTTGACACTCTTCTTGAGTAATATTTTGATCAACATTTACACCAAAAGATTTTGTGTTAGCCACTGTTCTGACTCTTGATTGGAACACTGGTGGTGTTCTTCCGTTGGCACTGAAAGCACATTCGATTCAGAATACACTTTTGTTCTGATATAAGCCTTACTTTTGCAGATTATATCTAAGGTACTTGGCTGAACAGAATGATCTTTAGTTTGAAAGCCATATAAAATCTCCTTTGCTGAAGTATTATTTATTTTATTCAGCTTTCGTTTACTTAGAGACATCGATTTTTTTGCTCTCAAACATTTATGCAAATACTCCATCTTTTGTGCCCTGCAACAAAGGACTGGATTTTAAAAGCAAATACATGGAGTAACTCTTATCTGAAGTCTTTTATTTTTTATGGTTTTGCAAATGCAAAATATTTTATAAAATATTTATTATGGCAGTTTATTAAATCCTAATACCTCTTCTTGTTTCAGAGCAGGAAAACACTGTCATCAAGTTGTTGTCCCTAGCAAACTAAGTGCGTTCCCCACATTAGTTTTAGAAATTACAATGGACAGAACACTAAATAAAATGCAAAGAGCTGGCACCAGCAGTACTCAATGGTGTTTTTTCAGACTTCTCAGTCATACTCAGGTCAGCACAGAACACTCACTAGTTGTGCCGGAAAACCTTTGTTCATAGTAATGATAAATATGTGATTATTAGAAACTTGCAGCTGTATTGTGTCTATTGCTTGCATTTAACTTCAGCTAGTTAAAAATACTCTTAATAGGGTTTATCTATCATCTCGCTTTCAAAGGTAAATAGGCACCTGTTTCTCATCTTCTGAAGCCCCTATCTCTGTGGTACAGCTAGATTCAATTCCATTTTCAACATGATTCAACACAAAATGACTGAGAAGTTAGGAAGACAAAGATAAGCATTCAGAGCTTCTTGGTGTTCACTAGGTCACCTGCCCATTCCCTATCCCATGGTATGATAAATGATACCTGTATTATCCCTGGCAAGCATTTGTCAAAAGCCTCAACACAAGCTGAAATTCCACAACCACCCCAACACATGTTTCAGTCTTCACAACTTCACACTTCACAAGTAACTGGCAATTTAAGCCTGTTACTTCTCATTCTGTCCTCCAGGACCATTAAGTTATTCCCTCCATCTGCACGAAGATTAATGGAAGACATCCAGCCTTCCATTTTCCAATGTCTCCAGTATTTTCTTGTAGATCATACTTTCCAGAAACTTCTAAATATTCTAAATATTCTAATTTTTCTCTTCTGGATTTGTGCCACTTGCAGAGCATCCTCTTGAAATGCCGTGAACACACTGTGTAAGGTAACATCTTAGCAACACTGAAAAAAATGGAAGAATTTCCTCTATTTCTTCTACAGTTTTCAGATTTTCCATCACATGCTATAACCCACGCTGTTTTTGCAAATTGCACAGAAGTAGAGATACCAGCCTCCTCAGACAATGAAAATGGACAGGCTTTTGGCCTCAGAGCTAGCAGATTCTGAACCTGACCACACCTATACTGCAAAATAAGTTGATTGAGCTCTTTTCTAGACCCATGCAGTGCGTTTTTGGGAGGATTAGTCCACTTACGGCCTCACAGAAATGGCAAGGTGGAGCCAACATGTCAGAAGGCTTGCATGTCCCATGCTGAGAGGTTACGAGGAGGTTGTTGAACTAGGTGACGTCCTGAGGCTATTCCAATCCGAACTATTCTATGATTCTATTCTATGTGCTTAAGTCCTATTCTATAGTCTATACTCACACTGTTTAGACCAGGTCTGCTAAGAAACCATTATGTGCTCAATGTGAACAATGCAAAGAAATCACGGTTTGGGAATGGGAGTGAAGACAAGCCAAACTGATGATGTTAACACACTTTTTCTACAACTGCAACTAACACCACAACATTTCAGCCAACGACCCTCCCTGGCCTGGCTCTCCCTGTGCTCCTTCACTTGTTTCCTTTCTGCTGTGTAGCCAGCCAGATTTCACTAAAATCATTTATTTGAACAGTTCAGTCTCTGATGCAAATAACCATAATTTCTGACAAAGAAAAGCAAAGTAAGCAGATTGCGTGCTTTTCCCTCTGACATCTTTTTTTCCACCCTGCTGTCACCATTTCACCAGTTTTCCAGTGGTCAGAGCCTCTTGTCATCTCAACCTGTGTCTGAAATTGACATTTAAAGTTTCTTATTTCAGATACAGGTGTTTTATTTTTTATGAAAACCACAGGTAACACTTACAGACTAGTACATTATGCACCTTCCATACAGAAATAGCTACGCGTCCTCATGCCGGTGTGACCACATACACTTTGGGAGTTTGTTACAAGTCAGTTACAACAAAACGTCTGGGTATTCACAAAAGCTTACTGGTATAAAGTAGATCCCAAGCCATAATCTTTTTTTGACAGCACGGGTCATGGCTCACCATAAAGCAGCAAACCATGCTTGTGCTCTCTGCCCGTGCCCCCCGTCTCTCACTGCCCTCAGAGTCCCCTGCCCCAGCGTCTGGGCAGGACCCTACAGCCGCTGAAACCCCTCCTCGGCCCAGGCGAGGCGGCCAGCCCGGGAGATGCTTCTCCTCTTCCCCTTTGCCCAGGGGGCAAACAGGAGGCAGGGCTGGGGCAGGAGAGCCGAGCCGGCCCGGCCCCGGCGGGGAGGCGGGCGGGGGAGAAGGGCAGAGCTCGCAGCCGGCTCCAAGCGCTGCCCTTGGCGCTGGCGACAGCGCCCGTCTCCGGGGATGTGACGGGAAAACAGAGGGTCGCTCTCCTCCGCTCCCGCCTGCCCTTCACCGCCCGAGGAAGCGCGCTTGGGGCGGGCCGGGCCGGCCGCCGCGGCCACTCACCAGGCGGAGAAGCGGCGCTGCCTCGAGCTGCTCCCTCAGCCCCTCGCCGCCCCGACGGCCGCCCGCGGGAGAACCTGCTGGGGCAGGAGGAGGGGAAAGGCGGCCAGGAACCTGCCCGCCAGCCGTGGGGCTCTGCCCCGGGCCTTCCCCTTCGCCCCGGGCGAGGGACCCCGCCGGCTCCCGCCGAGGCGCCCAACCAGCCCCGAGCGACCGTTACGGCGCGAGGCGCGGCCGCCGCATGAGGGGACGCGCGCGGGGCGCCCCGCACGCCGGGCCCGGCCCTTGTCGCCCGGCCACCAGGGCAGGTCGCGACTCCAAGACTTCCCCAGCCAGCCCTCGTCAGCGGCTGGTTACAAATTCGAGCTTTACTGTCGCCACGGACATTACTTCTTACCTGTAAGAATTAATTACTAAAGTGTCGGTGCATCCAAGGGGATGATTGATGGTGAGCCGGCTTAATCGCTGAAAGGTGAACGCTGCTCCACCCTGTCACAAACTTGAGGCAAATGGAGTCCCTTTGCGCCTATTTTCTGTCACTTCTGGTCAGCAACGTGCATTTTGTGGAGGCTCAGCCCGAGGCAGGCCAGCCCTTGCTCTGCCTGCCCTTGAGGGAGCAGGGCCAGGGACTGGCCATTCACCAGCATCCAGGGTCAAGCTCGGCCCAATCTCATGGTTTCTGCCCCGGCTGTGTCACCTGGGAGAAGAGACACAGCACGTGGAAGGAAGTTTTGTGAGATACTTAAGCACTAGAGGAGGAATTCGGAGAATAGCACTTCCTTACGACAAAGCCCAGAGGTAAGAGCGACTTTTTTCCTCAGTAATTGCCCTACTAGAAACGAGTGTTACTAAAAGGCTGACGCGGATATGAAAAATGGTGCTTTTCTTGCTGTGTATGACAAGTCCAGATAACATTTTTTCATATACTTTCTAAGTTTTCTTACTTAAAGTGATATTTTATGGAAGTAAATACATGCAATTGTTATATACTGTTTTTCAGTTCAAGTTGGGCATTTCTTTATTCTAGTGCAGCAAATTGGTGAGTCCTATCACATGAACAACCTCCTATAACAAATACAGGTCTATTAGCTCACAAGCAGCTTGTGAAGCTTTTTTGGAGGGAAAATTGATGCCATAAACCAGTGATTAAGGACTCTCTAAGACTCAATTTTGGAATGTTAGAAAGCAGGCATTCTTTATTGCAGCACTGGGCGCACAGGGGATCACTTCGCCCAGTGTGCTGGGCGCACAGGGGATCACTTCGCCCAGTGTGCGCGCCGAGTTGTTCAACTACAAAGGTTATAAGCAATCAGAATATACATATTCATTACCTTTCCCAGAAATGATTAACATATTCATATTATTACCTAGAACTCATTAATATATGTAAATATCCTTGACGCAGGTGCATCCATGACCATTGGTGGTCTTCCAGGGTCCTCTGGTGGTTGTCGATAGTCTTCCTCACCGTGTCTGCTGGTTGAACTTGGTCTTCGCGCATACTCAGTTTGTCATATGTTCTTTTTAACTCGGTATCAGTAAGGCCTGAGGGGCCTTCCACCCCAGTGTTTTGTGCTGTTCAAAGCTACTGTATCACCAGCTACTGTATCAAAATTATTTGAGATTCTCAAATGCAGTCTGCTGTGAGTAGTGTTGATGAATACAGTTGGGGTGAAAGCTGTTTCAACACTTCAAAATGTAATATCTTGCATTCAGACTTTTTTTGTTGTTTTATTGTTAGGTGAAAAGTAGCAGCACAGAGGAATGATGGATGACCTCTGTTAAGTTACGGTCTTTAGTCTTGCTGGGTTTAGTCACAAACTCACAGTTAGAAATACAGAGGAGGTTGGGGTTTATTCTTATTTTTCTCTGAAAGGTCTATAACATGCATGATTTTCATTAATCAAAACAATTTATTACGTTTCCGTTTTCTCTGGTTGCTCCATCATTGCTGCCCTGGTTTGACTACAATCTTACCTGGCAATTCTCATTTCCTAGGGAAGTGTATTTAGAGTGTAGTGTCATGTATCTTTCCTCAGTGACTATTAAACAAAACTCCCACATACAAAGCAACCCATGTGACTTCAGCTTGGCTATTCCTGTGTAAAAAATAACTACAAAATAAAAATAACTACAAAAAAGTGCATTGTTTCTGCTCTGCTATGTATGGTAGAGGTTTAGAAATTCCTTAGACAAATAGGGTATTGGTAGGCTAGGTAAGCAAATGATTAAAGAACTACATATATCTGGGATGGCGTGATATCTCCAGGTAATAAAAGAAATGATTTTCAGGCTGTCTGGACTTTAGCTTAAAATATATTTAGTACACATCCTACAGTTTCTTTGTATTCCTGTAATCCCTTCCTTCTTCATCAAGTTGTTTGAATGTAGACACTAGTTTTCACTT